>NC_041392.1:45267427-45303409 GCF_002162155.2 Triticum dicoccoides
GCGGTTCTTATAGCACAAGGGGATGTGGTGGGGCGGCGGCCCTGTCATAATGGGGCGACGGGACGCGACGGCAGGGGCGGCAGGCCTACGCAGCCGCGCCGGTGGTAAATGGCGGCCAGGCGACGCGACGGTGGGGGCGACAGCCGCTTTGACCGCACGTGCGGATCCGCGCCGGTGCTTACGGCGGCCAGGAGACACGATGGGCCGGCAGGCGCGCAGGGCGCGGTTTGACCGCGCGTGCGCATCCGCGCCGGAGATTATGGCGGTCAGGCGACGGGACGCGACTGCGGGGGCGGCAGGCGCGCAGTTACGCCGTAATTGACGGGAGGGCGTGGGGTGGAGTGGGCGCGCGCGCGACAGGACGACGGGTGGACTCTGCGTGCGCGCGTGACGACTGGTCGGGGAAAAAATCTGTATTCGTATACGTACACGTTTCGGGCGGAACAGCGGGCGGACGGCCTCTTTTCAAATTATGCCCATCATGCCCTTCGTTATGAAGGGGTACGAGACAATCTTGACCGTCCTTGTGTTGCAGGGGGTCTACCGAAGCGGAAGTGAATGATAATACCTTATAGAAATAACAAAAGAAATAAGAATTATTTACTATATAATCATGCAGTTAATGATCACATAGGCATTAATATACAATGCATCTGATTATCTGAAGACGTGACTGCACCAACGTGAGATTCTCTCACTTGCCCTTGTCTCAGTCTCACGTTGCATGGCTGCATGTGCTTATCTAGAGGAGTTAGCTACGGAGGCAGTTAGCGTAGTGGCCGCGCTCTCCATATATAGCTGTATTCACTCCACAGATGAATGGATATAGTTTCTGTCGCTCTCGTGCTCTCCCTTCTCTATATATAAAAGTTTCTAGCCAAAAAAATTGGGTGTACATCTGTACACCCATGACCAACTGTGTATCCGCCACTGCACCCATGGTGGTTCACTATTGGGCCAGTTCGGACAACTCATGCCGCATACAAAGAAGACTCCATAAGACTTGACGCCCAAGACAAGGACTCTTCTAAAACCCTAGGCCTCCGGTGTCTTGTGTAAACCGAGGCCAGACTAGTCAATAGATGATCTCATATTCATTAGAACCATCTCGTAGTAGATACATGTACTCCGTACCCCATATATGAATAAAATAAAAGGCAGGATGTAGGGTTTTACCTCCATCAAGAGAGCCCGAACCTGGGTAAAATCCCGTATCCATGTTACCATCGCTCCAAGACGCCTAGCTTAGGACCCCTACTACGAGATACACCGGATATAGAACCGACATTGATGTTTTCATTGAGAGTCTGCTTGGCGATCGCCGCAGATCGATGGATGATCAGGTGATATTTTTTAGTTAGATCTATTCGTCATCTCTTAATTTCTTTAGAAATTACTACTGTTAACTCGCAACTTTTATCTGCAAGATTATCCGAGGCTGGACGGACGCAGTTGTACATGATGCAATCGGCTGATCCGATCAGCAGACAGCCGCGCCAAAGGCACGGGGTCGCGCCGGGCTAGTGACCATTGGCTGTTTTAGAACGGCTGATGCAGGATAACCTCAAGCAATCATGACCCGTGGTGGAGCGTCACATCGGTCCAAACAAGGGAACTCTATGAGTAGTATACTATTCCCTTTTTTATTATTACTTTTTCCTGACCCAATGTGATTAGATTACTACTAATCGATGTCTATCAGCGTTTCCCAACGCTTGGTGCAAAAGGCGTAGTTGATCTGCTTTACTATTGCGGATCAATGTGCCGTACAACCTAGCTTTGCACTAACCGTCGTTTAGTCAGCGCGTCTCTGTTATGTCAATCGGATCCAAGCTATGCAAAAACAAAGCATCCGGCCAGCAGCGATCCAGCCAAGGAGTTCGCACGAGCGAGTACTACACATATGGAGCAGTGCTGGTAGCCCAACATGGACTCTCTCAGCGACATACAGGCATAATTGAGATCAGGATGAATTGTTGCGATGTTCGTCTGCGGCGGCCGCATTATATCTGGCAATCAACTCGTACTAACCTGTACAAAGGTAAATTGACGTACGCCAGTCTGCATCGCCGCCTTGGCGACCCGACGTTGTCGTCCCTCCAAACATCGGGCAAATGGCATCATCACCTCGGCTTGCGTCCCTATGCCGGTGCTCACGCCATATTTCTTTTAATTTTTTACTTCACTTAAACTAATTAAATAGAAGTTTTTTTTTCTAAAATTGTGATATTACTATCATTACTTGTTATTACCTTTTTGGCTTGCACTATTATATGTGTGCAGGCAATAGACTTCGGCTGGTCTCCATCACCATCTCGGCGAACTGACATCGTCGTCCCTCCAACTGGCTATATTTCTTAAATTACTTATTTTGCATAGATAAATTATACAAAGGTATTTTTCATTTTCCATCGTGCACTGCTTTATGTATGTAGGAAAGTTAACTATGATCACTAGTAAGTGTGCACGTGCAACGCACGTTTGATACCATGTTTTTTTGTACAATTTGTCTTAATCCCTGCACTTGTAGGGGTAGTTTGACCTGAATTCTGTTCATGTAATCACCAAAATCGAGAAAAAAAACTCATTAATTTCAATTATTAGCATCGCAGATCACATTTTTCAAGCGGATTGTCAGATTAAAGTCGGGCTCAGGGCATTCTTGGGCAAGTTACTAAGCTCGCTCGAGTAAGTCGCGATCCAAAGTGGTGGCAATGTTGAACGAAATCTAAGGATCCAGAGCAGAAGGAAGAGAAGAGAGGAGAGCGGAAACCAATAGACGATGAAAGGAAGAGGGGCGGCCATTGATATTCAGGAGGCGGGAAAAGGGAAAAGACCATCTCTCGACGTCTGGTGCATTTTCCACAAGTTGTGGCCGATGATGGATTGGATGCAAGAGCGGCATTAGTAGATAAGCATTCCACGCTTAGGGCACCGTGCCAGTACGTCAGCTTTCTCACAATGAGGCTAAAGTTATGGAGTGTGTCATCGTGTTCCCTTTGTTGTGCCGGCACGAGATGGGCATTGCTGGACGAGCTAGTTAGTGAAGTTTGTGATACCCTTTACTTACAAGATCCTTATGTCTCACGTCAACATGTCTGATCTGCTTGCTACTTTCTCCTAGGATAGATCAAAGTTGATAGTTTGACGAATTAAATACGTTACTCAATATCTTTGATCTGCTTGCTACTTACTCCTAGGATTAGCTGATCGCAAATCTCACATGTTTCCATTCACATTTACATATGCAACAGAAACAAATAGATTCACAACACCTGTACTCATATACGATATCGCTGGCCATTCGAATTCTGCAAAGGATACTTGTACATTTGGCATTATGTTGTAATTTAGCAGTGATCATATATAAAATCTGGTTAGCAGAGACCACACTGCAACCCAAAAAGGGAAATATTACATAATGGTGTGGGAAGAAAGTTTGTATAAAAATAGTAATACAAAATACAATGCTTGTTCTCCTTTATCGTTGACCAGTTCTTGATCAACATAAATCCAATTGCACAAGCTTCAACAGGGGAAACTAATGTTAATCTTGATATATTTGATACGATGTATACACTTCAAAGGTTAGTTACTGCGTCTATAAAAAGAAGTGGCCAGCAGCACAGGTACATAAATTTTCTAGTGATAACAAAGTACATGACCTCTCGTACCACAGTCAAAATTACCTACACACTCTACTGATGCTATAAATAATCATTCTTTGTATTTCCTCAGTACTACACTACTATCTCCCCTATGGCGATTCAACAGTTTAGAACAAAGTTAATCAGCATATTGTCCGTCAGAGTTTGCTCACACGTCAAGAAAAATGTTTTATACAGGAGCATATTGAGCAGGAAACATAATACCTGCAGAGAGCTTCAGTTTCACAATATTTCACAAAATTTAATTAGGAAGTTGACATTTTTCAGTTTAGTGATAACAATAAGTGTGGCTTGACATGAACATCAAGTAGTGCAAGTCATACGGATCTTGTCAGCTGCAAACTATACTGAACCTCTATACGTGATAAGAAACAACTTTTGAAACAAAGAGCCCAATATAGTACTCCCTCTGTTCCTTAATATAAGTCTTTTTAAAGATTTCAATATGAATTACATACGAAGCAAAATGAGTGAATTTAGTGAGTATATTTGTATCTAGTGACTATAGACATCCGTATGTGTCCGTATTGAAATATCTAAGAAGACTCATATTTAGAAACGGAGGGCATATATTTGTATCTAGTGACTATTGACAAACTAATTTCTAACTTATTTTTATTTAAAGCTACGATGAGCTGATCACCTAGCTGTATAATTCTTGTATGGTGTGAGAAAAAATAAATGGGGAAAGTCCGACATACACCATATTTGGCGAGTGCCACGCCCTTTGCTCTACTGTGTACCAAACTGAGATTGACCTCAACACACACAGCAGCACAAAGGTCCATGCTCAGCCTACACCATTAGAATTTCTCAAAAAGGAAATGTGACGCTCTGGAAGAAAATATACATAACCAGACAAGCATAAACTACAACACAATCTAGCATATCGACATCATCTCCCTAGAAGCATTTAAAATCAAGTAAAATTAAATTTGGGTGCAGAATCTGATTACCTGATGTACTCTACAAGCCCATACCTGGTTTGGCAAATCTTCTATACTTTCTTTGCCATGTTGACCATGCCAACCATGCAACTCTAAATTCCAACGACAACAACAATCCAAGATTTGTCCTCGAATAGTTTCAGTCATTACTACAGAATTGTTAGATGATGGGGCTTGAGTTTTCTACTGACTATACAACATAAAGCAAAACAAAGAAAGCCACCCAAAAATAGCTATAGAACAAAATTGCACAGAAACAGTCCGAATCTGATTCAAGAAAGATGTAGTTGTATTGTAAAATAAATTACCATCCAATATAACGTGAGATAGCAGATTGACTTAGTGGCATCTCATCAAGTACCTGCAGGGTGAAGACTATCATTAATCACACAGTTCATTATGAAAGCCTGCTCCTCAAATTGACAAAAAGAGGCCCAATTGTTGTGCATATGGGATCACATATTGAAGCAAAATTGGAAGATATGGCTGCACGCTTCAGTAAAAAAATGCAAAAACAGTATATAATACCCCTTATAGTGTACAAGAAATATGACAAGAGAAACCAAGGCAAAGTCCACAATAAATATGAACTTGCCGTTATGCAGAAAATGTGGAACGTAGCATTACATGAGGTATTTTAATGGAGAAAAACAGGTACCCATGCGGCAATTCTAATGGAGACAATCCTGAAATTTCTTTCATACTATAATTATGTACACGAATTCAAGGCAATTAGGTTAGAAGCGAAGTCAGAAATTTGCTAGTGTGAGCTAGATTGCAGGCAGGAGTTATGGCTTTATGGGATGCATGAAATCTACTAGTTAATTGGAATAGTCTCACTTGCAACATCATACATCACATACACGATGCCATATTACAAAGCATGCAAGCAGTTACCTACAGGTCCGGAGGAACAGTGCGAGGGGGAGGAGGCGTTGCTGACCTGTGCATCTTTCAATTGCTGCATCTCTTCTAGCAGCCGCAGTCCCCTAGGCGAATCGATGCCTCCCGTCGCCCTCCAGCGCCCAAACATGAAGGACGTAGGTGTCCACGTCACCCCTCTTGACACCGATGGATTTCTTCCAGAAAGAGCGGCGTCGGCCTCCAGAAAGAGCGGCCTCGGCCTCGGCAATGAGCGCATCCACACGCGGCGTCCAGAGCGTGTACCTCGCAGCCGCCTCCTCGTCCCGATCCTGCCAGATCCCATCCCCGCACCAACACCTCGCAGCGGAAGAATGCAGCGAGCCAGTGAGGAACAAATTCCACTCGCCGAAGGCGGCCACCAGAGGAGACGCGTGGGGAGCGGGGAAGCGTCAAGCGGGAAGGCCAGATGGGTGGAAGGGGAAGGTGGAAGGAGGACCGGTGCTATGCGTGGGAGGGACGGCAACATTTTCTTGGAGGGCGAACGGATATGGGAGAGATTACGGAATACACGGGCGAGATTAGCGGAGTGGTGGCTGTGTGGGGCCTGATCCAGATCGGGCATGGGAAATTTCGTCCGCTCGGTGGAGCATGGTCAGCCAACAGTAATTGCTACATGCAATCGTGACCCACGGTCAGATGTATTTAGGCCATTAGATCTCATTAGGTGCGACAATCTGGCGGCACAAATTAGCCTGGGTACACATAATGGGGTGGCTTTAAAAAAGAAAATGTTCAATTGTTTAATAGTAATATAGATTAATTATGCAATGGATTTTTTTAATTTATTATTACTATTATTTCTGGTCTGCACTATTTTCTGTGCACAGATAAATGATCTGGGTCGGGCGGCGTTGTCACCACGGCGTACCGACGTACCACGTCACCTCGGCTGAACCAGGGGTTTCGTCATCACTTCATTAACCCATGCCGGGGACTTCGGTGTCATACTGCCGGCCCGCTCCATCGCCTCGGCCATCTCGGGACTGGCTTGGGGGCTGGGACCTCGTCCCGCCGTAATCTCGGCCTGCATCATCACCACCTAGCATATTAACTAGCTAAGTCGCTTTCATGCTCAAAGACTTTCAGTTTTAACTTTTGTTCGGTCCGAACAAGCATTATACTTTTCTGGCAAAAAGTTGTTTATGAAAAACTTCCTAGTCAAAACTTTGTTTCTGACATACAAATTCAAATACACCGTTTATTTGGGGGCTTCTTTTATGAAGCCTCTCCTCTTGCGTATGATTACACTTGTATGGCTCCGTTCCTTGTTCGTGTATTACGCCACAATATGCACCATGTTGACTTAAGTGTTCCGCAAGATGGGTTGCCTTACTCCTGTGTTTACCCCTACGTTTCCGATTGTTCGGCTAGGGAGTAAAGGAAGCACCTCTGCAATTGTCACGATCGGGTCATCCGAGCTCGGACCTCAGGCTGGGTGAAGCCGAAAGCTAGCGCTCTTATTGTTTTCAACCATGGTCGGCACACAACGGAGCTCATGAATACAAAAAATCTATTGCACAAGTCTTATAGTAACAATGAGCAACCGAAGAAAGGTATCGGTGGAGGTACTATTTTCTTCGAAGATGCTTCTTACACTTCGTCAGTAATATAGCATAAGTTCCCTGAGCGCGCTTTGTCTGTTACAGCCTTATGGCCTGATTGACTGATATCGAAAATACCGTCGATATTCTCGACAGGTGGAGTACATAACACTTTTCGGCCCTTGACCGAAGAGGGAGAAGCCGACGGTCGGTTAAGACGCGTTTAAAGTTCGGGTGAACACAGATATGATATAAGTACTTCGATACATACACTCATTATAGATAAAATCCTTTTACCCAAATCTCTTGGGGGACTCTTGAATTAGTATGAGCCATTTTTATTAGTCGCTGCCCAGTCTTTTCTACCACTCCTTTCTTGAGTCGGGTGTATGATCAATAGCCGGGTAGCCTGGTTTCTCTCTAAAGCCGCTCGCGTTTAGTTCGCTAAACTGGTCTGAGAAACACTCCGCCTTCGAGATAGGGAGGGTGAAGCCGAGGGCTGACCCACTTGAAGTCTAGAGATCAGATGTGTCATGTCAAAGCACGGTGAAAGTACAATTATATCTCACATTAAGCGAGAATAGCGCATGCCTTTCAGATAGGCGGTTACACAAAAGGGTTAGATATGTGGGTTTTTCTGTCGGGAGTTTATTATTTAAATGTATTTCACCTCTAGGTTATTTGTGTCCTAAATTTTGCCTCCTCTAGCGGGGGCCTAAGGATACCTACAGGTCCTTGCAATGATTTGCAGTGTGATAGTAGGTGACGAAAGCTATGCCCAAAAACAAAGATGAGTAAACTATAAAAAACATCCCACGGTTTGGAAGTTATTTGCGACACAAAAAACTTGATAACCATATGAAAACCCAAAATCTTTTCCATGCCATTGGGCTTTGGCACATCCAAACGAAACTACAAAAGCACAGGAACCTCACAAGAAAACGGTAGAATCTCGAGAAGTAAAAAAATCAGAAGGAAGAAAAGGTTGTTCTCTTCCATACTCAATTCGAGTTTAAGCATGTTATCCTGACTTAGTAGTATTTGGTAGGAGTAAAACATTAGCTAGGCGGAAATTCGCTTTGGCACATAGGAACGCACGCTCCTGCCACCGAAAAAAATATTTTAAAGTGTGAAAAAATTCCAAATAAAAATTCGGCGCATACATCTCGACATTATATGTGTGCGCGTCAAGTTTGGAGAAAACCGACATTTTTTATGACTTGTGTACAAAATAAAAAAGATGTCGTGTGAAAAGCACTTTTTAACACCAGATTTTGTCCTTTTCACATGTGAAACATAACTTGTTGTTTTTTACGAAACTACTTTGTGAGCATGTACAATATCAAGATGTACATGGCAAATTTTTGCTTGGAATTTTTGACATTTCAAAATACGTTTAAAACAAATTTTAAAATCTCATTAGCTAGCCCGATAATAGTATAATCATAGCTAATCAACGTCTCAAAGTAGCCTCTCGTCGTCGTCGGTTTTTGTGTGAACTTACTCTGAGTAGTAGTATACGTTTGATCCTATCAGTGTGCTGCTTTCCAGGACAGCAGTGAAGGTAGTGCCGAAACAAACATTAATTTTTCACCTTGTTACCCGGTGTTGCTATAATGTTTGTAGGAGATGAGCTTTTGGCACCATAGCACTAACTCAGCTACTACTCTTACTACTATATTCAAAGCTGCTCGCCTAGCACTCCTGTAGACACTAGCATTGCTCTGCCGCATCAAATGCCAAAGCTACACCACGCAGACACCAGCGAGTGGCTGGCCGGGCACACCATGCAGCACGCTACTCTTGCACAGATACGGTGTGGCAGCAGCTTTGCATCGGATGCTAGCGAGCTCCATCCAAGCCAGCTGTGTGGAAGAAAAAGCATGCAGCGAATTCAACAAGGCGCGCACGCAGTAGTACGCACTATGCTAGCTCCACTCGGGCAGGGATAGTCGATCCAAGTGTGCACTGACCAAGGAATCGCGGCATGCCTGGCTAGCCACTAAAAAATTTATTTAATATGTACACGGAAATTATTTAATGTGTATTAAAAAATTTGACATGCATTTTCGAAAAATGAAAAAGAAAACATAGAAATGAACTTGAAATAAAATAAAATGCAAAAGTAAAACCAATGAAAACTGGTAGAGAAAAACACAGAGAACAAAATAGGAAAAAACAGCATAATACCGTCCCAAAACCAGGCTGATAGTTCCATTAACTTCTTTTTAGAGACTCGATCGTTCCATTAACTTATTCCCAAAACAACAGCTGCTACTGAATGCGTGGCGTTTATATCTTGCATTAAGCGAGACAAGAGGGAACTCTTGCGAGCGCTACAGTGTCAAGTCGGCCTGTTACGCGTGCTATCTTAAAAAAGACAAGAACCGATAGTTCCATTAACTTGTTCCCAAAACCGCCCTGCCACTTAATGCGCCGCGTCTATATCTCGCATTAAATGAGAATAGCGCCTGCCTTCCAGACATGCGGTTACACAGAAGGGTTAGATCTGTGAATTTTCTTGTTCGGGTGTTTATTATTTAAATGTCTTTCACCTCTAGGTTATTTGTGTCCTAAATTTTGCCTCCTCTAATGCGGGTCTAAGGATACCTACAGGTCCTGACAATGATTTTCAATGTGATACTAGGTGACAAAAGGTGTGCCCAGAAACAAAGTCGAGGAGTAAACTACAAAAACCATCCCACGGTTTGAAAGTTATTTGCGAGAGGAAAAAAATTGATAACCATATGAAAACCCAGAATCTTTTCCCTACCATAGGGTTTTGGTACGTCTAAACGAAACTACAAAGAAAACGGTAATAACCCAAGAGGAAAAAGAATCAGAAGGAAAAAAAGGTTGTTCTCTTCCATACTCTGTTTGAGTTTAAGCTTATTATTTTGACTTATACTAGTATTCGGTAGGACTAGGAGAAGCTACTTTCAAAGGTCGTTTAGCTATGATCATTACAATTAGGAGGCCCTCTCGTTGTCGTCTGTACTTACTCTATGATCC
Organism: Triticum dicoccoides; assembly: GCF_002162155.2. Lineage (NCBI taxonomy): Eukaryota > Viridiplantae > Streptophyta > Magnoliopsida > Poales > Poaceae > Triticum > Triticum dicoccoides. The sequence goes on from NC_041392.1 coordinate 45,277,520, forward strand.
TAGTACCAGTGTGTTGTTTTTCATGACTTCAATAAATGCATAGTACGTACTAGTGCCGAAACAAACATTAATTTTTCACCTTTTTACCCGGTGTTGTTAGAACAACTCCAATAGGGCGACCCATTTCGTCCGCGGCCCGTCCGTTTAAATCGGCGCGGACAAAAAAGGCGGCCTAACACGCCGACCCAAACGGACGCGTGTCCGTTTTTTGTCCGCGGGCAACCCATTCCCGGTCCATTTTTGAGCCTAATTTGTGTCGGCGCGGACACGCGACGGACGCGCGCTTGCTCGCCTACTCCTGTCCCCGGGCCCGCTCGTCTATGGCACATTGGCCTTCCCTCCCCCCAGCCAACAAGCAACCCTCGCCCCCGCCTCCTCCGTCACCGACGCCACCGCCCATTTTGCCGGCGACTCTTCCAGCTGCCGCCGCCTCCACATCCACCCAGCAACGCCGCCCCTGCCCCCAGTCGCCCGCCGCCGCCGTTTTGCCGCCGGGAGCAATCTGGTTCCCCGCCGCTGTTTCCCCCACGCCCAGCCGCCCCGCGACCAAGAAGACGCCTCGCCGCCCCAGCCACAGACGACCGACACGCTCGTCGGACGCCGTCACCCTCGTCGGACGCCGGCCAGGCAGCTAGCTTGTCTGTGGGCGCCGCGTCTCCCCTCGCCAGCCATCTCCTTCTTCGACGCCCGCAAGCTGTTCGATAGTTTGCCAAGGTACGAAAATGGACTCCGCCGACGAGTTCTTTTTCCACAATTTCCTTTGCGACTCCGATGATTCGCCCGACGACGAGGAGGAGATATTGGCTGCTGTGTTGGTCCATCACCACCTCAACAACCAGCGGCCGTTGTTCTGTGGCTCCATTCCGGGCCACCTTCCGCGTTGAATCGTAACCGGGAGAGCAGGCATTTCCTTCTCTGGAAGGACTACTTTGATAAAACAAACCCGTTGTTCAAACATCACAAATTCCGCCGCCGGTTCCGTATGAGTAGGCATATTTTCAACCGTATTAGAGAGGGAGTGGTCGGCTATGATGACTAATTCGAGTGCAAAGAGGATGCCGTCGGCAAGATTGGTTTCTCCTCTTATCAGAAATGCACTACCACCATCCGAATGCTTGCATACGGAGTGCCCGGTGATCTAATTGACGAGTACGTCCGTATGAGCGAGTCTACATGCCTAGAATCCCTGTATAAGTTCTGCAAGGCTGTGATTGATGTGTTTGGCCCTGAGTACTTGAGAGAGCCGACAGCTGAAGATACAGCCCGTTTGTTGGCGATGAATGCTAGAAGGGGCTTCCCGGGGATGCTTAGGGCTTGCACTGTCATACTAGAGGCCGTGGCATCTCAAGATCTCTGGATATGACACTCTTTCTTTGGCATGGCTGGATCACACAATGATATCAACGTGCTTCAGCGCTCGCCGGTGTTTGCTAGGCTTGCCGAAGACAACAGCCCACCGGTGAACTTTACTGTCAACGGCCACACCTACGACAAAGGGTATTATCTGGGTGACGGTATCTATCCTCAGTGGACCACTATTTTCAAGACAATACTCAACCCTGTCGGAGAGAAAAGGAAAAGGTTTGCCCAAGAGCAAGAGAGTACTAGAAAGGATGTCGAGCATGCCTTTGGTGTTTTGCAATCTCGATGGGGCATCGTTCGGTATCCTGCTAATACTTGGAGCACGCAGAAACTATGAGAGGTGATGACTGCTTGTGTGATCATGCACAACATGATCGTAGAAGACGAGCGCCCGGAACGTCTGTACGATCAAGGCTTTCAGTTTCAGGATGAGAATGTTGTGCCTGAGCATGGAATAGCGGCAACATTTGAGCAGTTCACTCAGTTTCATGAAGACATGCGTGGTTGAGAAACTCACGTGCAACTGCAAAATGATTTGGTTGAGCATATGTGGACTCATGTTGGCAACCAATAGATGTATCTTTTTTATTCGTTTTGCAAAACTATGTGAAACATTTTTATTTTTATTTGGCCTATGAACTATACTATTTATTTCGGCGGACTATTTTGTTTGTTAAATTTTTATTTCACCATATGTGAGAATGCAATGCAAAATTGGGCGGCCAGCCGGCCATGCCTGCACATATGGGTCGGCGCGTTGGGCGCGCTGCCGACCTATATGAAAAACAGGGCGGACGCCGGACGGGCGGCCGACCCAAACGGACAAAAAGCGGACGAAATCGCCGTCCGTTTGGGTAGGCCCGTTGGAGTTGCTCTTAGAGTGTTTGCAGGAGATGGGCTTTGGCAACATAGCAGTAACTCAGCTACTACTCCTATTATATTCAAAGCTACTTGCCTAGTAGTACTCCTGTAGACAGTAGTATTGCTCTGCCCGCATCAAATGCCAAAGTTGCATGCATCCACCAGCGGGTAGCTCGCCGGGCACAACACACAACACGCTACCCTTCCGCAGATATGGTGCGGCAGCAGCTTTGCATTGGATGGTAGCGAGCTCCATTCAAGCCGGCTGTGTGGAAGAAAAGGCATGCAACGGATTCCCCGGCACGCACGTAGTAGTACGCACTATGCTAGCTCCACTCGGACTGATTTTTTTTTAAACAAGGGATAGTCGATCCAAGTGTGTCCTGACCAAGAAATCGTGGCATGCCTGGCTAGCCACTAAATTTGCGTGGGATGAGGAAAAAAGACTTGGAAAAAGACGAGTCTTTTTGTAGTGTTTGTACTAATGAAATAGTAGAGCAAAGTTTGTTTCATATCCATGCTCGATTGAAATGCACGCATTGTTCATCTCCATCATGCTGGGTCCACACCGGACGAGTAACCATAAAAATGCTTCACTGCGAGCTGCTCTTTTTTTTCGAGAAAACAACAGAAGCTCTGCCTTTGCATTAAGAAGAAGCCTTGCGTAGCACTTCTAGGAGGAAGGGCCATTGCACTGAGTCGAATGCCTTTGATATGTCAAGTTTGAGCATAATGGCTGGGTCTCGTAGGGCGTGAAGCTTACGTGCCGTGCATTGGACGAGCATGAAGTTGTCGTGGATGGATCGCCCTCGCACGAAGGCGCTCTGGTGTTTGCCCACTATGAACGGAAGATCCACTGCGAGCCTTGAAGCTAGCGTCTTATCAAAGATCTTGATTGCACCATGGACTATGCTGGAGAGTGCATCAACAAGGATCATGGTCAACGGTACATCGGGACGGCCAATCTACAACACCGTGGGCTTGAGGCAAGGTGCCCCACTATCCCCAATGCTGTTCATTCTTATCATGGAACCCTTGCACCGCATGTTCGAGCTTGCGACTACAAGGGGACTGCTTGATCCGCTTGCAAGAACAGGGCTACATCATCGTCTCTCAATGTTTGCCGACGACGTAATGATCTTCCTCAAGACCAATGAGAGGGATATGAACATGTGTGCATCAATTCTTGCCCTGTTTGGAGAGGCATCGGGCCTCCGCGTCAACCTTGCCAAGAGCGCGGTCTACCCTATACGATGCTCCGACGAGACCATGGAATCAGTGGAGAGAGCACTTGGATGCCCGAGAGGCGCCTTCCCATGCAAATACCTTGGTCTGCCGCTCACCCTGAGAAAACAGTCACATGTACAGCTATCAGGCCTTGTGGACCAACTAGCAACGGCGCTGCCAAAATGGAAAGCAGCAAGGATGCCAAAGAGTGGAAGAATGCTTCTTGTTCAATCCGTGCTCTATGCGATTCCGCTGCATGCGATAATGGCGCTCGACCTCCCACAAAAGACAATCTCAGCAATGAACAGGATATGCCGCAGCTTCTTATGGTGCGCTGAGTCAAGCTCGTCCGGCGGAAGCTGCGCAGTCGCTTGGGAGGCTGTGTGTGCCCCCAAATGGGCGGGTGGATTAGGCATACCCAACCTAGGATGGATGAACAAAGCTGTGCAGGCAAGGTTGCCTTGGTTACAGAGGTCAGACACATCGCGACCATGGGCAGAATTTGACATCACAGTGCCAAAAGCTTCAAGACAACTCTTCAACGCGGCTGCTCGTTGGGTTCTCGGAGACGGAAATACAACACTCTTTTGGGAAGATAGATGGCTCGAAGGACACCGGATCATGGAGATTGCACCCTTGACCTACGGCCGAGTCAGGAAGAAAATGAGGAAAACATGCACCGTAGCCCATGCCCTACTGAATGACGCTTGGGTTGCCCAAGTAAGCCCGGAGGTATCAACTAATTCGCTAAGGGGATATCTACAGCTATGGAACATGATCCAAGAAGTTCAGCTTGACCCAACGCAGCATGATACCATCACTTGGTCATGGGAAGCAAGCGGATGCTATTCAGCGAGGACTGCCTATGCGGCCAAGTTCTGGGGCAGGCAAGTCGTCCCCACAGCCGAATTCACTTGGAAATCTAAAGCGTCGGTGCCCTGCTGCTTCTTCACATGGCTCGCAATCCAAGATAGGTGCTGGATGTCCGATCGGCTGGCAAGACGAGGGCTCGATCATTAGGACTGCTGCCCAATGTGCAACCAAGAAGAGGAGAGCATAAACCACATTTTGCTCCACTGTGTAGTCACGCGGGAAGTGTGGACCGCGATTTGTCACCCCCTACGCAAACCGAAATGGATACCTACTGTGAATGAAAGCCTCGGTGCATGGTGCCAAGACAAGAGAGGAAGAGGAAAGGCCGGGAGGGATGCAAATGCAATCATCATCCTAGGGCTATGGCAAATATGGAAACACCGCAACTCGATTGTCTTCGATGGAGCTACACCTTCAAAGAACACGATTATCCATGCAGTCGTAAGAAAGGGCCGTGTATGGAAGAAAGCGGGCATATTACAAGGAGACATGGGCGCCTTCTTTACTGAGGTGGAAGAGTGGGCAGCGGAGAGTAGATAGCTTGTGACTAGGTGGAGGGTGGAAGTAGAGTTAGCGTGCAGTGTATATATGTAATCTGTAATGCTAACGTGGACGGGCTCTTTACCCCGGCTCCTTCTATATAATATAGTACGCACACTCGTGCGTATTCGAGAAAAAAAATTAAGAAGAAGTGAATTGGCCAGTTTATTAGGAAAATTGGCCGAAAACCGATACATCGATACACACCAGCCCCGAGGCTGCGTACCTAACGAGCCGACTTTCCTGTCGCCCAAACGACCAAAGTTGCCACTCCACCACACGACCTGGAGCCGCCACTGCAGCTTACAAACGACATAAACTCACACATGTCGGCCCCGAGGCCGCACTCCACACGAGTCGACGACTCTGTCGTCCACACGACCAAAACCGACACTCCACAGCACAGAGGTGCTCTCCGGAGCCGCCGCTCCGACTTCCCCGCCGTCCCCGAGGCCACGCTCCGCCTGAGTTGACGACGCTGCCGCCCACGCTACCACTACAAGAAATATGTCAACTTATGACCACCACTATTGGTCACTGAAAGGTCACAAATTTCCATTTATGACCTTTTGTGACAAAAAACATAAGGTCAAAAGCTGGGCGTCGTAAACTGACTATAGCGACCTTTCTTCTGGAATGGTCACAAACGTTTATGACCAAAATACGTCTAATGTGGCGTTTTGGTCACTAGCAACCTCCCCAGGCCACGTAGGCATCCAGCGTGGCAATCTGACGTGGCACAAGATTCAGCCCGGTCCAATTCGATTTTCTACATGGGCCTAGCCCATTAATTCAGCCTTTCTATATATTTTTTTCGTGTCAATTTTTGGTCGAGTTCATGGGCCTAGCCCAACATTATAGCCTTTTTATCTTTGGGCCGTAGCCTTTGTTTCTCTTTTTTAATGTATGCCAATTGTCAAATTCTGGTAAGTGGGTCCCAAATGTGACGTTCTAGTTTGTGGGACCCTACTGTCAAGGTCATGTTCTTTCATATTCCAATATGCAAATACAGAAAACAGACACAATATTTCAAATAACAGCAGGAAGCAATCTGCTATATCATATAACATACATAAAAATGTGATCAGCATCAAGTTTACAATTAGATAACACACATACAGCCCAAGTGTATCAGCCCAAGTCTATCACAGGAGCCCTACAAGTTCTGCTACATCATATAACACACAAATAGGATCAGCTCCCAGAACTAGCAAACATACAAGTTCTGCTACAAGGAGTTCGTTAATCCCAGAACTAGCTCCATGAGGTAAAACTATGCTTCATCCAACTTTGTCCTGAATGAAATGCCAGCATCTGCACATTGTAGAACAAAATGTTTAGGGACAAAATAAAAGTAAATCAAACAGCAAAGTGTCAAAAAAACCAAAGTATTAAAAACTACAGTAATTTACTCGTAGTTGGCAGGTACACAATACCATGGTTTTAATATAAAATACAGAGCAAGTGTTTGGCTACAACATAGAATGCTGTAAAATTTGTTTTAGAATCCAGGCATGTCAAATTTTAAGCACCAGCAGAATAGATCTAACAAACCAGACCATGATCATCATGCGCATCAGGATTTATGGTTCTAGCAAAACAGTAAAGAGATGGACATACACGCATCAAGCATACCAGCTACTACATCATCATTCTCGTGACCACAGACATCACCATTCACTAATAATTCCCATTGGGAGATCAAACTATGCATCCAACAAGCTACAGCAACAGGGAATGCAGAAAAATTTATGACCCGAGATGACGAATCAACTGGGTACATCTCAGTTTGAACAACCACGACGAGACAACAACCGCATACTAATGCGGCGAATCAAATCTGCACGCAGGAGCAGCGCCGTTCGTGGCATCCACATGAGGTCGCGCAACATCAAGAACATGGCGCATGACAGCAACAGACCTAGAGATCTAGGACGGAGGGAGGGGGAGCTTACACTTGCGAATGCGGCCGGGTAGAGGTGGAAGCTGCGGCGGCCGCAACGGATGCAGAATTGAAGAGGGTCCTCATGTACCAGTAGCAGCAGCAGCATGAAGAATTGAAGACCGACCAACAGAGCCTGCAATGCAAACAGAGAGGCATGAGGAAACTGAATCCAATCACATCAAATCAAATCGAGCTGCTGCACCTTGACCTTGAGGAAAACAAACCTCATCTCATGTCATCTCAGGGAAGAATAAGAAGAAAAATATATGGCTGCTGCTCCATGACCATGACCTTGAATTGTTGCTGTTGCACCAGATCGAGGAAGAAGAAGACCTGCAAAAAAATCAATAACTAGCAATGTACAAGCATGAATTCATGGAAGGACGGATGCAAGGCCAAACATCCAGCATACTGTTTCTTAATGCGCCAACTACTTAAAAAACCATGGTAGTTCTAACCATATTAAATTAAATTAAATTAAAGGACAAAGTGAAGTCATGATGAATTGATAGTTCCATCTTATAAAGCTTTCTGTTTAGCATATCCTAAATCATAGTCTATCTACCAATATATGAATTCTTTAGTTTTCAGAACCGAGGCTCACATATTTGTGCTGATTTGTACACAGCCAAGAAAAACTTCTTACAAATAAATTCATGGAAGCATATCATCCTTTCAGTCCCTCACCCATCTCCTAGTAGTATTACAGACAAACTAAATTTTACATAGGGAGGTTCAGATTATCTTCACTGTATTTTTAGTATTTTTTTACTTGAGACAAACTAAATGCTAACATCAATGACAACAAGACTTGAACAGAAATAGCTATTGAAGAAACACGTTTATAAGATAGAATGAAAATGATTTACACCACAACATATAGTTCACATGTACTGGAGCTAGAGACTACAGAACACACATAATCACACATATGCGAACAGGGTACTACTCAATGGTTCAGGTTACACTATTAAACAAAATTATACAAGCGACTAGACTAGTATCACAAATCTACAGAGTAGTACTAAACAGCTAAAAATAAGTAGTAGAAGTAACTAGTACAGGGAGCAAGTACTCTTAAAATCTGAATCTTACAGACTTATACAACACCGGGAAATTCAGAGAAGAAAGGGAGAAAGAGAGATTGCAGGAGGAGGTCGAGGATTATGCAAATTAACTTTGTCGAGACTTATACAACATGAAGACAAATTCACAAGTTATTTGCATTTTTATTGAGAACTGTGTAACACCATTTACATTACTTTCACAACAGAAACAAGAAACTTTGGTGCATTGTAAAAAAAATATGCACGCAGAGGTTGTAAAAAAAATGTGTACATCTAGCCAAGCTCCATCATGATGTACTACGGCGTGATGTACACGCTGAGGTTGTTCTTGGCGAAGAAGTCATGCTCGATGGCCGTCGCGTCGGCCACCACAAAGTTGACGCCATAGTGCTTGCTAGAGAAGAAAATAACAAGTCAGTATACATATTATATCTGTCAAAAGAAGGACCAATATCAATCAGACCCTTTAATTTTAAAAAACATGGTTTCATTTGATGGTTGTTGGAGTAGCAGCTTTGGTTTGCACTATAAGGAACCTGTAATATCAATTTCTAACTTTCTAACAGTGAATTGGATCCTCAGGTGATGTTGGGTGTACTAGACAAAATGCTACACCCGTGGACTCCGTCTGCTGAATATGATGAAGTTCTACCAACAAGTTCGTCCTCTCTGTACTTTCTTTTAGTTTCCAAATGGATCAAGAAATCAATGTTGTGACTCATCTATACGGAAAGGATCCTACATAAAAAGCTACTATTCCATGCATGGAGAGATCGGCAACCATTTATACATTCCTATCTCTGAACTAAGAATCGGTACAGCATGTGGATGTCTGTCTGACAGAAGAACAAAATGCAGACTCCACTGCTCTGCTCCAGCGACTCCATCTTGTTCCTACTGAGCAGATCAAAGTGCATTTACATATCATTTTTCCTATCTTCAGTTCACTACAGACCATTGCCTTTCTGTAAAAAAAGTATCATTCATATGAGTTAATCATGTGAACTTTCACTATGTAAGGCCTTAATGACACAGTCATAAGCAGGAACCCATTGTGAACTTTCAGTATGAAACATTGACTCAACGATGTGCATCAGCCTGAAATGAATATCTATCACAAGAGTAGTAGCGTTTAGTATACACTGAAACTTATGCGTATCCATGGGAAGGGTCTAGTTCTGAATGTTCTGTCCACAAGAACAACACTGATGGAAATATGAAAATAAAGCAATTTCTACTGCTAATCCGTGACTTCACATTGTATTCCTACTAGATAACACACACCCAAGGATCATTCATCATGGCACCCGAGCACCAGCAGTTTCATTGTAGCACACTTACAGATCAAGCAGCAATAAGTGCATCCACTCGAGCTCTGGGAAGGCATGGCGCTGGTGCTGGCACCGGCTCCAGGCGACCTCCGCACCACCGGCCGCCGTCCGGGCAGGGCACTCCTGATCAAATCGAGGGAACGACCATGGAAGCATCAAATTCTACGCGGCGGCAGCGGCCAAGAGAGAGAAAAAAGCAGTGGGAACAGTGCGTGGACCTGGGCACGGTGACCGTGCAGCCGTCGTTGGGCGTGCGGAAACTGCAGGCGGTCGTGACGGACCGCGTCGGCGTCACGCCGCAGCAGAACTCGGCGTCGCTGGCCAGACCCCGCCGCCAGCGCCGCGTGCCGCTCGACGAGGGCGCCGACCTCGCCGCCGCCGTCCTCGTCGGGATCGACTGCTACGTCCTCGTCGGGATCGAGCGTGGGAGGGAGCGACGGCAAGTGAGTCGAGCGGGAGAGAGAGGAGGGGATTAGGGGCCGCAAACGGCGGCTACACGAAGGACGACGAGGGGCCGCAGACGGCGGCCGCGGCGCAACTGGGTGGCGGAGACGAGGGGGGATGGATCGTAGTGGGTCGGGGTGGGCGGTGGATCTGGCCGTGGATCGATGGGATGCCGCGAGAGCGAGGAAGGAGAAGAGAGCGAGGGGAATTGGCAGCGCGAGGAGAAAAAGAAAGGAGGCGGGGGGTGGGTGGAAAATGTCCATGAGGACAGACCTAGGGTTTCAGCTCGGGTGGGTTTGGGCCGTTGGATCCGGAAGCATCCGGCGGTGGTTGATGCGTGACCCGCGTGATATGCTCATGGTCCAATCAGAACGCAGCAAACCATTTGATGGCCTTTGACCATATAAATTGGTCGTGATCGATTCAAGATAAAATATTTCATTTCATTTTCAATGCTCAAAATGAGTTTTTTTGTGAAAGTCCTATCAAATATTTGTTCAAATAATATCATATTTTGCACAAGTTTACATCTTGGATTTGCAAACAATATTGACAAAGGGAGTTTTTATTTCCTTTGCATGAAAAATCGATTTTCCATTTATCGAGTGCCCAAAATGAGTTTTTTTGTGAAGGACCTATAATATATTTGTTGCAAAATTGTACCAAATCAATTTTCTAAAATACTAGGACATATTTAATGCACAATTGACCAAATGGTTAGGTTTCAAAAGTTTTTATCCAGCTCTGGTGAAAAAGACAAATTTCCATCGATTTAGTTGGAAACGTGTCAAATTTGAACTGTAGCTGCCTTATAGTTTGCTCTTTATTTTTTCCAAAAATCATTTCTAGGTACATAAGTATCTATTTAATCAGAGAAATACCAAAGAAATTCCAAGATTCAACCTCTAGCTAGGAACGGTCATTCCCGCTGTTTTGACCGCATTTTGAAACGGGCATAAAAAATTCAAAAAAATCAAAAAATTGGGAAACCTTCGCATTGTGTCATTATATGTGGCCAAGTTCCCAGGAAAAATAACAAACTTGTAATACGACAATTATTTTAAAAAAGTGTTCTCAGAAACGAGCTATCACGTGTGGAGATCAATGGCTTTCAAGACAAATGATCAATCTTATGGCCACATTCATGGCATAGTTTGTTCAAATGATCTCATATTGTGCACAAGGGTGCATATTGGAATGGCAAACAATATTTCATAAGGAAGTTTTCATTTTTTTTGGACGAAAAAACTATTTTCCATTTTTTGAGTGTCCAAAAGGGGGTTGTTTTGTGAAGGACCTACCAAATAATTGTTGCAAAATTGTACCAAATCAATTTTCTAAAATACTAGGACATATTTAATGCACAATTGACCAAATGGTTGGGTGTAAAAAGTTTTGATCCTCCTCTCGTGAAAAAGACAAATTTTCGCCGATTCAGTTGGAAGCGGGTTAAATTTGAACTGTAGCTGCCTTATAGTTTGCTCTTCATTTTTTCCAAAAAACATTTATAGGTACATAAGTATCTATTTAATCAGAGAAACACCCAAAAAATTCCAAGATTCAACCTCTAGCTAGGAACGGTCATTCCCGCCGTTTTGACCGCATTTTGAAACGGGCATAAAATATTCAAAAAAAATCAAAAAATTGGGAAACCTTCGCATTATGTCATCATATGTGGCCAAGTTCCTAAGAAAAATAACAAACTTGTAATACGGCAATTATTTTAAAAAAGTGTTCTCAGAAACGAGCTATCACGTTTGGAGATCAATGGCTTTCTAAGCCAAATGATCAATCTTATGGCCACATTCATGGCATAGTTTGTTCAAATGATCTCATATTGTGCACAAGGGTGCATATTGGAATGGCAAACAATGTTGCCTAAGGAAGTTTTCATTTTCCATTTTTCGAGTGCCCGAAAGGAGGTTTTTCTGTGAAGGAACTACCAAATAATTGTTGCAAAATTGGACCGAATCATTTTTATAAAATACTAGGACATATTTAATGCACAATTGACAAAATGGTTGGGTGTAAAATTTTTTGATCCACCTCTCGTGAAAAAGACAAATTTCCGCCGATTCAGTTGGAAGCGGGTCAAATTTGAACTGCATCTGCCTCATAGTTTGCTATTTATTTTTTCCAAAAATCATTTCTAGTTACATAAGGACCTATTTAATCATAAATACATGGTTTGGTGGCGATACGTCGAGGTTTGGGCAGTGGCCGAGGGCCTCAACTCTAGAGAGCGTAAACTCGCATGCCCGTCGCGTGGTCACCGCGTGACCGTAATGTTTCCATGTGTTCTGGGCGGCTTAGGCATGTCTAGTGGGTTGGGCACTCCCCAGGTTGGTGCTAGGAAGAAAATTACAACATAAGATTCTCACGAGAAGACCGATCGATGCTCAAACATGAATCAGCAGCTAAGTGTTTGATTAGCGGTACGGGAAATGCACATGGCCAATGGGCGTGAGTTTTGGCTGAGGATGATCATCTACTAAGGAGAATGTCTTCACAAATGCTTAGCTCAAAAGGAGGATCCTAGGTGGTACTTGCTTTGCAAAGTACTACGCTGGACAAAAATATGAATGTTGAAGCTGGGCTCAAAATAATGAATGGATTGAGCTAAAATTTTGTGGAGGATGGTTATTTGGGCATAGGAAAGCATTGTAGAAAATTGATACCATTTGGACATGCCAAAGTAGTACTTCCTTCACAATGCTCTTCTATGGACAGAAACTTGGGAAAACTAGTGAGAGAGATTGGATGAATGAAATGAGCTCAAAATTGGTGTAGGTAAGTTACTTAGGTATGGTCATGCGCTGGTCAATTTTCAGATCATTTGGGTAAGCCTAGCTAGTACTTACTTCACAAAGCTTCTCTCGAGGTAGAAACTTTGGAAATTTCCTGAGAAAGATTTACTAGGAAAATTGAGCTGAATATTATCATGTGGCAATGATTTGGGTATGGAAGAGTGCCCGAAAAGTTTGATGGTAATAGGAGGGGTCTATATAACACTTGCTTTGCAACGTGTCAATTTGGCCATAAAATATAAATTGAACCTGGGCTCACATAGATGACTTGACTGAGCTGTAATTTGGAGGAGGGTGATAATTTGGGCATATGAAGAAACTGTATAAATTTCATGTCATTTAGAGATATAAAAAAGGTACTTCCTTCACAATGCTTCTAGGTGGACAAAAACTTTGGAAATTTGCCGAGGAAGATTTGCTAGGCAAATGGAGCTGAATTTTGTCATGCGGTAATGATTTGGATAGGAAAGAGTGCCCAAAAATTCGTAGGGCAATCAAGAATATATAAATAGCACTTCATATAATGTTGTTGTGAACATAATAGGAAAATGAATATTGTTGAATTAGTTTTGAACTAGGCAAGGAAGGATTTTTACATATTTGATGAAGATATGACCCAAAGAATTTATGAGATTTTTTTTGGGAATTTTGGGAATGATAGAAATATAGGTTGCTTCACAACCTAGGGCAAAAACTGCCACATGGACATGACACATAGGCAAAACTGATGAGATGGCGCCTAGTCATCATAACCCACCACAATCTACAAGGTTATGACCATCTATATTGGTCATTAACAACTAGAAATAAGGCAGCGGACTAGCACTGTTTGCTTTGTGACCATTTCGTGTAAGAAAAATTACGACCTTTCTGACCAAAATCGTCGCAATGGTTTAGGGTTTAAAGCCCCCTGAACAGCTTTTGACCAATTGGTCTAAAATGGTCATAAATTTATGACCAATTCTTCGAGCGTCACTGACAGAAGGTCATAAGTTGACATATTTCTTGTAGTGTACCAGATCCGACACTCCACAACATAGCTTTCCGGAGCCACCGCTCCGACATCCTCACCGGCCCCGAGGCCGCGCACACGTCTGGCCGACGATGAACCCGCAAAGCCACCCGAGCCACCGTGAACTGACGAAGGACCAGACCTCCAAGGCGTCGCCCCCAAGAGGGAAGCGACAAGCATACCGCCGATGCCCACTCCGACCAAAGGTCGAAACTTAGGTTTTCACCTGGAGAGCCCGAGACCGAGGCGACAATGGTGGTGAAGGGGCTCCACAACAACGCCTTCAAGGAGGGAACGACGTCCTAGGACGCCGTCGACGTCGGCAACGACCGAGGTCGAGCTAGGCTTTCGCCCGGAGCTCACCAAATCCATTCTCACCGTAGTCTGCCCAGCAAGCCGTCTCCGGCATCAAGCCGACCGTCATCGTCCAAGCCACATGACCAAGCACGCAGAGCAGCACGCCGCCGCCAACCACCACCGGCTGCAGAAACCACTGCAGCCCGTCTCCCTCCACAGCGGCGCCGCGGATCTAGGCCATCCGCACAACAGCACACCACCATGGAGTCCCCCGCCAGCTGCCGCCAAGGCCACCTGCGGCCGCCCAACACGCAGGGCAGCACCATCGCTGCCCTGACCCCACGCACCTCCCCACCACCCCCGTGGACCAGAGCCGGTGCGCCTCTGCCGGACTGCCGCCACAGGCCGACGGTCCGCCTCACCACCAGATCCGGGCGCTAGGGCCCCGGATCCGCCACCTCGCGGGCTGCCGCCGGACGACCTCCACGGGGGAGGAGCACGTCGACACCGCCACGTCCTGGGGCCGCTGCCCCAGTGTTCCATCGCCGGTGAGCAAACCGCAGGCAACCCCGCGACCGCCGGCCACCTCCACGGGGCGTCGCGCCCAGCCGCCGCCGCGCCAGATCCAGCCACGGCCGGCCAGATCCGCCCCCACGCACCTCCTGCAGCCACGCCGGCCGTCACCACGTGCCAAGGCCACCGGACGGACGCCAGCCGTGGCGAGTCCCCCTGCTCGCACGGTAACCGGCCGCCGGAAGAACATGCCCCGCCGCCGCCGTCGCACGGGCTTTGCCCGACGAAGGCCGGCGGCGGCGGCGAGGAGGAGGCGGCGAGGGGAGGGAGCGGCCGCTTTGGCCGGATCTGGTGTCTCCGCCCGAGTCGCCCCAGGGAGAGAGTGACGCGGGGGCCTTCAAAAGGATTAAATATTCGGTTATTTCATTGCCTGCGAGCTGCTCTTCGTGTGGTGAATCGGGGCAGATGAGGGGAGTGGTTGATGTGAGGGCATAGTTAATTCGTAGATGTGACAACACGGCATAAAGTGCACCGCCTGCGCAAAGTTGTTCTCATCGCATGGGGGTGGTGTGCCGGCATGTAAACCGAAACGCACAACGTGCAATGAGCACGGCGCTGCCGTTGAGGCGTCTTAAGTGCAAGCCACCGCTCGTAAACGGGAGTACAATTGTTTGTCCTGTAAATAAACAGGATTAGTTAGGCCAATAACGTTGACTGGCGGGATTTTTCTAGCGTGTCAAACTGGAGAATTAACAGATGAATAATAAATTTTTCAGCACAAAGCAATGTTTTTTCTTACAAATAATAAGCACAAAACAATCTAACTGTTAGTCTGTGACACGTTTTGTTAATGAATAAGCATATCTCAAAACCATTTGGATGAGCTTAATCAAGAATGCCTATTGATAAAGAAAGTTAGGCTTGCGCTGGCCAGCATTGCTCCACGTCTGCGCTCATGGAACTGGAACTGGTGGCTAGCCAGGCATGCCACGATTCCTTGGTCAGTGCACCCGTCAACGAACATGTGTGCGAGACACTGTACATCAGCATGCAGCAAGCTCTGCGATGTTCCAAGCCAAGTTTCCCCTGCTTGTCGTGGGGCGACGTTGGCTGTATCCGGCCAAACAAAAATTGAATAAATGAATGGCATCCTAACAGGCTTACGAGGGGAGGAAAAATAACACTGTGATTAAATGAGTGGCATCTTCTGGAATGGTAGGGGCAGGGAAAAGGGATGCTCACCTGCCCGTCCGATCTCATCAAGGACTATTTCATGGATTTCTTGGCTTTGCAAGAAACTATGAAAAAGAAACAAATGACAACACTGGATCAACGAAACAAAGATGGCCAGCAACCGCTGCACCCTCCGGCGAAGTCCTACCATGCGTCTAGCATGCCGAAGCGTCACGTACCGAGCAACACCGATCAAGAAGGAATGCGGCAACGATGCCATTGCTGTACGGACTAGTCCTAAGGTTTCCCCCGGTACGCACAAGCCAGTGGGGAAGGGGTATATCCAGCGCCCTTCAGGAAGGAACGCGCGGCGTGCACAGGTGTCACAGTATTAGTGCCGGACGAGCTGCGAGGGATTTCTCCCGGCCTAAAACAACCGCCACCACCCATGACGCTTCAACGAGCTCCACCCAGCTTGCCGCCCACAAGCATGCGCCACCATGGTCTTGGAGCCATCCTCATCGTCTCAGTGTGGCTACCGACACGGGGCCTAGAGTAAGGAAGAGGGGACACCGGAATCAAGGGTACTTGCAATGCAGCCAAGCAAGAGGGAACTTCCTCCACCGCCACCGTGTAGCCGACCGGATGCGACGAACAAGGACAAACCAGGGCGCTACTGGCCTAGCCGGGCGCAGACGGGCCCATGAAGCCCCTTGCCACCAGCATTCCAGCATGTAGACTGACAGCGCCGCCATCGCCCGGAGACCGTTGACGCACCGCCTCCACCTCCAGGGAGCGTCGTCGCCGCGCAAAGGACAACCGGCTCGCCCCACCCTAGATGAGACCCAAAGGGGTCAAGATCTGGGTCACGCGGGCGTCGCCGGCCATGACCGCTCCACCACGCTGCCCTGCAGATGATGCCTGTGCCGCCGCACCAAAGACCACCCGCCCTGCTCGCACCGAGCTGCAGCATGCCGACTGACTGCCCCGCCACCGCCCGAAGACCACTGATGCACCACCTACACCTCCAGGGAGCGTTGTCACCGCACAAACGACAGCCGGCCTACCCCAACCCATATGGGGCCCAAATGGGTCCAGAGCTGGGCCGCGCGGGCATCGCTGGCTATGACTGCACCACCACGCTGTCCCCGCAGACGACGCCTATACCGCCGCACCAAAGAGCACTCGACCTGGCTGGACCAAGCCGCAACCGCCCTGGTGGCCTCAGTCGGCGGCGGTGAAGGAGGATGGGGGGAGGGGTGGGGCGAGACGGGGGAGAGGGGTGGCGGCGCTCCGTCGCCTTGGTGGGCGACGGGAGCGCGGGGGGAGGGGGGTAGCATAAAAGCATTGCACTGCACGCACCATGCCTTCTCCGTTTACTCTAGCTCGGTAAATTGGCATGGATAAGCGCACTTGTCCGTTATCAATAATGGAGGCAGGCCACGTACCTGTCAGTCATCCTTGGCACATGCATAGGCAACCTGACCTACCTCAAAGCAAAGTGGCGTGATCGACTACACTGTAGTACTATATCAACTGGATCGTACGTTGCTATTATAAAATTCAGTACATATACACACCGTGCCAATTGGCATGATCCGGCTTCTTGAGGGCAACCACATTCACCGACAACTTTTAACACGACTATCTATTTTTTGACAAAGTGGTCATAACATGGGTTAAAATGATTATTACATAGATGATTAAAGACCATCTCCGTGCATAATTTGTGAGGGGCACGTTGGAAGTATGAAACCCTTGGATTCCATGGGTTGTTGGTCCATTAAAATCTTTTAGCAAAAAAGATAAGAGGTGATTGAAAGACGATGTCAAATTGATTGGAGACCTGCCGGCTACATGTACATGGATGACCATCCATCCATGCATGCATGGCTGCTGCATGCCTGCCAGTGTGCCCGCCTTTTCGTGGAATCAATTCTGTATGAGCAAAGTGCAGCAATGCGAGCTGCCCGTCTAGTCTCACGAATCACGATCGCTGGCTACAGTAGCTTGCTTGGCTGTATGCTATGGATAGCTGGCTGGGGCTACGCTAATGGTAGAAGCGGCCAGAATCCATGCTCGAGACGCTGTGACATCTATGCGCATCCACACAGTTCCTCGCATGCTTGCCTCCAGCCAACAGGAGTAAATTACACGGCTTCTAGGGATCGATCCATTGCAAGGTCGACACGTATGTGGTTTTCCCGCTCCGGTGGCAGGCACGCATCTGCAGGGGCAGTGATTGCAAGGGCCCTCTTCAAGCGCCTGCGCCTGCCTGCTGATCCTTCCTCATATGCATGCATGCTTGCTTGCTTTGCTCTGACCATATACGCATACTGAGATGAGATGAGATGCAATGGAAGCAAGGCCGAAAAAGCGTCGCAGAGGCCGGCTGCATGCAGCGCGGAATCCACCCGGCTGAACCAGCATTGGGATGGCTGGAGGGACAGGCACCGAACCTGGGCGTGCCTACCTGACCGGGTGCACCGGTACGTGTTGCTTCAATAGTTTCACACAGGGTTGTGCACACATGGGAGAGTCTACTGCCCCACTGCATTACTAGTTCACACCACCCGCATCGTAACAAGAGCCCGCGTCAAGAACGCTAGCACGCGCTCACAAGTGCTGCCGCCAATCGCTGCTGAGCCAATTACTCATGCTTTGGAAGCAATGGCAGAAGAGTCTCTAGCCATGCTTAAAGGAATGGATCTACTGAAACAACTAGGATGCTCGCGGGTTACCTTGGAGTCTGACTGTTTGGAGTTGATTAATGCATGAAATGGTGACACCAAATTTTTTGGCCCCTCCTCGGCAACCTTGGCAGAAATTTTTGCTAGAGCAAAGCACGTTGCTGGTATCTCTTTCCAACACTGTAAGCGGGATGCAAATTTGGTCGCACATCACTTAGCAAAACACTCTTATGAGTCGAAGTCTTCTATTTTTTGGGATGATGATCCTCCTAGTTTTTTACTACCTCTTGTAATTCAGGATGTAACTCTGTTGGCTTCGAAATAAAGTGGGCCGAATAGGCATTCCTTCAAAAAAAAAAGTGCTGCCGCCAGTCGCCGAACTACCCGCACACGAACACGCCTCATGCGTTCCATGGCAGCAGCTATTTTTTCTTTCGCTTTCATTTCATTTTTCTTCCATTTTCTTTTCTTTTTCTATTTTTTTCTTGAATTATATTAAAAAATACCAGTCAAAATACAACCATTTTAGCTGACTAATTTTTCGAAATATTCTGATAGACCATTATTTTTTTGCGGAAAGAACTTCTAATCTATTCATCTTCAATCTTGGTAGTACAACGAAGTCTAGAAATAATAAAAATTACAACAAGATCCGTAGACCACCTAACGACGACTACAAACACTGAAATATCACAGCAACGGAAATTATGCCATTTCGTAAGGCGAAAAATAGTCAGGCGCATTAATTCTATCATTACCGTTATGCCAAAATGTGTATCAATCATTCTAGGACAGAACATAATTTTCCTTAGAAGCACGAGGTAGAAAATGTGCATTTGTCGGGTATTTCCCGAATTAAGCCTACATGGTCATTGCCGGCCACGTGCCAAAAGAGGGGTACCAACAATATCCGCATAGCCCTTCTGTTACTCCATTCTAAAAAAAACACAATCACGGTCCGGACCGAAGCATGATGGTTAAAATTTATATTATCGATCATCAACTGTCTGTGTGAAAACGTGGTTTGCATTTTCTCTTGCAACGGGAATTGTGTTTTGATCGACTTTTCTTGCTGGTCACATGCCAAAATAAGAGAGGGGGGGGGGCAATCTGTTGAAACAAAAGAAAAAACTTTGATAAACTTTCCTTGATTTGTTCATAGTCCGCTCATAGACTTTCTGTTGCTCCATTCTAAATGTAACTTTTTTATGTCGTGTCCAATGGCATATCCTATTTCATCGTAATCCGCCGTGGTCCTTGGCCGGACACGTGTCGAAATGCGGAGGGGCACTCAACTTATGACCATATGAGAGGCACATATTCAGATAGTTTTCGAATATCAGAGAAAACGATAACCAAAAAAAAATAAATGTTAGGCAAAAAACAGCCGGAGACATTAATTTTGTAACCACCGTTATGCCAAAATCGGTAACGGCCATTCTAGCGTAAAACATATTTTTATTTAAATAACTACGTTGCGTGGTCACGTGCCAAAAGAGGGAAGGGCCCACACTATCTGAACAAATTTCCGATATATACTCTTTTGCTCAATTCCGAATCCGATTAAAGAGGGGGGCCCGAAGTAAGGTCACCGGGCGTTCTTTTTTGCATTGTAATCAGACATTTGGTACACGCCTGACACATGCCAAAAGACCGAGTAGCACCCAAGTCACAAGCAAATACGTAAAAGGTACATTCTTATACTCCCTCTGTTTTAAAATATTGTGTGTCCTCGGTTTCCATGCTTTAATTTTGATCATAAATTTAACTAACGGGGTCGACTGTAACGGAAGCAAAAATTATACCAGTAAATTCATATTCAAAAGAAGTTTTCAATTACATACTTTTTGCTCCCGCCGCAGTCGATCTCGTTGGTTAAATTTATAGTCAAAATTGATCCCTGAAAAACACGGGCGCACTATATTTTGAAATGGAGGGAATACAGTTTTCCAATGTCAAAGCGTAGATAGATGCACCTGGATTGGGGGTGTGGCGGAATCACCATGGACACTGTGCGTTGAGCTTGATGTAAAGTGAAGAAGAGAGGGGAACGAACAGAGGGAAAACTGGATCCACATAGGGCTACGCTTGGGGGGGCATTTGATTTCTTGCCACGATTTACTTTGGAGTTTGTCGATTTGCCACTCCTTATATTGTAATTGCTTTTTTGCCATTCCTTACTTGGGACTTGGAGGATCTGCCCCTGCCCATGGATAAACCCGAGATTGCCCTTGCCCCCGCCATTGACCACTCACGGGTTATGGATAAGAGACGACGGCGGCGACTACATACATCAACGGGGCGCTCTGCTCCATCTCCTCCGGCGGCACGTTGCTCCGGTGACCTCCTACTCATCCTCTCCAAATTTCGCCCTGCCCTGCTACCTCCCGATTGACAGGTACAGGACACGGAGAGAAGCTCGTTCCCCATCTCCCTCACCTAGCCCCGCGCCCCAGCCACCAGTTTCTCGTCGCCGGCAGCGCCGCCGACCTCCTATCCCTCAAACTTGCCAAGATAACCAGCACCCAAATGCCCCGTCGCGCGTGCCTTCGAGCTGCGGGCAACTCGGTGCCGGAGCCCACCCTCCCTGTCCTTCGCGCGCCTTCGACAAGGGGAGGCTTTCCGTGTTCCCTGCACAAGCCCGGAGCGGCACCTAGGGCCCTCCCTGCGTCGAGACCGGCATGGCGTGGTGGTTAGCCATGCACTTGCGGCGGGCCGACGTAGCACGTTCATTCCCCGCGGGGCGACCCCATCGGGAGCGACCATCAGGCAAGCCACCGGGCGAAGGCTTGGAGCGGCGCCCTGGTCCCTCCTCGTGGTGCGTCCACCCAACATCTGGTGCTCCAGCGACGCGGCCGACGACCTGGAGGAGAGTAGTCGACCATCAGTGAGAGCGGCGGCGGCGGCGAATGGGTTCATCCTCTCCTGATTTGATTTGAATCGTTGAATCGGCCGGGTGCACTGGTCGATCTAGCACAAGGGTATCTTGGTCCACTGTTTTATGCATATATTATGTCAATGATTTGCAAGTATTGTTTTTGTGTGAAAAAATGGCAAAAAATCAAAGTGCAAAGTAAAGGGTGGCAACAAATCAATTACAATATAAGGAGTGATAAATTATCAAAGTGCAAAGTAAGTGGTGGCTAAAATTCAAAAACCCCACGCTTGGGGCAGAGCAGCAGTTATTGTTGCAGCAAACTACACAGGTGGGACAGACCTACGTAGCTGTTGTACGTAAACTAACGTAACAGCTTAGGTGTCTTTTTTCTGTTGGAGGGAATTAGGGGAGGGACCCCACCCAGTTGAAATCAGGGGGCGGGGGGATTAGTTGTTAGTCAAATTACGTGAGCTTACGTAGTTTCTTTAGCATTTTTGTTATTTATATGAGGCTGGGCGATCGGTCCTGACAATGGGCAAACACTATACATTTACACTATTCTCGTGGCTGTATATTGGTCCGTATAAGGTGAAAAAGAGTGAATCATGATGCATATTGCCACGAGGAGGATAAGCTGTCGGCCTCTGCGACGCCACTCTCGCTGCTAGGCTGCCTACTAGTCAAACACCAAGGACAAAATTGCACAGTTGCCAATGCTCTGGGTGATTTTGTTGATTCGTCGTGCTATTCATGTCTGGCACGCTGCACAGTTGCCAATGCTCTGGGTGGAAGCGTGCACTGCTGGGGCGTCCTATAGCATATGTGAGGTGGTGCACAGGGAGTGGCGCTACAACGATAGGCATTCGTGGGTATGGGCGTTGGCATTCACTCCTGTCAGGTTGCAGGTAGTTACTTCGTAGTATGCGAGTTGCGCATTGCCTCTCCCACTGACTTGACCACTCGTAATCAATACTGTATGCAGTAAATTTAGCGTGCAACTGGCTCATGTGTAAGAAAGCATCAACTTTCTACTCCGTCGCGTCATCATTGCCTGTCTGAGTCATGTCTTATTCTATGCTCTTACCATCAAATTACTATTGCAATTAACTATACTTTTTAAACAAACAATTACCTACGAGTGCCTCCTTTTTTTTCTGCGCAATGTTGTGTATCTATGCCATCTCCGTGTTTCTTTGTTTTCCAAAAACTAATCATCAATTTAGTATTGATATGTCAAAACTCAATTTACTATTGAAATTAGCTACTTTTTTTTGGAGAAACAATTACCTAACCGGTACAATGCGAAGAGGGATATTCATCAGGTGCCTCCCCTTTTCTATGGGCGATTTTATGTATCTGTACCATCGGACGAGCTCCGTTGAGCTCTTCTTTACAAAAAAGTAAAGAACAGTTGAATTTTGAAGTTCTAAAAAATTCTAAAACAAAACTACACATGTTCATACAGATGTACTATACTACATGCGTGTCAAATTTGAAGATGGTATACTTATGGTGAGAGATACACAAACAATAAAATGATCATAATTTTGAAAATAGCGAACAGTGTACACATTGTTCCCTTATAAAAAAATGCACAAATTTGTCTTTTTTTTAGCTCTCACGATAATGTATTCCATTGTCTCACTTTACAGATGTAGAATACATCCATATGAATGGGTAAGGCTTTTTCAGATTTTGTTGAAACTTGAAAAGATGTGATTTTTTATTTTTTTCAAAAAAAAAGATCTTCCATTGGCGTGTTTACTTGATTTCCCTTCAAATTGTCCTTACTTCAACATGTTTATTTGATTTTCTAGAACTAATCATCCAATTAGTCAATTAAATACCTTTTAGTAAACAATTACCTAACTGACAAAATGCCAAGAGGGATATTTGCATCTGCTGCCTCTTTTTTTCTTTTTTATAAAGGTTATTCCCCTTTGGGGATCTCATAACACACCATCAGCGGTGTTTTCCCTCCATGGCAAAATCACCTTAACCCATGGTTTCCTGTGTATCCATGTTCAGTCATCCCTCTAGAATAGATAATCGCAAGATTAAAACAATTAACAGACGCACCAAAAACATGATGCCACACCCGTCACACTTGCCTAGGTTTGAAACATGCAACCTTCTACGCCCAGGTTTTGTAAATGTCCCTCCTCACATGGGTCCTCCTCTAAAACCATCTCTAGCAGACTCTGCATATCTCGCGAGCCCGAATAATTCCGACGAGTATACAGGCTCGACCAAATTTTCTGGGAGCCCGTATACTCGTCCGACCCGTAATTTTTTTTACCGCGGCCCGCAAACCGTCCCCCAGAAGCGGTATATCTACGGGTTTGCGAGGGGGATACGGGTCGAAACCCTATCCCTCCGCCGCAGCGTTCCACCGCGATTCCCTACTGCCCCCCTCGCATTTCTTGCCGTCGGCGAGCCCTCCTCCGCTTGCAAACGCCATGTGCAGCTCTAGCCATCGCCGCGACCCCGAGCGCGAGCGGCATGTCGACGCGAACGGCGCGAGGAAGCGCGCGGCGAAGAAATGGACGAACAGGGGCCTCCCGCCGCCGTCGAGTCTCCGTCGTGAGACGGAGGAATATGTCCGTCAGCACGGGCGTACGCCCTGCTCCGCCGCGTGGCTCACCGACGCGGTGAGCTCATCCTCTTCCAGCGTGGCGCTTTTCCCCGTGAAGAGGGAGTGGTCGGAGGAGCCAGAGGAGCGCGACCTTGTCGCTGTCAAGCAGGAGCCCGAGGAGATCGAGCGCCGAGGCGTCGTCGGGCCCGAAGACTTCGTCCCTGATGTAGACGCGGTCACGGCCGCCATTGTCGAACGAAGCTTGCGCGTGGAGGCGGAGCGCTGGCGCCACGACGAGGAGCTCGAAGCCCTCATGCACAGCAGGCGGTCGCGGCGAACCTTGCCGCCAAGGAGAAGGACAACGAGTGGAGATGCATCCGCGAGGAGCAGAGGCAGAATTTCGTCAACCTCGTCAGCTCCGAGGAGGAGGATTGAGCTCCTCCACCATGTCGTCCTCGGCTGCGAGCTCGCCGCCGTGAGATCCCCCACCCCCTCTAGTAGTAGTAGTAGAATGTAGTATGTAGACATGCTCACCAGCGCTAGGGATTGAACGGATTGGGGAAAGGGGAGTGGAGCGGAGAGAAGTGAGTTAGGGTTTGTTCCAGAGGTTTTTTTTATGGGGTCGGGGTGGGTCGGGGTGGGCCGGGCTGACGTGGTGGACGCGCCCAGGCGCGCTGGGGCCGCCTCATATCCGTCCTTCGTTTGGGATGGATATGATGGATGTCGGTCAGTCTGGGCATTTGAGCCCCGTTTGAGAGCTCCGGTTGGGTCTGTTATGCCCGGCTGTAGATGCTCTAACCATGGTAAAGAAATGTTTGGTGACGGTTGTAAAAGAGGAATTGAACCAGGATAAAAAGAAGTCTGCCCAATTTTTTGAGCTCTCCTTTTGTTAATTATCAGTGGGAGATATTTGCTGCATAGAATGAACAAAAGTTCCCTTTTAAAAAACCATCACTGACTGCATGTATTTTGTTCAGATTTTTAATTACCTAAAATATGATTTTTTTTTATTCTTTATAAAAAGTAAAAGGACTACATGTATCTACAAGCGCTACATCGTTCCCATCCGATCTCATGTACAGTAGTGTGTCACGGACAGCATTGTGATATAAAGGAGAGTAGTGCGAGCAGCTGCAAGGCACAAGCACTACATTCTGTGGAGGTGAGGCAAGGAGCTGAACAAGCCACACAGGAGGAGCAGCCGCTGCGTCTCTCTCTCTCTTTCTCTCCTTGAATATGGGCATACATTCGCACGAGCAAGGTTAGCACATGAACGCAATGGTCTCTGCAGCGCTCCCGATTCAGATCGGGGGTTGCCAATGATGCATCCGTCTAGTGGAACCTTTGATGCTATTCTCACTTTCCTCCTGCATTATCTGCCGTCTTTGTTTTTTTTACTAGTGTTTTGCTCTACCTGGATATGTGTTGAAAGTATTTTGCCTCATGAACAAAAATTAGCTAGAAAAAAGGCAAGGCAGCATAAGTTAGTTAGGGAGCATAGGTAATCATTCGAGGTAGCGCTAGAACATCATGCGAGTACTCGTTTCACGTTCTTTTAGTAGACAGGACAATTGGTAATCATTTTTTTTGGAAGTACAATATGTAATCATTTGGGTTCCCTTTTTTAACTTCTTCCTCTTCTTTCTCAGATGGCTGGTGCTGGCGTTCCCGTTCCCATTCCCGTTAACGTTCCCGTTCCCGTTCCCGTCGCGTGCTACCCTCCAAGTCTCGATGAGCTTGACGCAAGGGCTCGGCTCACCGAAGGGACTGGTCCAGTCGACGGAGTAGCAGTGGACTGGGTTTGCACCAACACCGCCGAGCATGCCGGTGGGTGTAATGTGACAAACCCCCCAGTGGACAACTTCCTGTTGAAGTTGCCGGCTCTGCATTGCTCGGAATGCAAAAGGCTGATTAGATTTCTTCCTCATACAACTGGTGTTCCTCTTACTAGTACATTACCAAACCCATAATTAGCTCTTGACAAAAAAATTACTCCTTTCAGAACCCAACAGGCTATCGCTGGAAAATGACGCACTGCACACTGGGATCAGTCTCGCTTCATCTGCTGATTCGTGATCAAGGCCCGCACAGTAAGTACTAACTGCTACTTTTTTTCATTAACTAGCTTTTAGGAGTTGCTAGTTGAGACGCTGGGCACCTTAGACATCACTATTCACTAGTACTAGCACTGGCGGAGCTACGTGAGGGCAAAAGCAGGCCATGGCCCGCCCTGCCCTCCAGGAAAATCTTATACATGTGCAGTCGAACATTGTCTTAAAAGAAAAGAAAAAAAAA
>NC_041392.1:45420906-45422238 GCF_002162155.2 Triticum dicoccoides
AGCCGTCGCCGCGACCCCGAGCGCGAGCGGCATGTCGACGCGAACGGCGCGAGGAAGCGCGCGACGAAGAAATGGACGAACAGGGGCCTCCCGCCGCCGTCGAGTCTCCGTCGTGAGACGGAGGAATATGTCCGTCAGCACGGGCGTACGCCCTGCTCCGCCGCGTGGCTCACCACCGCGGTGAGCTCATCCTCTTCCAGCGTGGCGCTTTTCCCCGTGAAGAGGGAGTGGTCGGAGGAGCCAGAGGAGCGCGACCTTGTCGCTGTCAAGCAGGAGCCCGAGGAGATCGAGCGCCGAGGCGTCGTCGGGCCCGAAGACTTCGTCCCTGATGTAGACGCGGTCACGGCCGCCATTGTCGAACGAAGCTTGCGCGTGGAGGCGGAGCGCTGGCGCCACGACGAGGAGCTCGAAGCCCTCATGCTCCAGCAGGCGGTCGCGGCGAACCTTGCCGCCAAGGAGAAGGACAACGAGTGGAGATGCATCCGCGAGGAGCAGAGGCAGAATTTCGTCAACCTCGTCAGCTCCGAGGAGGAGGATTGAGCTCCTCCACCATGTCGTCCTCGGCTGCGAGCTCGCCGCCGTGAGATCCCCCACCCCCTCTAGTAGTAGTAGTAGTAGAATGTAGTATGTAGACATGCTCACCAGCGCTAGGGATTGAACGGATTGGGGAAAGGGGAGTGGAGCGGAGATAAGTGAGTTAGGGTTTGTTCCAGAGGTTTTTTTTTATGGGGTCGGGGTGGGTCGGGGTGGGCCGGGCTGACGTGGTGGACGCGCCCAGGCGCGCTGGGGCCGCCTCATATCCGTCCTTCGTTTGGGATGGATATGATGGATGTCGGTCAGTCTGGGCATTTGAGCCCCGTTTGAGAGCTCCGGTTGGGTCTGTTATGCCCGGCTGTAGATGCTCTAACCATTGTAAAGAAATGTTTGGTGACGGTTGTAAAAGAGGAATTGAACCAGGATAAAAAGAAGTCTGCCCAATTTTTTGAGCTCTCCTTTTGTTAATTATCAGTGGGAGATATTTGCTGCATAGAATGAACAAAAGTTCCCTTTTAAAAAACCATCACTGACTGCATGTATTTTGTTCAGATTTTTAATTACCTAAAATATGATTTTTTTTATTCTTTATAAAAAGTAAAAGGACTACATGTATCTACAAGCGCTACATCGTTCCCATCCGATCTCATGTACAGTAGTGTGTCACGGACAGCATTGTGATATAAAGGAGAGGAGTGCGAGCAGCTGCAAGGCACAAGCACTACATTCTGTGGAGGTGAGGCAAGGAGCTGAACAAGCCACACAGGAGGAGCAGCCGCTGCGTCTCTCTCTCTCTCT
>NC_041392.1:45422248-45423722 GCF_002162155.2 Triticum dicoccoides
TTTTTTTTAGCTCTCACGATAATGTATTCCATTGTCTCACTTTACAGATGTAGAATACATCCATATGAATGGGTAAGGCTTTTTCAGATTTTGTTGAAACTTGAAAAGATGTGATTTTTTATTTTTTTCAAAAAAAAAGATCTTCCATTGGCGTGTTTACTTGATTTCCCTTCAAATTGTCCTTACTTCAACATGTTTATTTGATTTTCTAGAACTAATCATCCAATTAGTCAATTAAATACCTTTTAGTAAACAATTACCTAACTGACAAAATGCCAAGAGGGATATTTGCATCTGCTGCCTCTTTTTTTCTTTTTTATAAAGGTTATTCCCCTTTGGGGATCTCATAACACACCATCAGCGGTGTTTTCCCTCCATGGCAAAATCACCTTAACCCATGGTTTCCTGTGTATCCATGTTCAGTCATCCCTCTAGAATAGATAATCGCAAGATTAAAACAATTAACAGACGCACCAAAAACATGATGCCACACCCGTCACACTTGCCTAGGTTTGAAACATGCAACCTTCTACGCCCAGGTTTTGTAAATGTCCCTCCTCACATGGGTCCTCCTCTAAAACCATCTCTAGCAGATATCTCGCGAGCCCGAATAATTCCGACGAGTATACAGGCTCGACCAAATTTTCTGGGAGCCCGTATACTCGTCCGACCCGTAATTTTTTTTACCGCGGCCCGCAAACCGTCCCCCAGAAGCGGTATATCTACGGGTTTGCGAGGGGGATACGGGTCGAAACCCTATCCCTCCGCCGCAGCGTTCCACCGCGATTCCCTACTGCCCCCCTCGCATTTCTTGCCGTCGGCGAGCCCTCCTCCGCTTGCAAACGCCATGTGCAGCTCTAGCCGTCGCCGCGACCCCGAGCGCGAGCGGCATGTCGACGCGAACGGCGCGAGGAAGCGCGCGACGAAGAAATGGACGAACAGGGGCCTCCCGCCGCCGTCGAGTCTCCGTCGTGAGACGGAGGAATATGTCCGTCAGCACGGGCGTACGCCCTGCTCCGCCGCGTGGCTCACCACCGCGGTGAGCTCATCCTCTTCCAGCGTGGCGCTTTTCCCCGTGAAGAGGGAGTGGTCGGAGGAGCCAGAGGAGCGCGACCTTGTCGCTGTCAAGCAGGAGCCCGAGGAGATCGAGCGCCGAGGCGTCGTCGGGCCCGAAGACTTCGTCCCTGATGTAGACGCGGTCACGGCCGCCATTGTCGAACGAAGCTTGCGCGTGGAGGCGGAGCGCTGGCGCCACGACGAGGAGCTCGAAGCCCTCATGCTCCAGCAGGCGGTCGCGGCGAACCTTGCCGCCAAGGAGAAGGACAACGAGTGGAGATGCATCCGCGAGGAGCAGAGGCAGAATTTCGTCAACCTCGTCAGCTCCGAGGAGGAGGATTGAGCTCCTCCACCATGTCGTCCTCGGCTGCGAGCTCGCCGCCGTGAGATCCCCCACCCCCTCTAGTAGTAGTAGTAG
>NC_041392.1:45424452-45426154 GCF_002162155.2 Triticum dicoccoides
TCTCTCTCTCTCTCTTTCTCTCCTTGAATATGGGCATACATTCGCACGAGCAAGGTTAGCACATGAACGCAATGGTCTCTGCAGCGCTCCCGATTCAGATCGGGGGTTGCGAATGATGCGTCCGTCTAGTGGAACCTTTGATGCTATTCTCACTTTCCTCCTGCATTATCTGCCGTCTTTGTTTTTTTTACTAGTGTTTTGCTCTACCTGGAAATGTGTCGAAAGTATTTTGCCTCATGAACAAAAATTAGCTAGAAAAAAGGCAAGGCAGCATAAGTTAGTTAGGGAGCATAGGTAATCATTCGAGGTAGCGCTAGAACATCATGCGAGTACTCGTTTCACGTTCTTTTAGTAGACAGGACAATTGGTAATCATTTTTTTTGGAAGTACAATATGTAATCATTTGGGTTCCCTTTTTTAACTTCTTCCTCTTCTTTCTCAGATGGCTGGTGCTGGCGTTCCCGTTCCCATTCCCGTTAACGTTCCCGTTCCCGTTCCCGTCGCGTGCTACCCTCCAAGTCTGGATGAGCTTGACGCAAGGGCTCGGCTCACCGAAGGGACTGGTCCAGTCGACGGAGTAGCAGTGGACTGGGTTTGCACCAACACCGCCGAGCATGCCGGTGGGTGTAATGTGACAAACCCCCCAGTGGACAACTTCCTGTTGAAGTTGCCGGCACTGCATTGCTCGGAATGCAAAAGGCTGGTTAGATTTCTTCCTCATACAACTGGTGTTCCTCTTACTAGTACATTACCAAACCCATAATTAGCTCTTGACAAAAAAATTACTCCTTTCAGAACCCAACAGGTTATCGCTGGAAAATGACGCACTGCACACTGGGATCAGTCTTGCTTCATCTGCTGATTCGTGATCAAGGCCCGCACAGTAAGTACTAACTGCTACTTTTTTTCATTAACTAGCTTTTAGGAGTTGCTAGTTGAGACGCTGGGCACCTTAGACATCACTATTCACTAGTACTAGCACTGGCGGAGCTACGTGAGGGCAAAAGCAGGCCATGGCCCGCCCTGCCCTCCAGGAAAATCTTATACATGTGCAGTCGAACATTGTCTTAAAAGAAAAGAAAAAAAAAGTGCAGTCCAACACTGCATCACCACTACTACCTTCGTCTCGGATTAAAAGTCCCAAGAGCCGAAGCAGACATGGCCTTAATTGAGTGCATGCATGCGTTTAGTCTTTGTAAACTGCCGTTTTGTCTGGCTGCATGATCGCGCTTTTCCAGTAGATGGTTGCATGCTCGCGTGGGGTTATTAACTACAGCGATTTGGTTGGCTGCATGCACTCGGCTGCAGCAAACGCAGTGAAAGGGGGTGGGAATCGAGACGTACTACTACAGGACCGATAAACCCGGACGGAGTTAGAAGTAGTACTAGTACGTACTAGCATACAACGCCGGGTCGCTCGTGTCCTCGCATGCAACACTGCATTTCCTCCGCTCAGCGCTACTCTGTCAGCTAGTAGGCTACTAGCTAGCTAGCTAGCCCTGAACCAGGTCAATCCCACATGCAGCTAGGGGATCAGCACTGCACAAGCCCATGTAATCAGCTAATGCATGTTGAATTAGTGTAGTTCAGAAATATTATTTTTGCGTTCCCCTCTAGGAAGGCCCGCCCAGTTTTTTCTTCCTAGCTCCGGCACTGAGTAGTAGAGTACTAGTGAACTTGATTCCTCAAAAAAAAAAAAAAA
>NC_041392.1:45426420-45450467 GCF_002162155.2 Triticum dicoccoides
CCTAATCTTCCTAGTGTCCTCGGTACCTTATCCAGAAAGATTTCTCGCTCTCCCGTGTACATTTATGAGCTCTCCTAGTTAATGCTTGTCTTGCTCTTTCATTTTCTCAGATACGTGCGTGGCCCACGCGATTGTCACCGGCATGGATCTCATGACCAAAATCTATAAAGCATATCGGTTTGATTTTTTCTTTGGCCGTCCCTTGAGTCTTCAAGACTTTTAATGCTCTCTACAACGTGTCCTTCGGGTACGAGCACAACTTTGACATGGAGTTTGGTAGACCGTATTTCATCATTGACAGCGCACAGCGTTTTGGTGTGAGGCTCAGTGCCCCGTCCCTCACTACCGAATGCCAGTGGAACCAAGCACCAGAGGACAGGCTGAGAATGGGCCGCTATTTTTCATGTACATCCAGATGACACAGGGCTAATCGTCAGACTGATAGCCGGTGGGTTCCCTCTGATCTGTGGCATGAGCTGTGGAAGGACATTCACATTCACGACCGAAGGCCAGATCTACGACGGGGGCTTAGTTCCTACCAATCATTGTGTCCTACTGATAGGATCGGGAGTGTTGAATTATCCTGGCAACCCAGCCAGGACCAAGACCAATAAGTACTCACGGAAGAGCTGGCCTTTGAACCCTATTGGTAAACCGGGACCCCGTGTTTGCTTGGGAGCAAGGGGATATGGATTTCACAAGCCTTCGGAATATCCAATGTAACCATCTATTCAACAATCTCAGTGTGTGGCTTGCTGATCTGTAAGACCCCAATTCCCGTGAGGTGGTCGTACCAGGGCGAGGCAGGCTTTCGGTTAATGAGGAATACGTGCATCGTGTTATGGGCGTGTCGCGTGGAGGGAAGGATGTCCCTTACAAGCTCCCTACTGAAGCTAATATTCAGTTAGGGCTTGAGTTGTTTGGTGAGCTTGGATATGCCCCTAAAATGACTAATCTTGTTGATCTCATAAATGGTTCTTAAAATGCTGATGATACTTTCAAGCGTATGTGGATTTTGCTTGCGGGGAATACAATCATTGCCCCAACCACCTCCAACAAAGTTAGCCCCAGATGGTATGCTGTGCTGGTAAGTTTTTATGTAATTCTGTCATTTTCTTTCTTGTGTGCCTGATAAATTTACTGTATGTCAGTGTGGTAACTTTCATAGTTTTTCGTGGTCCATTCGGTGAACTTCAATTTCTTTTTGTTTTCAACTTGCATCCTGACATCGATGGTATTAAAAATCTCAATTGGTCCAAATTCATTGCTGATGAACTACACAAGGCGGTGTTGAAACGCAAGCCTACCAGGGGTTGCCTTCTCTTCTACAATGTAAGTGATGATGCTTTCCTCTTACCTTCTCTTTTGTCATTTGTCATTTTTTGTCATTTTGTGTCTTATTTTTGTTCATGTTTACCATGACGCTTCTATTTTTCTTATCAGCTACTGTACATTCATGCGATTGATCTTTCTGGACTCGGCATCGTATTGCCTGACGGTCCTTTTCCCATCAATGTCTGGACAAAGAAGCTGATAACTCTTGTCCTCAACAAGGATGTTCAGGCTGACAAAGTTTCTTTCGGGAAACTACCGGTAATCTATAACTATGTTTTTCAGTTCACACACTGCTTTGCAACTGCATTTTCTTTTCATTGTTTTTTGTTGTTACTTATCTGACTTGTCACTACATTTTTTTTCCAGTTAAAGCCTGAGTTTGGCATGAATTTCTGTCTGTTTGGTGGTCTGGAAGGTCTTGACAAGTTTATGCGTGTTCATACTGCCCCAAGCCGCAGTCAGGAGGTGAGCATGCATGTAACCTCATTTTTTTGCTATTCTACGTTTTTTCATAGGCTGATAACTTATTTGTTGCACTCAATATGGTGACCCTCTTTTGATGTCAACTTGACACTCTTTACTAACTTGTTTGTTTCCAATGTGTCATATCATCTATAAAGGATAATAATTATGTTCCAACCATGTGATAATTCTTATTGTAATGCCTTGATAACTTTGTTGCATTCCTGTGATAACTTGATATCATGATAACTTTGGTTGCATTCCTGTGACGATTATTTTTTCTAAAGCCTTAGATTACTTAAGTTTTTTGTTGATATCTAACTATGCTATTTTAGCTTTCTCGTATATTGATCTTCATTTTCATGGTGACTGAATGTTTGTTAGATCATGAATACATTCATGTGTTTACTGCAACGACACCACACATTTGTTTGGTATTGTTCATGTGTGTGCTTTTTGTGAACTCATGATAACTTTTGTTGCATTTTGGTGATAACTTACTATTTATTTTTATTTTTTTTGCATTTTTTCTGTTGAATAGAAATTTGCCAAATCAACTCAGATAGTTGCTCGATTCACGTCCGCCATGGCTGGCATTCTAGGCAATCTTGTGCAATCATTTACCGCTTTGTAGATGAGGGCCATTCAGATGGATCTCGTCAGCTAGACGCTGGATTGAATGTTCTTTCTTCTGCTGCCCGTATGACGGCAAGGACCACCCGCTCATCACAAGGCAGGCGGCCAGAAAGCCCTGGAAAGAATGTTGCTGAAAATTCTGACAGTGATGATGAGTACCAGGGAGGCAATGATGCTGAGTCTGATGCTGACTCCGATGATGATAACGATTTTGATGATATGGATTATCGAGTTGTTCATCATTTCTGTAACAATCCTTTTGTTTCTTCAGGCAGTGGTACCGCGAATGTAGATATGGGCAGCGGTCCAGCTGATGATGACATCACACATCTAGATGATGCAACTTTCAAAGCTCATGAGGACATAGGACCAGATGTTGAAGACATGCCTGTCCGCCCTGTCGATGAGAACCTCAATGAGTCTCAGATCTTGCTCACTGGCACCTCTCATGCAGCATCAGTCGGATCAGGTGATGGAGGGCTTAGCCAGCAGGGTCTGACAGACACGCAAGCTGAGGTGGCCATTGAATCTTTTGTCAAGCGGTGTGGTTCTCAGCTTCTGAAAAAATTGGCTTATCAGAGGCGCAAGAAACTGAGGCTACCATCACCCCCCGTTCAGCTTCACCAACTGTGTCGCTCCGTCCAACTTCACCAGTTGTGCCTCCTAGCCCATCGCAAAGGCTGTCTTCACCAATTGCACTGTCAGCAGCTGAAATTCATTTAGCTGTGAAGAAAGTTGTGGTCCAGGAGCTTGGTATACGTGTGGCTGAAAAGGGAACTGGTGTCGCCGTCCCACTATCCACCATGCGGAAGGAGGGCCCATGCAGGTGAATGTTTTTTATGGTCTTTTTTATTAATGTTGTGCCTGATACAACATGGTAAATCTAGTTGTTTGAGCATGGTAGTTTGGGTAATTTCATGTTGATAATTAACTTGCTCATGTTTCCCTTGCAGGGCACCTAGCAAACAATCTGCTGCTGCTAAGGATTCAGAGATTGCACCGGTAAAAATGTATTCACATTCTTACTTTCGTTTATGTCCAGTAGTTGTTTTCTGTTTTTCTATAGTATTTTCATATGCACTGAAACTATAGTTATGTTTTGCACCTACCAACACGATGGTTTTTTTGTTCTTTTTGTATGATAACTTATTTTGATGAACATTGACAACTCAAATATTCCCCCCCTGATAATTTAGAGTTACCAATCTTGATAACTGTTTGTGCTTGTAACATTTGGTTATTTTTTTTCATGCAGTGCACCTATGAAACAAGTTGCTGCTACTAAGGGTTCACCAAGTGTATTAGGAAAAAGGTGTTTACATACCTTTCTTGTTTGTAGTTATACAAAACAAATTGCTGGTTTTTTTGTTCATATCATTTGATAACTTTATATTTCTATAGTCCTTGATAACTTTGTAATTTTTCCCTGGATGTTAGTTACACCAGAAGTATGTGACATCTTTTTTTGTTTGTAACATGTGGTAACTTAGGTTTAACAACATGTGTAATCTCACTACTACTCTTGTGTACCCATATTTCAGTCGTTCAAAAGATAAATCCGCTGTGAAAAAGGTGAAATTCGCCAAGACCAGATCCTCTCCACGACTAAGGGCAACATTGTCGCAGGCAACATCATCGAAGACAACAGAAGTTATCCATCTTGATGAATCTCCCACGATGACATCTCCGACTGATAAAGCAGCAGCAGCTAGCAAGGTCGCATCTGATGTTGTTGCGGCGACATCAGCTAGTGTTTCTAATGACCAAGTAGATCAGCTTACTGCAGCGGCAACTATTACTGTTGTTGTTGAAGATATCGCTAGCGCGGCTGAGGCTGTTGAATGTGAAAATGAAGTCATTGCCAATGTAGGGCATGATGAAGGTGAAGGTATTTCTGTCTCCTATCAACTTTTTTTTCTTGTATGTAATGATGATTTATGTTGACGATGTGTTCAATCTTTTTCCGCTGTAGTCGTTCGTGTCATTGAAGAAGTTGTGGGAGGTACCCTAGTCAATATGCCTATTGATATGGCTACAGCTGGAGGTCAAGAGAATGATGCCCAGAATCATGCGGCCACAGGTTGGTAACTTCACTTTCTTCTGTTGATAACTTGCCTGTTTAAGCCATGATAACTCAAGTTAATGTTCTGACATTAGCAAATACAATGTCCAC
Organism: Triticum dicoccoides; assembly: GCF_002162155.2. NCBI lineage: Eukaryota > Viridiplantae > Streptophyta > Magnoliopsida > Poales > Poaceae > Triticum > Triticum dicoccoides. The sequence continues at coordinate 45,431,027 of NC_041392.1, forward strand.
TTCATGTTTACTTGATGCATTTTTTCCATTTTTGTGTGTTACTTTTGGTGTTTGTTGCAGTACCTGACCCTGTGTTGGAGTCGAGCACCCCTGGAGCTGGAGAATACGATGGTAATTTTATGCCACCCAGCTGCTCTCTTGGGCTTGATGCCATCTTTGGTGCGAGTCCACAAGTGCCACCATCTACTGAAGCAACTCCAACAGCTCAAGCTGCATCAGCATTGGTGTAAGTGCATCTAGTGCCACCCCTAGTTGGTTTTGGAGTATTGACGACAAACCTGGTTGAGGGACTAATGTGTTTGTGAGAATTGCAGGATAAAACAGGTAGTAGACCCTCATTGATTCGGTTTACCTACCCGAGACGACTCCTAAAAATGTATGAAGACATTGAAGACAATGGTGGTATATGAAGATATTCACATTGAAGACTATGACATGAGAAGACATTGAGTGAAGACTATGGAGTGCGAAGACTTAGTAGTTTTGTTGTTTCCTTTTCTTCTTTGTTGAGTCATAGGAACCACCGTACTGTTAAGTGGGGTCCAAGTGAACAAAGTCAGAGTGACTGAAGTGATGCTCAACCCAAATCCTATGTCTTCGAGCGAAGACAATGAGAGAAAATCTTATCCAGAGCTGGATGAGTCAGCTTTTCTTGTAGCCCAAGTAAAGTTGTCGCGTGTGTTTGAAATCTGACCGTTGGAACACGTGTCAGTTCCTTAGTGACCCAGGGTCATTTCGGACATATCAAGTCGGGTTGCCTAGTGGCTATAAATAGCCCACCCCCTACACCATAAATTGGTGGCTGCTCAGAGTTAGTGCACGGCTTTTGTCGTATTGAGAGCAACCCACCTCGAAGCCTTTGAGAGAGAGAAATCCTTGCGAGGACAAAGCCCAAACACCCAGAGCCAAAGAGTGTTAGGCATCACTGAAGTCTTTCTGTCTGTGTGACCTAAAGACTTATTACACTTGAGGACTGTGAATCATCCAGCCGGTTAGGCGTCGCGTTCTGAGCATCCAAGAGTAATTGTGGATCACCGGTGAACGAAGTCTGTGAAGGTTTGGAAGTCTACCTTGAAGACCTACCAGAGTAATTGGGCGAGGACTGGGTGTCCTTAGCTCAAGGGGAATAAGGTGAAGACGTGGTCTTCTGAGTTGAATCTCAGCCTCCCTAACCAGACGTACAGTTGTCACAGCAACTGGAACTGGTCCAACAAATCCTGTGTCCTCAACAAGTGACTGGTTCTATCCTCTCCCTCTCTTTACTTAGAGTTTGTCTTCGTGAAGTTATTGCATGTTTGCCTTACCTATTTGTCTTCACTGTTTGACTACTATTGTTGTTTGGCTTCATACCATCTTCCATCCTGATCCTCACTACCTAGCTGCTATTAGTCTTCGTATTCCCACCTTGCATACTTGACTATGGTTTGCTTAGAGTAGTTCATCTTCCGTTGCATAGTAATAGGGTCATTTCTATAGTTTGTCTTCGAAACTTCCATGTTTTGAAGACTTTCCTAAAAATCGCCTATTCACCCCCCCTAGTCGATAACTAGCACTTTCAATTGGTATCAGAGCAAGGTACTCCCTTGTTCTGTGTGATTCGGTTTAACCATCTGGGGTTTTAGCTATGTCGACTGCAGGGATAATCAAAGTCTCCGCTGCTTGCCCCGTCTTCGATGGAACTGAATATCCCTACTGGAAGAATAAGATGCGCATGCATCTTGAAGCCATTGATGTCGACCTCTCGTATGTCGTCAACATGGCGTTCCCAAGACTGGTGAAGGTGTCACCCCTGCTGATGTCAAGAAGTTCATTCAACTGGACTCTACTGTCAAGAACATCATCTGTGGTCATCTGACCAAAGGACAGTATGGCCGCGTGAGTGCTCTGGAAACGTCGAAGCTAGTCTGGGACTGGTTTTCCAAGGTCAACGAAGGCGTCTCAACCCAGAGAGATCAAAGGATCAGTGTTCTTCGTAACCTCTTCAACCGCTTCAAGAGAAACGACAATGAAAATTCCCATCTCACGTTTGATCGCCTCACCGACATCACAAATGAGCTTCGTGCTCTCGGCGCCACTGAGATTACCAAGCATGAAATCGTCAAGACACTACTGAGATCACTTGACAGCTCCTTTGACACCCTTGCCCTCATGAACAAGAACGTCCTAACTTCAAGACACTCGATCTGTCTGATATACTTGAGAGGCTCAACACACATGAGTTCCAGCTATCCGAGAAAAGAGATATCTATGGTCCCAACTATGGCCGAACTCGCGCTTTGAAGTCAAAAGCTGTTTCCTCATCTGAAGAAGAATCTGACTATAGTTCTGATGATCCTGAAGACATTGGAAAGGAACTTGCTATGCTTGTGAAGAAGTTCCAGAAGTTCACTAAGAAGAAGGGCTTCAGAAAGTCTTCACGATCCAGCTCAAGAAATGATGAAGCTTCCACTCGTGACTACAAGAAGAGAACATGGAACAAGTGCAAGAAACCTGGACACTATATCTCTGAGTGTCCACTGTGGGATAATGAGAAGAAGAAGAAGAAGAGCAAGGCATATGATTCTGATGACAAGAAGAAGAAGTCTTCAAAGTCTTCTTCCAAGTCCTCATCCAAGTCTTCATCTCACAAGAAGAGCTCATCTGGCAAGGCTCGTGATTTTGTTGGCAAGGAGATGGATTCAGAGGAGGAGTCTGCTTCTGAGGAGGCGGAGGTGGAGTCTGAGGAGGAGTCCGACCCTGGCGTTGCAAGTCTGGCTCTTGCTACAGCCTATGTTGCCAAGTCCATCTTCAACAATGAAGACAATGACTTCCACACCAACGCTGAATCTAATGACCAGGACGACTCTACTCCCACCTACTGCTTCATGGCACGTGGTGCCAAGGTAAAATCACGCGATGCTTACTTTCAAACATCTAGTGAAGATGACTCTGATTGTGAATCCAAACCCAGCTACAAAACACTTGCTAAAATTGCAACTGAACAACAAAAGGCTATGGAACATACTCAAAAACTGTTAGACAAAAGCGATGACCTGTTGGACGCGAAAATGACCCGTTCACAGTCCATAGTTGAAGACAGAAAAAATCTTCATGCTAAGTACCAAGAACTTGAAAGTCGTCATGAAACGCTCTCAACCACTCATGAAAAGCTCTCCTATGATTATCTTCAAAGGAAGCAAGAGCTTGAGAAATTGAGAGCGGCTCATGAAGATCTTCAAAAATAGAATGAGTCACTTCGCGCTCAACAGATCAGTCCCGCTCAGGATGGATTTGAACCACCATGTCTAAAATGCCTTGAGCGTGATAACGCTACCTCTGTTGCTGAATGTTCTACTGCTGCTACTGTTACATTGTCTTCAACTACTTATGTGGTAACTAACCCCTCTGCTGAGGATACCACTACTATTGCTGATGAAACTGCTAGGTTGAAGACATTGCTTGAAACAGGGATGTACAAAAGTCTGAAGGGGCATCAGACATTGTGCGATGTCCTCAAAAAATAGATCCTGAACCGAAACCCTAGGAAAGAGGGTGTTTGGTTCGAGAGGAAAATGAATGTTGATGGTTCCTACTAGAAGCCTGAGCAGTACCCCAAAACCACATGGGTTGCTGCAAAGGGACCTTCAGTGGACACATCCACCTTATCTGGCTTTACCTGTGCTAACCATGTTGTCATTGATGAATCCTTTGATGCAAACTATAAATTGTTCAAGAATCATAATGGTGAAGTGTTTGCCAGATATATCAGTACTAACTGCAGGAATGGGCCACCTATGAAGAAGATCTGGGTTCCCAAAAGCTGTCTTAAGAATCTTCCAGTGAATGTCATCATGACACCACCTGGGAAGAAGACAAACCCCAGACCTAAGGCTTCATATGGTCCAAAGGCTTCAAACAGACAAAGGACTCACCTGAGTCACCCTAACGCCAATGTTTTGCAGGGAAACCATACTCAGACTTATGAATATGAGCGTGTTCTTCAAACCGCTATGTTCATAGAACCAAGAACTTTTCTGCTTATTCATATGAGTATCATTCATTTCCTGCAAGGCTATTTGCTAGGGCTCCAAAGCCGAAGTTCTAAGATGATGCACTTAGACTCATTGCTTCTAAGCCACCCCTGAAGATGTGGGTGGTTAAGAAGAATTAACTTTCTCTTGCAGGGAAAGGTCTCCAGCCTAAAATTAAAGGCGTCTGATGCTATTGCTGGGGACCTAAAACATCTTGTAGGGCGCAAGATCAAATGCCCAAATGGCCTCACTATGTATTTTGTTCCTGAATCGTTTGCCATTCATCCTATCAGTCCTAATCTTGATCTAAGCTTCAATAATCCTCTTGCCCGTCAAATGTTTATGCTTCACAATGCTCTTGGTGAAGCCTATCCCCCTAACTGTACTGTAGGGTATGACACCTCGTGCTTCAAAATGGATTATGGATAGCGGATGCACTAATCACATGACTGGTGATCGAAGTCTTCTTATGGACTCAACTTTACGTCCATCTGATAAAAGTCACTTCACATTTGCTGACACTGGTAAAAGCAAGGTATTGGGTCTAGGTAGAGTTGCAATATCAAAGGATCAGCACATGGATAAAGTGATGCTTGTTGAATCCCTTGGTTTCAACTTAATGTCTGACTCAATGCTTTGTGACTTGAACATGATTGTGATATTTGGAAAATATCGTTGCCTTGTACTTATGGAATCTGACAAATCTCTAGTCTTTGAAGGGTACCGGAAAGATGATCTGTACATGGTAGATTTCTCAGCAGGTCCACAGCTTGCCGTGTGTCTTCTTGCAAAAGCTTCAGAGTGCTGGCTATGGCATCGGAGGCTGGGGCATGCTGGCATTAGGAACTTACACACACTCCCCAAGAAGAAGCATGTCATAGGCATCGAGGGCGTCAAGTTCAAGAAGGATCATTTGTGCGGTGCCTGCGAAGCTGGAAAGATGACTAGGGCAAAGCATCCCTCGAAGACAATCATGACGACATCTCAACCCTTCGAGCTGCTACACCTGGACTTATTTGGCCCTACTCACTACTCTACCCTCACAACAACTGCTTGTCTCTATGGCTTCGTCATTGTTGATGATTACTCAAGATATACATGGGTGCACATAATTCTCTACAAGACTGAAGTGCAAGATGTCTTCAGATGCTTCGCCAACCGTGCCATGAACAATTATGGCGTCAAGATCAAGCATATCAGAAGTGACAACGGCACTGAGTTCAAGAACACCGGACTTGATCTTTATCTGGATACAATGGGAATCACTCATGAGTTCTCTTCTCCGTACACACCTCAGCAAAATGGCATCGTGGAGCACAAGAACAGAACCCTCATTGAGATGGCTCGAACAATGCTCGATGAATACAAGACACCAAGAAAGTTCTGGCATGAAGCTATTGATACAGCATGTCATGTTATCAACCATGTTTACATCCATAAGCTTCTGAATAAAACATCCTATGAGCTCCTCACTGGCAAGAAGCCAAATGTCAGTTACTTCAGAGTATTTGGAGCTAGGTGCTGGATCAAGGATCCACATCACAAATCAAAATTTGCACCTAAAGCTCACGAAGGTTTCATGCTCAGTTATGGAAAGGACTCGCACTCTTACAGAGTATTCAACCTCTATATCTACAAAATCGTTGAAACTGTGGACGTATGGTTTGATGAAACCAATGGTTCACAAAGAGAGCTCCTGCCAAGTACACTAGACGAAGCTCCACCTAGTGAATCTATCAAGCTAATGGGAACTGGTGAAATCATGCCTTCTGAAGCACAACCTGAAGAGGAACTTCTCATTTCTGCACCTAACCAACCTGAAGACAATGCTCAGCCTGAAGACAATCCTTCAAATGTTGATAATGATCAGCAAGAGCAAAATCTTCGTCCAGTTCATCCTCGTGTTGCAAGCGAAGTACATATTGAGAAGATAATTGATACAATCAATGCACCAGGTCCACTTACTCGCTCAAGAGCAACACAGTTAGCAAATTTCTATGGGCACTTTTCTTTTGTGTCAATATCAGAACCCAAGAAAGTTGCTGAAGCCTTTATGGAACCTGAATGGATTCAAGCTATGCAAGAGGAGCTTCAACAGTTCAAGCTGAACAATGTTTGGGAACTTGTCAAGCATCCTGACCCTCGCAAGCATAACATAATAGGCACAAAATGGATATATCGAAACAAGCAAGATGAGCATGGTCAAGTCGTCAGAAACAAAGCATGACTCGTCGCTTAAGGATATACTCAAGTTGAAGGGATTGACTTCGATGAAACATTTGCTCTTGTGGCTAGGCTTGAAGCTATTCGGATACTATAGCCTATGCAAATCATCACAACATCTTGCTATATCAAATGGATGTGAAGAGTGCATTTCTCAATGGCAAGATTGAAGAAGAAGTATACGTTGCACAACCACCTGGCTTTGAAGATCCAAAACATCCTGATATGGAGTACAAGCTAAACAAAGCACTGTATGTCCTCAAACAAGCTCCTCGCGCCTGGTATGATACGATCAAAGACTTCCTGAAGAGGAAAGGCTTCAAACCTGGATTCCTCGATCCCACACTCTTCATGAAGACATATGATGGTGAACTATTTGTGTGCGAAATCTATGTCGACGATATTATCTTCGACTACACCAACCAGAAATATAGTGATGAGTTTTGGACACATGATGCAAGAGCAATATCAGATGTCCATGATGGGTGAGCTGAAGTTCTTCCTTGGTCTTCAAATTCGTCAGCAAAGGAATGACATCTTCATATCTCAAGAAAAATACCTCAAAGATTGCCTGAAGAAGTTCGGAATGCAAGATTGCAAAAGTTACACGACGCCAATGCCAGCCAAACATCATCTGGGTCCCGACGACAATGGTAAAGAGTTTGATCAAAAGGTATACCGCTCCATGATTGGTTCTTTACTTTACCTATGTGCATCCAGGCCAGATATTATGCTTAGTGTTTGCATGTGTGCTCTATTCCAAGCGGCACCAAAGAAATCGCATCACTTAGCTGTGAAGCGAATTCTTCGATATTTGGCTTGCACCCCAACATTAGGATTATGGTATCCAAAGGGCTCAGAATTTGATCTGGTTGGATTCTCGGATGCTGATTATGCTGGTGACAAGGTGAATCGCAAGTCTACATCAGGCACATGTCACTTTCTGGGACGGTCACTTGTCTGTTGGTCTTCAAAGAAGCAGAACTGCGTATCTCCCTCCACTGCTGAATCTGAATACATTGCTGCTGGATCTTGCTGCGCTCAGCTTCTATGGATGAAGCAAACTCTCAAGGACTATGGCATCAATCTGAAACAAGTACCTCTCTTCTGTGACAATGAAAGCGCCATAAAGATTGCCAACAACCCAGTTCAGCACTCGAAGACAAAGCACATTGAAATTCGTCATCACTTTCTCAGAGATCATGTCATGAAGGAAGATATTGATATCATTCACGTCAACACTGAAGAGCAACTGGCAGATATCTTCACAAAGCCCTTGGATGAGAAAAGGTTTTGCAAGTTACGATGTGAGCTAAATATCTTGGAATCCTCAAATGTCCTGTGATCAGGCACACATCCTAACACTTATGCATGTTGATGACATAGATGTGCAACACACGAAGTAAAGTATATCTTCAATCAATGAAGACTTACATTCTGAGTGTGAATACATTAATGTGGAATTTGACTTCGGAGCGCCACGATAATTGTGCGCCGTGTCTGGGTCTAATACTTCCTATACGGTGGGTAACGCCACCACCAAAATTTTCTATTTGAAGTGTTTCACTCATGGCGTTACATTTGATATGTCTTCACAGTTGGTTTGTCTTCAATTTCAACTTGTCTTCATGATTATCTTCACTATGTTGATTTGATTGTCTTCTAATATTCATATTAGTGTTCTGTCCTCTACAGCATTCACTTATAGCTATGTCTTCCTTGTTGAATCTTTTGAACTAAGTGAATGTGATCGGACCCTAACCTCTCTATGCTTTCTATCTCAAACTCTATCTGTCCAAATCATATGCATTCTATTGAAACTGTCGAATGTCTTCTCTGCGTCCTTGTCAGCAGAAGATACAGAGACAAACATTAAGTCTATTTTAAATGCTCTATCCTTATAGCCTGAAATCCGGAGAAGCCGGAACGACCATCCGACAGTTCGAGTGGATGTGGGAACGTGGGACAACTCCGAGTATGTTGCATGCTTTCCACGTGTCCCTTAGATGTGAACCGCCAGGGGCACCTGCGTAATTGCGCTGTGCCGCACACTTCCTTATAAATACATGTCTCCTGCGCTCAAGAAAACCTTCTTCCACCTCTCCACCTCGTCAAAACCATAGCGCCACCACTAGCTTTCGACGACGCCAGCGACGAAGCGCTTAGCTGCCGCAACCTCACCGACGCCGTCTTCACGCCGGCCGCGGACATCGTCCTCTCCGCCGTCGCCGTAGGTGTCCTCCATCGCCAAGTTAGGGCACGGTGGATTGAACTGCTCGGTCTCCAACTCTTCCCATCTAGCAGTTCATCGTGTGGTAAATAAAACTCTCTTTTTAGCATGTTTTTTATCCTCAAAGATTCATCCTGTTTACCAAAATAGGTTTTTGCCTACACAATGTTAGATCTATCCTGTCTGCATCTCATACTGCCTAGTATATTCACTTAAGCTTCACATCTAGTTAGATTCCTCACTTGTACTTATTCGTGGATTCATACAAATCTGGAACCAACTGTCAACATATAAGTGAATGTCCTCGCATCATGAGGTCAATGTCTTCAAACTAATTTATCTTCAAAATCTTCTGAGAATGCATATGACCTCTTCCCCTTCCCTCGCATCTCTAATGCTGTCACAGGTACATGTCCGTGGTAGAATCCCTTGGTTCTCATAGTCTGCATTCGTTTTCAGAATTCTTACAGCATCACATTAACTCTCCCGAAGCCAGTTCCTGTTTGTCCAGCAAGCGGAAGCCTTTGAAGCCTTTGAACGTGTTGAAGCCATTCAGTTTGAAGATCATGGCTACAGAGAAATCAGCAAGGAAGGGTGGCAGACAGCGTCGTGGGGGAACATCAAGAGATTTGCCTGATGACCTCTCAGAGCTGTACAAGACAGATCCAGATGAGGATTACAATCAGCGCAACACACGAACCCAATGGATTCGAAGATATTGGGTCGAACAATGGTTCAAATACAAGTTTGTGACCCAGGAGTATGCTGAGAAGAATGCCATCAAGAGTCCCTGGGGTGACATTCTCTTTCGAAGCCTTCCACCCAAGACCAGAGCTGAAGCCATTGCCCAGGGTTTCCATCCCTGTATGGTCCGTGGACCACAGCCTGACAATGTCGACCCATCATCACTGCTCTGGTGTCGTGACGATAATCTCTTCAAGCGCAACTTCCAGCATGCAAAGGCATCGGCCAAGGAAAACAAGAAGTCATTGGGACTAGACTTCAACCCTGGTCCTTCTGCACCCCGGGCTGACGGCACACGCGATGCAGAACCCAATATCATCGGACCCTTCTACAACCTTGATGGCCTCATCACCCACATTTTTGTTCAAGGTGCCAAAGTGGATCATTCTGATGATGATGCCGACTCTGATGAAGCCCCAGCTCCTACTCTAAAGCCGCAGAAGCAAAAGAAGGCTAAAGCTTCAAAATCAGCTGCTGCTCCAAAAGCTTCACGTGTGAAGCCACTGGCTACTGCACCTCCTGAAGACAGTGTGCAGTCTGAAGATCTATCACGTATCTCCAAGAAGACAGAGATGAAAAAGAAAAACGTCAAGAATACTGATCAGGCTTTGACCCCTGCTGCCATTCTGCGAGACGAGCACATTGATCTGTCAAGTGATGAAGATCTTGCAGATTATGCTCTTGAGCAACTGATTAAGAGCAGGGAAGAAGCAGAAATCTTCAATGATTTGCCTCTCTTTGATGTGGCAATCATCCACAACTTCATTGATGAGTGGTTTGACACCCCAAATCTCAGCTTTGAAGATCTGCAACTTCCCATTGGCCTCAGCGTCTCTTTCAATGGCGCCATTGCTTCTGAGCTCGCTCTAGCTCAGCGCATAGTTGAACTGAAGCACAAAATTGACTATGAGAAAGCTCAGTTCAAGTAGCACATGGCAAAGCTCAGTGTGCAAGATGTCAAAAACTTCAAAGTTATGGTGCACGAACTCAAGGAAACTTTTCTCAAGAAACGAGAAGAAGCTAAAGGTTCTCGTGAGCGCATGAAGAGTCTGGCTGACAAGTGCGTGCAAGACTACAATGAGGCTGAGAAGCGCAAGGCTCTTGGTCGTCCTGGCATCGACCCCAGAATGGCTGCCAAGAAGAAGAAGAAGCAGACATCGACTGACCAATCTGCACCTTCAAGGCGGGAAGAGCCACGCATTGTCTTCCCAAACAGCATGACCGGCTCAAAGCCGAAGGTCAAGTCAACCGCTTCAGAACTGAAGAAGACAAAGGTTGCCGAGGCTGAAGCCAGAAAGAGGAAAAATCCTGAAGCTTCTGATGTCGCTCCCTCCAAGAAGAAGCGCAAAACCAAGAAAGATCGGGCTGCTCCCACAGAGCCCCTTGTTGTCGAACCCATCTCGGTTGCTCGTCCTGACTCTTCGCATCAAGAACGAAGGATGATAGTTCATGAGCCTGCTTCCACAGAGGCTCCTGAAGCTGAAGACATTCCAGCAGTTGACCCCACCACTGCTGAAGACATTGGTCACCATGACAGTGTTGAAGATGATGTAGTTCTTCCTCAGATCGAGCACAACTTGGTATCATCGCCTATTCTCACGAACAGCGAACTCATCAGCATTGGTCGTCCTCTTTTGCCAATTGCTCAGGATGCATCATGGGCTGATCACCCACAACAACAAGACACCCCGAGTACTCCCCAACAACAAGTCACACCACCAGTGCAAGAAGAAGAAGATGACTTTGAGGCCCAGCCAACTCCATCTCCACAGGCGTCGCCAGCGTTACGCAGGCTTCGCAAAGGACCAAGGCCCTAAGTCCCTCTTTCAAGCGTTCCAGAAGGAGAAGTGCACCACCAATCTGTTGCACGTCAAGTGTTCCCAGAAGCCTCTCCTACTATGAATGTCTCTGAGTCTGAAGCTAAAGTTGCTGAAGACAATCCGGCTGCATCAGCCGAAGAAAAACAAGCAGAAGAACGTGTCCCTACTCCCCCCATCACTGAAGAAGTTGTTCCTGAAGTGAACGTGTCTGTGCCTGACCCTCCAGCTCATCAAGTGGAGGTTGAGAATCTTGAGGCTGCCACCACTAACACCATTGAAGCCAATGACATAGTCATGGCTGAAGCAAATGTGGAGCCTGCACCAAAAACTGTGCCAGAAGCTAATGAAGCCAATGATGCACCTGCAAGAGATGTGCAGCCTGACGCCTCTATTGATGCCACTGCTCCTGTTCGGCCACCAAGGCCCCACACAATAGAGAAAGCATACAACTATGGCCAGCTTATCACTGTCAAATGGCCTCTTCTTGTTCCTCCACCTGCTGCTGGTCCCCAATTTGACTATCACGTCGAGCACAAGCCTCAAGTTCAGAAGCCAATGCCAAGGCTGCCTAGGTTTCTAGGCACTGCATCTGCACCCGAATCATTCAATATCAATGGCTTCAAAGCACACAACACCTTCTTTGATAGCGCCAAGAACCCCTACTCTAAGGCAAGAATATCTTCTGATCGGTTCTGGAGCTATCAGCACCGCAGTTATTACTCATGCATCTTATAATGTCAAGGTCGCATTTTTCCACATATGCGTCTTGACACTGAAGCCATAACTGGTCTGCCCTGTTTGGAAGAAGTGCTGGATTGCTTCAGAGAATCTGGTTTGCTGCAGTTTGTCACTGACAAGGAGCACTGGAACGAAGAATTGCTGCTACAATTCTATGCCACTCTTCATATTCGTGGCTACAACAGGGATCCAAAGACTTGGGTCCTTGAGTGGATGACAGGCAATGTTCATCATGAAGCCAAATCCTTCGATGTCATTGAGCTCACAGGCCTGCCCACTCCAGCTGATCTTTATGAACCTGGTTGTCAGCTCCACAATGCTGCTATGGAAAGCATCTTTCACAAGCCTGAACCCAACATGAGTCAGATGCTTAGCATGATGAAGCCTTTGCCTCCCGATGCTGAATATCCTAAGGAGTTCTTTGTTGAAGACCTTGAGTATCTACCACGCACCATCTATCACATTATAAGGCGAACTCTCTGGCCCATCAAAGGACATTCTCCACATGCAAAGCTTGACGGTGCAATGAAGACTTTGGTCTTTCATATTCTTCACGGCAAAAGCTTCAATGCACAAGACTTCTTCATCCGCCAACTTGCTGCATCAGGATCTGATCTCTTTGGCTTGAACTTCTACGCTACATGGATTATGCGTCTGATCAAGCTTCACTCTGCTATCAACTATCAGCCCTCTACTCGCAATCATCTGATTTTTCTGCCTGAGGTTGATATGTCAGTTGAAGCCATCTATCCAGAGCCTACCAAGGAGCCCCTTAGTCTTGAAAATGCTGAGAATCAAAGCTTCTCTCAAAACATTGAAGGAGTTCAAGCATCACTCATGTTTATCCTCTGGCTGGTACTACATGTGCACCTCATCGTGCCCTCACTGAAGCCAGCGAAAGCACCATTGCACATCGGCCCAAGAAGCGATCTCGTGTTCTCAATGACCGAGAGCTTCTGGTTGCCCTTCATCAGAAACAGGATAGGCATCATGACTGGCTGAAGCGCCAAATGAAAAGCCTCTTGGTGGATGTCAATAGGATTTGCAACCTTGCCACCAAAAATGCCTTTGTCGCCCATGAAACCTGTCGGCGTACATGGAAAGGGCTGACGCTTATGTGCTCTGAAGATGATCTTCAAGATGATGGCTTCTCTGAATGCTTCAAGTTTGACTCAACACCTCCAAGAAGGACTGTGCTGCGGTGCACTCCGTCTCTTGAAGACTCTGAGTTCTCCTCCTCTGCTGCAACCGTAAATGCACGTGTCATCGATGATGAAGACGATGCTACTTCACCACCTTCAGCGCGAATCGACACTGCACCAAGTTCGTCTGCACCGCCAAACAACACCGACGACCCAGCTGCTTCACCAACTCCTCATGGGAACGAGTAGTTGCTCTATGTCTTCAAACCTTATTGGTCCTTACTGACAAAAGGAGGAGAAGCATATGAGTTTGATAGTCTTCAAGCGGGTCCATATGGGCGGTTGCTTTATATTTTTCCTAGTGTTTAAAACTCTCGCTTTTGATACATTTGGTTCTTTGAGTTGTAACACTTAAACTCGATGGTCGTCTGCTACTTATTTGCTATTTTGACTCAGGGCGCGTGGATCGTTAGTTCATCGGAAGTACTCCCTCCGTTCCTAAATATTTGTCTTTCAAGTGGTTTGCAATGGACTACCACATACAGATGTATATAGACATTTTTACAGTGTAGATTCACTCATTTTCCTCCGTATGTAGTCATTTGTTGAAATCTCTAGAAAGGCAAATATTTAGGAACAAAGGGAGTAGTAGTTTTCTTCACTGGTACGTTAAATAAAGAGTTTCGTTTGGTACTTACACAATTTAAAACGATTGTTATGGAGAGAATAAGAAAACCACTCCACTATATATTAGTCGTATACACGAGTACTATATGGACGCAACTTCATTGACTTTAGTGCACCTACCTTTGGGTTTATGACAGGTGGGCCCAAAATGTGGCTGGCCCACCTATCATACAACCAAAAGCAGGTGTAGTTAAGGCACCAGAGCTCAGTCTGTAGTACAGTATATATATAAGCTGGAGCCTCGGCACTTGTTCTCTATGGTTTGTACTCTCCACACTCTCGCCGCACTACATATATATATATATACACACACTGGAGGCTCAGTGTTCCTTTGCTAGGGTTTGCTATATTCACTATCTCTCACCCTCTTCACCAGATCTAAACAAGAGTGCGTTGTGGCCTCTGTCTCTCTAACCCCCCTCACAGACAGCTGGCGAAGGAGGCGTCTGAATCCCGTCGCAACAGGAAGGGGAGGAGGTGCAGCGTTCACTCTATCGCCTTCAGCGAGGGAGGAAATCCACTGTCGGCTGCGCTTTTCTCTTTCACCCAGTGCCTGTGTGGGAGGGCCACCGACCCCTTCTTCCACGCTGTCGTACGTAGTGTGGGCAGATCCGACCTCCCGCTGCACGCCTTGCCACATCCCGACGACCCTAAGGTATAAGTTTCTTTGAAACCGTCATTGGTCTAGCTGCATGCTGATCTTCTTCGATTCTGTAGTCGAATCTAGGTCTTGGTTCAAAGAGGAAAGAAGGTTGCGGTGGGGTAGAGCATGAATCTAGGACGTGGTTCAATGAGGAAAGGAGGGAGGGAAAGTAGTATAGACTAGCTATCCAGCCGCTTTGTTGGTCGAAAAGGGGAAAAGGGGGTAACCCATTACACACATCTGTAAGGAACTGAACTCTTTGTTGAAAAGGGAAAGAAACTGGGGGGTCGGGTAGTTTGTGTAGGACTAGATTTTCTTCCCTCACATCGGAAAAAGTTTCAAAGAGAACAAATATGGGACCAACGCAGATATGCTGCTTGGCTACATACTCTGCATCACCCATTTATACGTGTGGACGCACATGGTGCTGGCATGTCCCATGTCCCATCCACATGATCGTGCAGTGTGTTTTTAGATGTTGTGCTACTTGTAATGGTACTATTTTAAATAAATGTTGAATTGAAGCTATTGTATTTTAAGCAATGCCACTCTCAGAATTAACTGCTGAGCTATTTTAAGAGAATTTCGCTGTTAATATGAATCAATGCAACCGTTTTGGAAAATGCTACTGTCCTATGATTTGTTTTCCTTCAAGATAAGGTAGATGCTTCTTTTTGTGGGCGGATGTTTCATCCTCCTTTATTGGCAGTAATTGTTTCCTTTTTTGCCTCTGTTAAATCAGGGATATCTATTCAACTTGTTGCTATAGCAAACTTAAATGTCACACCGGCGACTTTACTTGATTTCAGAGTAACTCCACAAAACGAGATTGGATTTCCTATTCGTGTTGGTAGATTTGTACATGATATTGTGTGCATCATGACAGGTTGGTACTTGCCTTCATCCACATGATCGTGCAGTGTGTTTTGAGATGTTGTGCTACTTGTATTGGTACTGTTTTAAATAAATGTTGAATTGAGGCAATTGTATTGTTGTCTTTTCCCATTAAGTAGTGAACATAAATGGGACCAACCCAGACATTATGCTTGTTGCTTTGTTACAACAAACTCTGCAACACCCCCTTTATAAGTAGATGGAAGCACATGTTGTTGTTGGGCCCACTCTCCCCTGGAACTATTTATTCTTTTTTTTAATCTAATGCCGCTGGTGAAATTAATAATGCCACTCTCAGAATTAATTACTGAATCTTATTTCGAAACTACAACACTTGTTAGGGATTGGTGGGATTACCATTTTTGTGGGCACATGTTTTATCCTCCTTTATTGGCCAGTAATTGATTCCATTTTTGCCTTTGTTAAAACAGGGATATCTATTCAACTTGTTGCTATTGTGACATTTTGCTTCGCTTAATTTTGATGGAACTGCACAAAATGAGACCGGATTTCCTTATATGTGTTGAGATCTCTCAGAGGTCTTCCTCACGAGTTGTTTCAAATCTTGGTCTTGAAAGGTCAGTACCGACTTTCCTCATAATTAACTACCGAATCTTAGTTCAAAACTGCAACACTTGTTAGGGATCGGTGGGAGTACCATTTCTGTTAGGGATCGGCCGGAGTACATGTTTAAGAAATGTATTGTTCAGATAATGTCTCTGTTATTATATATCAGTTACAGTGTTTTACAAATGGTACAATCCTGCTTTGTAGTTCTTTCTACATGTTTAACCATGGTATTGTTAACATAATGTCTCTATTAAAATGAATCAGTCGCATTGTTTTAGGAATGATACTTTTTCTGCTTTGTCATTCTTTATACATGTTGAAACAAGGCATTGTTAAGATATTGTCTTAGTTAATATGAATGAATCACACCGATTGAGAATTGCTACTCTCTTGCTTTGTTTCCCATTAAGATAAGGTAGATCAGTAGACATTTTTCTTCTAGGAGTACAAGTCATCAACCGTTATTTCTCAGTAATTGTTTCCCTTATACCTTTTGTTGCTTACAGGGATATCAAAATTAAAGCTCGGTTTTATTCCGACTTTGATTTTAGTTGAACTGCACAAAAGGAGCCAATGTGTCCAAGGCAAGCTGCTGCATTAGTGGGTCCAGTTGGTCTTACCACATTGCAGAAAGAAGCAGTCACTATTTGCGCTACATTACACAAGGAATGATCGAGAAGCTTTAGAAAGTATTAGTAGACAGTGGTGACATGACTAGTCTACAGAGAGCACATAGGAAACTCTACAACACGTGGAGTGCACAGGGCAAAAAGTTCCCAAACAAGTACAGGAAGCCAGGACATGACTCAAAATCTGTCAATGTCATTCTAAGCAACAATGATGGGGAATCTGGGTATGGTAATCTGTTTACCGTACTTTCAGTTTGTTAGTCCACCGATTGGTGGGTTGACACTGGGCCAATATTCATGTGTGTGCTGCTGTGTCTTTGTTTTCTTGCAGCATATAAATACGATATCCACAGGGATGCTCAGCTTGATTTTAGTGGAACTGCACAAAATGTCCAGATGGTTTGTGTCCTCCATAATACTTCATCATGCACAATACATCGAATGGTTCTCTAATCATTCGTCGTCACCTTGAGCCACCAGAGTATATGTTTGAATGGCGCTGCCAGCGTTGGCCATTAAGAAGGGTGAGAAGAAAGACAAAAGGAGAGATGGCTGCTTTACTTGTTGTTCGGACGAACACTGGGCAAACAAGTGCCCAAACAAGTACCAAGAAGCCAGGACAGGACTCCAAGTCTGTCAATGTCACTCTAAGCAACAATGATGGGGCATCTGGGTATGGTAATCTATTTACCGTACTTTTAGTTTGTTAGTCCACCGATTGGTGGGTTGACACTGGGGCCAATATTCATGTGGTTGGAAATATGCCCTAGAGGCAATAACAAAAGCATTATTATTATATTTCCTTGTTCATGATAATTGTCTTTATTCATGCTATAATTGTGTTATCCGGAAATCATAATACATGTGTGAATAATAGACACCAACATGTCCCTAGTAAGCCTCTAGTTGACTAGCTCGTTGATCAACAGATAGTCATGGTTTCCTGACTATGGACATTGGATGTCATTGATAACGAGATCACATCATTAGGAGAATGATGTGATGGACAAGACCCAATCCTAAACATAGCACAAGATCGTATAGTTCGTTTGCTAGAGTTTTCCAATGTCAAGTATCCTTTCCTTAGACCATGAGATCGTGTAACTCCCGGATACCGTAGGAGTGCTTTGGGTATACCAAATGTCACAACGTAACTGGGTGACTATAAAGGTATACTACGGGTATCTCCGAAAGTGTCTGTTGGGTTGACATGGATCAAGACTGGGATTTGTCACTCCGTATGACGGAGAGGTATCACTGGGCCCACTCGGTAATGCATCATCATAATGAGCTCAAAGTGACCAAGTGTCTGGTCACGGGATCATGCATCACGGTACGAGTAAAGTGACTTGCCGGTAACGAGATTGAACGAGGTATTGGGATACCGACGATCGAATCTCGGGCAAGTAACATACCGATTGACGAAGGGAATTGTATACGGGGTTGCTTGAATCCTCGACATCGTGGTTCATCCGATGAGATCATTGAGGAGCATGTGGGAGCCAACATGGGTATCCAGATCCGCTGTTGGTTATTGGCCAGAGAGTCATCTCGGTCATGTCTGCATGTCTCCCGAACCCGTAGGGTCTACACACTTATGGTTCGGTGACGCTAGGGTTGTAGGGATATGTATATGCAGTAACCCGAATGTTGTTCGGAGTCCCGGATGAGATCCCGGACATCACGAGGAGTTCCGGAATGGTCCGGAGGTAAAGAATTATATATAGGAAGTACTATTTCGGGCATCAGGACGAGTTTCGGGGTCACCGGTATTGTACCGGGACCACCGGAAGGGTCCCGGGGGTCCACTGGGTGGGGCCACCTGCCCCGGGGAGCCACATGGGCTGTAGGGGGTGCGCCTTGGCCTACATGGGCCAAGGGCACCAGCCCCAAGAGGGCCCATGCGCCTAGGGTTTCAAGGAGGAAGAGTCCTAGGAGGGGAAGGCACCTCCTAGGTGCCTTGGGGAGGAGGGATTCCTCCCCTTGGCCGCACCCCCCTAGGAGATTAGATCTCCTAGGGCCGGCGCCCCCCCTAGGCCCTCCTATATATAGTGGGGGAGATGGAGGACTTCATACCTTTGCCTTGGTGCCTCCCTCTCCCTCTCCAACACCTCCTCCTCCTCCGTAGAGCTCGGCGAAGCCCAGTCGGAGTACTGCAGCTCCACCACCACCACGCCGTCGTGCTGCTGCTGGAGCCATCTTCCTCAACCTCTCCTTCCCCCTTGCTGGATCAAGAAGAAGGAGACGTTACGCTGACCGTACGTGTGTTGAACGCGGAGGTGCCGTCCGTTCAGTGCTAGGATCTCCGGTGATTTGGATCACGTCGTGTACGACTACCTCATCCCCGTTCTTTGAACGCTTCCGCTCGCGATCTACAAAGGTATGTAGATGCATCCGATCACTCGTTGCTATATGAACTCATAGATGGATCTTGGTGAAACCGTAGGAAAAATTTTGTTTTCTGCAACGTTCCCCAACACATGTGTGTGCTGATGTGTCTTTGTTTTCTGGCAGCATATAAATATGAAATCCACAGGGATGCACCTCTGGAATCGGGTAATTTGCCGTCTGCCACATCTTTGTCGTCCACCAGCGGACGGCAAACAGCCTCTTTGCCGTCCGCTTCCACATAGCGGATGGCAAAGAATGTGCAGATGGCAAAAATGCTATTTGCCGTCAGCTGCTTCTTCGTCGTCGGCCACCTGACAGCAAAGAGCTAGAAGGCAGACGACAAAGAACCAGGTGGGCCCCACAAGGCATGGCGTGGCTAGGTCAGATTCTTTGTCGTCCGCTAGCGGACAGCAAAAGAGGTGATTACTTTGCCGTCTGTTGCCGGACGACAATGTTAGTCCTTTGTCGTCTGCTTGCGGATGGCAAAGAGGAAACGTGGGCCAGCCCTAATGGTGTCCCTCATTGCCATCTGCTAACAGACGGAAAAGAAGGCCCACTTAACGGGCCGAGCCATCTCCCTCCTCTCTATCTTTCTCTCTCTCCCTCCCGTGCGCCCGGCTCTCTCCTCTGTCGCCGCCGCCGGCCATCCCCGCCCCGTCGCCCTGTCGCCCCGCCGTCCCGTTGCCCCGCTGCGCCCCGTCGCCCCGTCGCCCCGCCACC
>NC_041392.1:45450803-45473758 GCF_002162155.2 Triticum dicoccoides
CCGCCGCGCCCCGTCGCCCCGCCACGCCCCGTCGCCCCGCCGCCCCACCGCTCCCCGTTGCCGGAGTGGCCTGCGCCGGGCCGCCCCGGTGCCGGACCCCTCCCCGAGGTGTAAGTGCATCTAGTGCCACCCCTAGTTGGTTTTGGAGTATTGACGACAAATTTGGTTGAGGGACTAATGTGTTTGAGAGAATTGCAGGATAACACAGGTGGTGTCCCTCATTGATTCGGTTTACCTACCGGAGACAACCCCTAAAAATGTATGAAGACATTGACGACAATGGTGGTACATGAAGATATTCATCTTGAAGACTATGACATGAGAAGACATTCTATGAAGACTATGGAGCGCGAAGACTTAGTTGTTTTGTTGTTTTCTTTTCTTCTTTGTTGAGTCATAGGAACCACCGTACTGTTAAGTGTGGTCCAAGTGAATACAGTCAGAGTGACTGAAGTGATGCTCAACCCAAATCCTATGTCTTCGAGCGAAGACAATGAGAGCAAATCTTATCCAGAGCTGGATAAGTCAGCTTTGCTTGTAGCCCAAGTAAAGTTGCCGTGTGTGTTTGAAATCTGAACGTTGGAACACGTGTCAGTTCCTTAGTGACCCAGGGTCATTTCGGACATATCGGGTCGGGTTGCCTAGTGGCTATAAATAGCCCACCCCCTTCACCATAAATTGGTGGCTGCTCAGAGTTAGTGCACGGCTTTTGTCGTTTGAGAGCAACCCACCTCGAAGCCTTTGAGAGAGAGAAATCCTTGCGAGGACAAAGCCCAAACACCCAGAGCCAAAGAGTGTTAGGAATCACTGAAGTCTTTCTGTCTGTGTGACCTGAAGACTTATTACACTTGAGGACTGTGAATCCTCCAGCCGGTTAGGCGTCGCGTTCTGAGCATCCAAGAGCCATTGTGGATCGCCGCTGAACGAAGTCTGTGAAGGTTTGGAAGTCTACCTTGAAGACTTACCAGAGTGATTGGGCGAGGACTGTGTGTCCTTAGCTCAAGGGGAATAAGGTGAAGACGCGGTCTTCTGAGTTAAATCTCAGCCTCCCTAACCAGATGTACAGTTGTCACAGCAACTTGAACTGGTCAAACAAATCATGTGTCTTCAACGAGTGACTGGTTCTATCCTCTCTTCCCTTTACTTACAGTGTGTCTTCGTGAAGTCATTGCCTGTTTGCCATACCTATTTGACTTCATTGCTTGACTACTATTGCTGTTTGGCTTCATACTATCTTCCACCCTGATCCTTACTACCTAGTTGCCATTAGTCATCATACTCTCACATTATTGCATACTTGACTATGGCTTGCCTAGTGTAGTTTATCTTCCGCTGCATATCTATAGGCTCATTTCTACTGTTTGTCTTCGCAACTTCCACGTTTTGAAGACTTTCATAAAAATCGCCTATTCACCCCCCTCTAGTCGAGAACAAGCACTTTCAATTGGTATCAGAGCAAGGTACTCCCTTGTTCTGTGTGATTCGGTTTAACCACCTGGAGTTTTAGCTATGTCGACTGCAGGGATAATCAAAGTCTCTGCTGCTTGCCCCGTGTTCGATGGAACCGAATATCCCTACTGGAAGAACAAGATGCGCATGCATCTTGAAGCCATTGATGTCGACCTCTGGTATGTCGTCAAGAACGGCGTTCCCAAGACTGGTGAAGGTGTCACCCCTACTGATGTCAAGAAGTTCATTCAACTGGACTCTACTGCCAAGAACATCATCTGTGGTCATCCGACCAAAGGACAGTATGGCCGTGTGAGTGCTCTGGAGACGTCAAAGCTAGTCTGGGACTGGCTATCCAAAGTCAATGAAGGCGTCTCAACCCAGAGAGATCAAAGGATCAGTGTTCTTCACAACCTCGTCAACCGCTTCAAGAGAAACGACAATGAGAATGTCCAGCTGACGTTTGATCGCCTCACTGACATCACAAATGAGCTACGTGCTCTCGGCGCCACTGAGATTACGAAGCATGAAATCGTCAAGACGCTACTGAGATCACTTGACAGCTCCTTTGACACCCTTGCCCTCATGATATAAGAACGTCCTGACTTCAAGACACTCGATCCGTCTGATATACTTGAGAGGCTCAACACACATGAGTTCCAGCTATCTGAGAAAAGAGTTATCTATGGTCCCAACTATGGGCGAACTCGCGCTTTGAAGGCAAAAGTTGTTTCCTCGTCTGAAGAAGAATCTGACTGCAGTTCTGATGATCCTGAAGACATTGGAAAGGAACTTGCTATGCTTGTGAAGAAGTTCCAGAAGTTCACTAAGAAGAAAGGCATTAGAAAGTCTTCACGATCCAGCTCAAGAAATGATGAAGCTTCTACCCATGACTACAAGAAGAGAACATGTCACAAGTGCAAGAAACCTGGACACTACATCTCTGAGTGTCCACTGTGGGACAACGAGAAGAAGAAGAAGAGCAAGGAATATGATTCTGATGACAAGAAAAAGAAGAAATCCTCAAAGTCTTCTTCCAAGTCCTCATCAAAGTCTTCATCTCATAAGAAGAGCTCATCTGGCAAGGCTCGTGCTTTTGTTGGGAAGGAAATGGATTCAGAGGAGGAGTCTGCTTCTGAGGAGGCGGAGGTGGAGTCTGAGGAGGAGTCCGACCCTGGTGTTGCAAGTTTGGCTGTAGCCACTGCTTATGTTGCCAAGTCCATCTTCAACACTGAAGACAATAACGTCCACACCAACGCTGAAGCTGATGACATGGAGGACCCTACTCCTACCTACTACTTCATGGCACGTGGTGCCAAGGTAAAATCACGCGATGCTTACTTCCAAACATCTAGTGAAGATGACTCTGATTGTGAATCCAAGCCTAGCTACAAAACACTTGCTAAAATTGCAACTGAAGAACAAAAGGCTATGGAACATACTCAAAACTGTTAGACAAAAGCGATGACCTGTTGGATGCAGAAATGACTCGTTCACAGTCCTTAGTTGAAGACATAAAAAATCTTCATGCTAAGTACCAAGAACTTGAAAGTCGTCATGATACGCTCACAACCACTCATGAAAAGCTCTCCTATGATTATCTTCAAAGGAAGCAAGAGCTTGAAAAGTTGAGAGCGACTCATGAAGATCTTCAAAAAGAGAATGAGTCACTTCGCACTCAACAGATCAGTCCCGCTCAGGATGGATTTGAACCACCATGTCTAAAATGCCTTGAGCGTGATAACGCTACCTCTGTTGCTGGATGTTCCACTTCAGTTACTGTTGCATCGTCTTCAACTACTGATGTGGTAACTAACCCCTCTGTGGAGAATACCACTACTATTGCTGATGAAAATGCTAGGTTGAAGACATTGCTTGAAACAGGGATGTATAAAAGCCTGAAAGGGCATCAGACACTTTGCGATGTCCTCAAAAAGCAGATTCTGAACCGAAACCCTAGGAAAGAGGGTGTTGGGTTCGAGAGGAAAATGAATGTTGACGGTTCCTACTGGAAGCCTGAGCAGTATCCCAAAACTACTTGGGTTGCTACAAAGGGACCTTCAGTGGATCCATCCACCTTATCTGGCTTTACCTGTGCTAACCCTATCATCATTGATGAATCCTTTGATGCAAACTATAAACTTTTCAAGAATCAGAATGGTGAAGTGTTTGCCAGATATATTGGTACTAACTGCAGGAATGGGCCACCTATGAAGAAGATCTGGGTTCCCAAAAGCTGTCTTGAGAAGCTTCCAGTGAATGTCATCATGACACCACCTGGGAAGAAGACAAATCCCAGACCTAAGGCTTCATATGGTCCAAAGGCTTCATACAGACAGAGGACTCACCTGAGTCACCCTAACGCCAATGTTTTGCAGGGAGACCATACTCAGACTTATGAATATGAGCGTGTATCTTCAAACCGCTATGTTCATAGAACTAAGAACTATTCTGCTTATTCATATGAGTATCATTCATCTCCTGCAAGGCTATTTGCTAGGGCTCCAAAGCCGAAGTTCTCAGATGCTGCACTTAGACTCATTGCTTCTAAGCCACCCCTGAAGATGTGGGTGGTTAAGAAGAATTAACTTTCTTTTGCAGGGAAAGGTCTTCAGCCAAAAATCAAAGGCGTCTGATGCTATTGTTGGGGACCTAAAATATCTTGTAGGGCGCAAGATCAAATGCCCAAATGGTCTCACTATGTATTTTGTTCCTGAATCGCTTGCCACTCATCCTATCAGTCGTAATCTTGATCTGAGCTTCCATAATCCTCTTGCCCGTCAAATGTTTATGCTTCACAATGCTCTTGGTGAAGCCTATCCTCCTAACTGTAATGCAGAGTATGACACCTCGTGCTTCAGAATGGATTATGGACAGCGGATGCACTAATCATATGACTGGTGATCGAAGTCTTCTCATGGACTCAACTTTACGTCCATCTGATAAGAGTCACATCACATTTGCTGATACTGGTAAAAGCAAAGTATTGGGTCTAGGTAGAGTTGCAATCTCAAGGGATCAACACATGGATAAAGTGATGCTTGTTGAATCCCTTGGCTTCAACTTAATGTTTGTCTCAATGATTTGCAACCTGAACATGGTTGTGATATTTGGAAAGTATCGTTGCCTTGTACTAATGGAATCTGACAAATCTCTAGTCTTTGAAGGGTACGGGAAAGATGATCTATACATGGTAGATTTCTCAGCAGGACCACAACTTGCAAGGTGTCTTCTTACAAAAGCTTCAGAATGCTGGCTATGGCATCGCAGGCTGGGACATGTTGGCATGCGTAACTTACACACTCTCGCCAAGAAGAAGCATGTCATAGGCATCGAGGACGTCAAGTTCAAGAAGGATCATTTGTGCGGTGCCTGTGAAGCTGGAAAGATGATAAGGGCCAAGCATCCTTCAAAGACAATCATGACTACTTCTCAACCCTTCGAGCTGCTACACATGGATTTATTTGGTCCTACTCACTACTCCACCCTCACAACAACTGCCTGTCTCTATGGCTTCGTCATTGTTGATGATTACTCAAGATACACTTGGGTGCACATAATTATCTACAAGACCGAAGTGCAAGATGTTTTCAGACGCTTCGCCAATTGTGCCATGAACAATTATGGCATCAAGATCAAGCACATCAGAAGTGATAATGGCACTGAGTTCAAGAACACCGGACTTGATCTTTATCTGGATACAATGGGAATCACTCATGAGTTCTTTGCTCCATACACACCACAGCAGAATGGCATCGTAGAGCGCAAGAACAGAACCCTCATTGAGATGGCTCGAACGATGCTCGACGAATACAAGACACCAAGAAAGTTCTGGCCTGAAGCTATTGACACTGCATGCCACGTCATCAACCGTGTTTACATCCATAAGCTTCTGAACAAAACATCCTATGAGCTCCTCACTGGCAAGAAGCCAAATGTTAGCTACCTCAGAGTATTTGGAGCAAGGTGCTGGATCAAGGATCCCCATCACAAGTCAAAATTTGCACCAAAAGCTCATGAAGGCTTCATGCTCGGTTACGGAAAGGATTCACACTCATACAGAGTCTTCAACCTCTATCTCTACAAAATTGTCGAAACTGTAGATGTGCGGTTTGATGAAACCAATGGTTCACAAAGAGAGCTCCTGCCAAGTAATCTTGAAGAAGCTCCACCCAGCGAGTCTATCAAGCTGATGGGGACTGGTGAAATCATGCCTGCTGAAGCACAGCCTGAAGAGGAAGTTATCATTTCTGCACTCAACCAACCTGAAGACAATGCTCAGCCTGAAGACAATCCTCCCAATGATGACAGTGATCAGCAAGAACAAATTCTTCGCCCTGTTCATCCTCGTGTTGCAAGTGAAGTGCAAATTGAGAAGATAATTGATAGCATCAATGCACCTGGTCCACTTACTCGCTCAAGAGCAACACAGTTAGCAAATTTCTATGGGCACTTTTCTTTTGTGTCAATATCAGAACCCAAGAAAGTTGCTGAAGCCTTTATGGAACCTGAATGGATTCAAGCAATGATAGAAGAGCTTCAACAGTTCAAGCTGAACAATGTTTGGGAACTTGTCAAGCGTCCTGACCCTCGCAAGCATAACATCATTGGAACAAAATGGATATATTGAAACAAGCAAGATGAGCATGGTCAAGTCGTCAGAAACAAAGCACGTCTCGTTGCACAAGGATATACTCAAGTTGAGGGGATCGACTTCGATGAAACATTTGCTCCTGTGGCTAGACTTGAAGCTATTCGCATATTGCTAGCCTATGCTAACCACAACAACATATTGCTATATCAAATGGATGTGAAAAGTGCATTTCTCAACGGCAAGATTGAAGAAGAAGTATACGTCGCACAACCACCTGGCTTTGAAGATCCAAAACATCCTGATATGGTGTACAAACTAAACAAAGCACTGTATGGCCTCAAACAAGATCCTCGCGCTTGGTATGATACGATCAAAGACTTCCTGAAGAGCAAAGGCTTCAAACCTGGATCCCTCGATCCTACACTCTTCACGAAGACATATGATGGTGAACTGTTTGTGTGCCAAATCTATGTGGATGACATCATCTTCGGCTGCACCAACCAGAAGTATAGTGATTTGTTTGGATACATGATGCAAGAGCAATATCAGATGTCCATGATGGGTGAGCTGAAGTTCTTCCTTGGTCTTCAAATTCGTCAGCAAAGGAATGGCATCTTCATATCTCAAGAGAAATACCTCAAAGATTGCCTGAAGAAGTTTGGAATGCAAGATTGTAAAGGTTACACGACGCCAATGCCAGCCAAACATCATCTGGGTCCCGACGAAAATGGTAAAGAGTTCGATCAATAGGTATACCGCTCCATGATTGGTTCTTTACTTTACCTATGTGCATCTAGGCCAGATATTATGCTTAGTGTTTGCATGTGTGCTCGATTCCAAGCGGCACCAAAGGAATTGCATCACCTAGCTGTGAAGCGAATTCTTCGATATTTGGCTCACACCCCAACACTAGGATTATGGTATCCAAAGGGCTCAGAGTTTGATCTGGTTGGATTTTCGGATGCTGATTATGCTGGTGACAAGGTGGATCGCAAGTCCACATCAGGCACATGTCACTTTCTGGGACGATCACTTGTCTGTTGGTCTTCAAAGAAGCAGAACTGTGTGTCACTCTCAACTGCTGAATCTGAATACATTGCTGCTGAATCTTGCTGTGCTCAGCTTCTCTGGATGAAGGAAACTCTCAAGGACTATGGCATCAATCTGAAACAAGTACCTCTCTTCTGCGACAACGAAAGCGCCATCAAGATCACCAACAACCCAGTCCAGCACTCGAAGACAAAGCACATTGAAATTCGTCATCACTTTCTCAGAGATCACGTCATGAAGAAAGACATTGATATCATTCACGTCAACACTGAAGAGCAACTGGCAGACATCTTCACAAAGCCCTTGGACGAGAAAAGGTTTTGCAAGTTACGGTGTGAGCTAAATATCTTGAAATCCTCAAATGTCCTGTAATCAGGCACACATCCTAACCCTTATGCATGTTGATGACTTAGATGTGCAACACACGAAGTAAAGTATATCTTCAATCAATGAAGACTTACATTCTGAGTCTGAATACATTAACGTGGAATTTGACTTCGGAGCACTACGATAATTGTGCGCTGTGTCTGGGTCTAATACTTCCTATACGGTGGGTAACGCCACCACCAAACTTTTATGTTTGAAGTGTTTCACTCATGGCGTTGCATTTGATATGTCTTCACATTTGGTTTGTCTTCAAGTTTAGTTTATCTTTATGATTATCTTCACTATGTTGATTTGACAGCTGTTTGATAGATATACTAGTGTTCTGTCCTCTACAACATTCACTTATAGCTATGTTTTCTTGTTGAATCTTTTGAACTAAGTGAATGTGATCGGACCCCAGTCTATCCATGCTTTCTACCTCAAACTCTATCTGTCCAAATCATATGCATTCTATTGAAACTATCGAATGTCTTCTCTGCGTCCTTGTCAGCAGAAGATACAAAGACAAACTTTAAGTCTGTTTTAAATGATTCATCCTCATTGCCTGAAATCCGGAGAAGTAGGAACGTCTATCCGACAAACCTGGCAGGCGTGGGAACGTGGGACAACTCTATGTATGTTGCATGCTTGCCACGTGCCCGTCAGATGTGAACCGCCAGGGGCACCTGCGTAATTGCGCAGTGCCGCCCACTTCCTTA
This sequence comes from Triticum dicoccoides, assembly GCF_002162155.2. NCBI lineage: Eukaryota > Viridiplantae > Streptophyta > Magnoliopsida > Poales > Poaceae > Triticum > Triticum dicoccoides. Next base: position 45,458,982 of record NC_041392.1, read on the forward strand.
TAAATACCTGTCCCCTGCGGTAAAAGAAACTTCTTCCACCTCTCCACCTCGTCAAAACCCTAGCACCACCGCTAGCTCTCGACGATGCCGGCGACGAAGCGCTTAGCTGCAACGCCTTCTCCGACGCCGTCCTCACGCCGGCCGCGGACATCGTCCTCTCCGCCGCCGCCGTAGGTGTCCTCCGTCGCCATGTTAGGGCACGGTGGATTGAACTGCTTGGTCTCCTACTCTTCCCATCTAGCAGTTCTTCGTGTGGTAAATAAAACTCTGTTTTTACCATCTTTTTGATCTTCAAAGATTCATCCTGTCTACCAAAATAGGTTTCTGCCTATACAAGTTAGATCTATTCTGTCTGTATCTCATACTGCCTAGTATATTCACTTAAGCTTCAAAACAAGTTAGATTCCTCACTTGTACTTATTCGCGGATTCGTACAAATCTGGAACCAACTCTCAACATATAAGTGAATGTCTTCGCATCATGAGGTCAATGTCTTCAAACTGATTTATCTTCAAAATCTTCTGAGAATGCATATGACCTCTTCCCCTTCCCTCGCATCTCTAATGCTGTCACAGGTACATGTCCATGGGAGAATCCCTTGGTTCTCATAGTCTGCATTCGTTTGCAGAATTCTTACATCATCATATTAATTCTCCCGAAGCCAGTTCCTATCTGTCCAACAAGCGAAAACCTCTGAAGCCTTTGAACGTGTTGAAGCCTTTCAGTTTGAAGTTCATGGCTGCAGAAAAATCAGTAAGGAAGGGTGGCAGACAGCATCGAGGAGGAACATCAAGAGATCTGCCTGACGACCTCTCTAAACTTTACAAGACTGATCCTGAAGAGGATTACAATCAGCGCAAGACCCGAATCCAATGGATTCGAAGATATTGGGCTGAACAGTGGTTCAAGTACAACTTCGTCACCCAGGAATATGCAGAGAAAAAAGCTATCAAAAGTCCTTGGGGTGATATTCTCTTTCGAGGTCTTGCACCCCATAACAGAACTGAAGCTATTGCACAACATTTCTATCCGTGTATGGTCCGTGGACCTCAGCCTGAAAATGCCGACCCATCGTTATTGATCTGGTGTCGTGACGATAGTCTTTTCAAGCGCAACTTCCAGTTTGCAAAGGCCTCAGCAAAGAAGAACAAAGATTCCTTGGGGTTAGACTTCAACCCTGGTCCTCCTTCTCCTCGTGCTGACGGCTCACGTGATGCAGAACCCAATGACATCGGTCCTTTCTACAACCTTGATGGTCTCATTGCTCACATCAGAGTTCAAGGTGCCAAAGTGGATCATTCTGATGACAATGCTGATTCTGATGAAGCCCTGCTCCTGCTCCAAAGCCACAGAAGCCCAAGAAGGCTAAAGCCTCAAGATCAGTTGTTCCACCAAAAGCTTCACGTGCGAAGCCACTGGCCACTGCACCTCCTGAAGACAGTGTGCAGTCTAAAGATCTATCACGCATCTCCAAGAAGATGGAGAAGAAGAAGAAACTTGTCAAGAATACTGATCAGGCACTGACTCCTGCTGCCATTCTGCGTGAAGAACCCATTGATCTGTCTAGTGATGACAATCTTGCAGATGATGCCCTTGAGCAACTGATCAAGAGCAAGGAAGAGGCAGAGTCTTCAATGATTTGCCTCTCTTTGATGTGGCAATTATTCATAACTTCATTGATGAGTGGTTTGACACCCCAAATCTCAGCTTTGAAGTTCTGCAACTTCCCATTGGCCTCAGCGTCTCCTTCAATGGAGCCATTGCTTCAGAGCTAGCTCTAGCCCAGCGCATTGTTGAGCTGAAGCACAAGATCGACTATGAGAAAGCTCAGTTCAAGAAGCATGTGGCCAAGCTCAGCGTGCAAGATGTCAAGAACTTCAAAATTATGCTGCACGAGCTCAAGGAATCCTTCCTCAAGAAGCGTGAAGAAGCCAAAGGTTCTCGTGAGCGCATGAAGAGCCTGGCTGACAAATGTGTGCAAGCCTACAATGAGGCTGAGAAGCGCAAGGCACTTGGCCGTCCAGGCATCGACTCAAGAATGGCTGCCAAGAAGAAGAAGCCTTCGACTGACCAAACAGCTCCTTCACGGCAGGAAGAGCCCCGCATCGTCTTCCCACCTAGCATGACCGGCTCGAAGCCAAAGGTCAGATCAACCGCTTCTGAGCTAAAGAAGACGAGAACCAAGAAGGATAGGGCTGCTCCCTCAGAGCCCTTAGTCGTTGAACCAATTGCAATGATCCCTCCTACATCTGATCATCAAGAACAAAGGATGATAGTTCATGAGCCTGCTTCCATAGGGGCTCATGACGCTGAAGACATTCCAGCAGTTGACCCCAACGCTGCTGAAGACATTGGTCACCATGACAATGTTGAAGATGATGAAGTCTTTCCTCGGATCACACACAACCTGGTATCATCGCCTGTTCTCACGAACAGCGAACTCATCAGCATTGGTCGTCCTCTGACGCCAATTGCTCAGGATGCTTCGTGGGCTGATCACCCACAACATCAAGCTACCCCATTTGTGCGAAATGAAGATGACGACTTTGAGGCCCGGCTAACTCCATCTCCTAAGGCGTCGTCAGCTTTACGCAGGCTTCGCAAAGGACCAAGGCCTCAAGTCACCACTTCGAGCATTCCAGAAGGAGAAGTGCCTCAACAATCTGTTGCACGTCAAGTGTTTCCAGACGCCACTCCAACTGTGAATGTCTCAGAGTCTGAAGCCAAAGGAGCTGAAGACATTCCGGTTGCATCAGCCGATGACAATCAAGAAGAAATCGTGTTCCAACTCCCCCCATTACCGAAGAAGTTGTTCCAGATGTGAACGTGCCAGTGCCAAACCCTCCAGCTCGTCAAGTGGAGGTTGAAAATTTTCAGGCTGCCACCAACATCACAAATGAAGCCAATGACGTTGTCATGGGTGACGCAAATGTGGAGCCTGCACCAACACATGTGCCAGAAGCCAATGCTGCATCTGCACCTGAAGCCAATGTTGACGCCTCTGCTCCTGTTTCGCCCCCAAGGCCACACACTATCGAGCAAGCTTTCAACTATGGTCAGCTCATTTCTGTCAAATGGCCTGTTCTGACTCCTCCGCCTGCCGCTGTTGGTCCTCAGTTTGATTACCATGTTGAGCACAGGCCAAGGGTTCAGAAGCCCAAGCCCAGGTTGCCAAGGTTTCCAAGTACTGCATCAGCACTAGGATCTTTCAATATCAATGGCTTCCAGGCACACAATACCTTCTTTGACAGTGCAAAGAACCCTTACTCAAGAGCAAGGGTATCTTCTGATCAGTTCTGGATCTATCAACAGTGAAGCTACTACTCATGCATTTTGTACAATCAAGGTCGCATTTTTCACATATGCGTCTTGATGCTGAAGCCATCACTGGTCTTCCTTGTTTGGAAGAAGCCCTAGACTGCTTCAAAGAGTCCGGCCTGCTGCAGTTTGTCACTGATAAGGAGCACTAGAATGAAGAATTACTGCTCCAATTCTATGCCACCCTCCATATTCGTGGCTACTATAAAGATACAAAGACATGGGTTCTTGAGTGGATGACCGGAAATGTTCATCATGAAGCCAAAGCCATGGATGTCATTGAGCTTACAGGCCTGCCCTCAGCAGATGATCTATATGAACCTGGCTGTCAGCTTCACAATGACGCTATGGAGAGCATCTTCCACAAATCTGAACCCAATATGAGTCAGATGCTCAGCATGATGAAGCCATTGCCTCCAGATGCTGAATACCCGCAGGCGTTCTTTGTTGAAGACCTTGAGTATCTGCCCCGCACCATTTATCATATAGTCAGGCAAACTCTTTGGCCTATCAAAGGACACTCTCCTAATGCCAAGCTGGTAGGCGCAATGAAGACTTTGGTTTTCCATATTCTTCATGGCAAATGCTTCAATGCCCAAGACTTCTTCATTCGCCAACTTGCTGCATCTGGATCTGACATCTTTGGTCTGAAGTTCTATGCTCCCTGGATCATGCGGCTGATTAAGCTTCACTCTGCCTTCAACTATCAACCCTCTGCACGCAATCATATCATATTTATGCCAGATGTTGATTTGTCTGTTGAAGCCATATACCCAGAGCCTGCAAAGGAGTCTCTTAGTCCTCGGAATGCTGACCATCAAAGCTTCACTCAAAATGATGAAGGAGTTCAAGATGTCGCTCGTGTCTACCCTCTGGCTGGGATTACTCGCATGCCTCATCGTGCGCAAACAGAAGCCACTGAAAGCACCATCGCCCAAAGGCCTAAGAAGCGCTCCCGCATTCTCAATGACTGAGAGCTTCTGGTTGCCCTTCATCAGAAACATGATAAGCATCATGACTGGCTTAAGCGCCAAATGCAGAGCCTCTTGGTGGATGTCAATCGCATTCGCAATCTTGCCACCAAGAATGCCTTTGTCACGCATGAAACGTGTCGGCGATCATGGAAGAGTTTGACACTGCTCAGTGCTGAAGCGGATCTTCAGGCTGATGGCTTCACAGAAAAATTCAAGTTTGACTCCACTCCTCCACGGAATGCTGTCCTACGCCGCACTCCATCTCTTGAAGACTCTGAATATTCCTCTTCTGCTGCAACTGTTAATGCCAAAGTGATCGATGAAGAAGACGATGCTACTTCACTGACCCCTTCTGCAAAGAATCGACACTGCACCAAGCTCGTCTGCACTGCCAAACGACAACACCAACCCTGCTGCTTCCACTACTCCTCATGGGGACGAGTAGATGCTCTATGTCTTCAAACCTTTTTGGTCATTACTGACAAAAGGGGGAGAAGCGTATGAGTTTGATAGTCTTCAAGCGGGTTCATATGGGCGGTTGCTTTATACTTTGCCTAGTGTTTACAACTCTCGCGTTTTGATACAGTTGGTTCTTTGAGGTGTAACACTTAAACTTGATGGCCGTCTGCTACTTATTTGCTATTCTGTGATGCGATGATAAATTCCGCATGTGCGATGATAACTTCCGCACTTAGATCATTCTGCAGACGTCCATTTTTCATTATGCATGTCATTATCTTCATTATATCTTATAATGCATGATGAATTGTCGTCATAAGTTGAAGAGGATCTCCACAAGTACAACCTGCCATGTGCATTTGCATTCCAAAAGCAAATTACATATATGCACATCTTCAGGGGGAGCCTTTGAAACTTATGAAGACAATCTTGTACCCTTACAATTTCACATACTTTATCCCCGTTGAAAACTTCAACCAGTTTGTCATCAATCACCAAAAAGGGGGAGATTGTAAGTGCATCTAGTGCCACCCCTAGTTGGTTTTGGAGTATTGACGACAAATTTGGTTGAGGGACTAATGTGTTTGTGAGAATTGCAGGATAACACAGGTGGTGTCCCTCATTGATTTGGTTAACCTACCGGAGACGACCCCTAAAAATGTATGAAGACATTGACGACAATGGTGGTACATGAAGATATTCATCTTGAAGACTATGACATGAGAAGACATTCTATGAAGACTATGGAGCGCGAAGACTTAGTTGTTTCGTTGTTTTCTTTTCTTCTTTGTTGAGTCATAGGAACCACCGTACTGTTAAGTGGGGTCCAAGTGAATACAGTCAGAGTGACTGAAGTGGTGCTCAACCCAAATCCTATGTCTTTGAGCGAAGACAATGAGAGCAAATCTTATCCAGAGCTGGATAAGTCAGCTTTGCTTGTAGCCCAAGTAAAGTTGCCGTGTGTGTTTGAAATCTGACCATTGGAACACGTGTCAGTTCCTTAGTGACCCAGGGTCATTTCGGACATATTAGGTTGGGTTGCCTAGTGGCTATAAATAGCCCACCCCCTTCACCATAAATTGGTGGCTGCTCAGAGTTAGTGCACGGCTTTTGTCGTTTGAGAGCAACCCACCTCGAAGCCTTTGAGAGAGAGAAATCCTTGCGAGGACAAAGCCCGAACACCCAGAGCCAAAGAGTGTTAGGCATCACTGAAGTCTTTCTGTCTGTGTGACCTGAAGTCTTATTACACATGAGGACTGTGAATCCTCCAGCCGGATAGGCGTCGCGTTCTGAGCATCCAAGAGCCATTGTGGATCGCCGGTGAACGAAGTCTGTGAAGGTTTGGAAGTCTACCTTGAAGACTTACCAGAGTGATTGGGCGAGGACTGTGTGTCCTTAGCTCAAGGGGAATAAGGTGAAGACGCGGTCTTCTGAGTTAAATCTCAGCCTCCCTAACCAGATGTACAGTTGTCACAGCAACTGGAACTGGTCAAACAAATCCTGTGTCTTCAACGAGTGACTGGTTCTATCCTCTCTTCCCTTTACTTACAGTGTGTCTTCGTAAAGTCATTGCCTGTTTGCCATACTTGTTTGACTTCATTGCTTGACTACTATTGCTGTTTGGCTTCATACTATCTTCCACCCTGATCCTTACTACCTAGTTGCCATTAGTCATCATACTCTCACATTATTGCATACTTGACTATGGCTTGCCTAGTGTAGTTTATCTTCCGCTGCATATCTATAGGCTCATTTCTACTGTTTGTCTTTGAAACTTCCATGTTTTGAAGACTTCCATAAAGATCGCCTATTCACCCCCCCTCTAGTCGATAACAAGCACTTTCACGAGGTCCCTGCGTCGCCCCGCCCCGCTGCCGTCCTCCTCCCCGAGGTAAAATTTTCTGTTTTTTTCCTGTTTTTTTGTTCTCTATTTTGTTGATTTGTTTTACGTTAGTGGTAGGTTGAATTAGGTGTAGTTTTGAGTTTTTAGGTTTAGGTTAGTGATAGGTTTAATTGGGTGTAGTTTTTAGTTTTTAGGTTTAGGTTAGTGCTAGGTTTAGGTGTAGTTTTGAGTTTTTAGGTTTAGGTTAGTGCTAGGTTTAGGTGTAGTTTTTTCTTGTTTTGTTTTAGGTTAGTGCTAGGTTTAAGAAGAGGAAAAAGGACAAGAATAAGAAAAAAAAGGAAAAAAAAGAGAAAGAAGAAGAAGAAGAAGAAGATGAAAAAGAGGGTTCCTCGGTGTCGATCGTACCCTAAATAACAAGTATCGTCAGTGCGAGGTACATGTGGCCGTCGGTGTCGAATACTACATCCACGTCCCACAAGTGACACAGGGATCCTGCGTCCAGCAACAATAGTTCTCGGCGTCGATGGCGGTCGAACACCATTGCAAATTTGTCTGGCAGCCTCAGAGATGACGATTGAAAGCTAAGTGTTGAAACTTCAAACACCCAAACTAACTCAAGTTGGTTTGGTTGTTTGAAATTTCAAAACTTGGCTTTAATCCTCATTGCAGAGGCTGCTAAACAAATTTTCCAAGGTGTTCGACCGTCATCGGCCACCATAACTATTGTTGCAGGATGCCGGGCGCCGGCTTCACTTGTGGGATGTGGATCTAGTGTTCAACGCCGACCGCCTCATGTACCTTGCACCGATGGTAGTTGCTATTTAGTTTACCCGAGGAGAGCAGGTTAGAGGGTTCCTCAGTGTCGATGGTACCGCAAATATCAAGTATCGTCAGTGCGAGGTACAAGTGGCCGTCGGTGTCGAATACTTGCTATGTTATTCATCTTTTGATTTAAATGTGCAGTTATTTCATCGCTGCAAGGGTCTGGTGTTCGACGAGCTCTTCCCCTGCGTTCGTTGGTGAGCACAAATGACATCTCCTCCTCCCCCCTTCATTTGCTCTATTCCGGTCTTTGTGCCGATGAAACTTGCTAGCTATAGGTGTCAATCATCAGTATGCGTAACCACTATGCATCTCCCGTTCGAAAGGGTTACATCTATAAATATGCATGCATTTGCATATTTATAATCGTGATTCTTTTGAATTGTCCAACATATAGGGCTAGTCTAAATCAAACAAAGCACCCATTTGGATGTTCCCGATGTCTATATTACAGCTCAACAGGCAACCCCAGTTTTCTATCTACCGTGGGCCTGTCAAAGTGATCCAAATCTCAGTGGTTGGGACGTCATTTATGAAGTGTCGCCATGTGTTAGACCACCTCCCCCAATGAAAAGGATTATGAACCTCATATTAACCAAGACACATATGATGAAGGAGAATTCTTCCAAGAAACACGTCTTTCCAAAAAATGTTTCAAGAACCGCTCTACTCGACCCCAGAACATTGAAGTAGACAACGATAGTGAAACCGACTTCACCCCTGAGCCGGAACAAGAAGTTAGTGCTGCAGATGACCTTTCAATGCTTGAACGATTACGTAAAGGTGGCCTTCCACATGATGATGCATTTATTAATGATGATGATGAGCACGTCATTACCGATAGTGATGATGATGATGCTTTTATTAGTGATGATGATGAGCACGTCATTACCGATAATGATTATTAGGTATTCAAATTTGTATGTTGTACTTGATTTATATAGTTATTTGTATGATTTATATAGTTGGTATTTATAATTTTCTTACTTTGTATGATTGTTTCTTATACATAGTGCCATGGTCTTGATTTCCGTCCCGGTCGGCCCTCGCCCGCTTTATGATTCGGATGTGGTAAATTCTTTTTCATAACTATTTGGTGCATTTCGCATTTATGACAATTATGGCCATCAAGTTGACATAGAGATATTTTAATCTGGGAGGTATGTGAACCGGAATTTGAAACGGACCCTCTTGTCGAGAAGTTAAATTTAGTTGGAAAATAAAATGTGTATTTGAAAGAAAAAATTAAAAGAATTGAAGAAGAGAAGATGACATTGGAGTTATATGTTCCCGATGCCATCAATGATAACAAGATGAAGATGAAAGCAATGCGCTTGAATATGGATGCAATGCGGCTGAAGCTTAAGAAGATTAGAAAATATGCCATTGATAATGAGGCTTGGTATCATTATGCCGTTGGATCAATTGTTACCTTAGTTGCGATCTTCATCACATTTGTTGTGATGAGGGTAAGTTTTCTCTAGTGTTTTGCTTTACAAATGGATACTTAGCTTATTTTCCTCCTAAATGGCATAATTACCTAAGTTAGATAAAATATAAGCTATACTCAGCTTATTCAGTTCATTTATGACATACTTCGCATACTTAGGTAAAAATGGCATGGTAATCTTCTTCTTCTTCTTCTTCTTCTTCTTATTCTTCTAACTTTCATCTTTCCCAATTTGCAGATTTGCTTTACATGAGGAAGCTTGGATTCATGGAGTGTACTATTCTTGTGTTGCTTCCTTGTTGTTTATGAAAACTTGTTTGGATATGTATGTATATATGGATATGTTGTTGGAAACTTGTTTCTGGTTATGTATATATGGATATGTTGGACTTTGTTGAACTATGTCGTTGGATTGGATGAAATATGTTGTTGGACATGCTGTTGGATATGTTGGATATGTATGCATGTATATTTGTGTTTGAAACCTTGTCTAATTAATGGGATTTAAATAAAAACAGGGGATATGTAGCCTCTTTGTCGTCTGCTAGCAGACGGGAAAGAGCTTTTCCATCCTCTAGCAGACGACAAAGAGGACACGTGGCAATCACCTGTGCAAACTAGGAACACTGGCTGCCTATTTGGTCATTTTTTCGTCTGCTGGTGGACGGCAAAGTGACCTGCTATGTCGTCCGCTAGCAGACGGCAATGATTCAAACCTCTTTGCCGTCAGCTGGCGGACGGCATATTTGGACACGTGGTAGCTTCCCAGTGCTGCCTAGCTGGGCTCTTTGCCATCTGCCAACGGACGGCAAAGATCTTTGACTCTTTGCCATCCACTGGCAGACGGCAAAGAGCGTCGTTAACCCCCTAACGGCTCTCATGCCACCGCACTGCCGTCAGCTGTCTTTGCCGTCTGCTGGCCTCGGACGGCGGACGTCGTAATCCTTTGTCGTTCGTTTCTAAGAAGCGGATGGCAAAGAAGGCCTTTGCTGGCAGGCGTTCATCCGGACAGTTTGTCGTCCGTGATCTATGCCTTTGCTGTCCGCCATGGCGGGTGGCAAAGAATTTGATTCCAGTAGTGATGCTCAGCTTGATTTTAGTGGAACTGCACAAAATGTGCAGATGGTTCGTGTCCTCCATAATAATACTTCATCATGCACAATACATCAAATGGTTCTCTAACATTCGTCGTCACCTTGAGCCACCGGACTATCAGATGACAAACTGATGACAAACCCTGCCCGTTCCACAATCATAGGCATTACATATTTTGAATGGGAAAAGCTTGTCAAAGTTGACATTAGTTTAATATATTGGAACTGGAAAACCTTGTCAATTTTTGCTCATTGAAGTTAGCCAGAAGACATGCATTTGATATTTTTGTGTGGGACGCCCTTTGCTGTGAGCAACGTCGATCTTTTTTCCTATTCCTGTCTTCAGTTCAGAAGTAAATATGTACTCTGCTGAGATGCATAGTCACATGAATGTTGACTTATGTAACATATTTTTAAGAGTTTGTTCTGAATATTGTCTATGTAATGCCAGGCCTTGTGTTTGATTGCAAAGTTGAGCTTGGAATGTTGTGGCATGCGGTTTCACGAGCTATTCACCGTGCCTCCTGAGAATAATGCTTTGTATTGTTTTGCATGTCGATCTAATGCCAGTGATTGCTTGTTAGGACGATCATCCTCTTCTGTTGTTTCTGTGCTTAAGAAGTTCATCGTCTTATGTTTCATTCATAGCCTATACAACAAGTCGGGTAGGTTAGACGTGAAACCATATGATCTTCCGACCAACTCATCATCTTAGGCCGTGATTGGATCGTCGTTTTCCAACCAAAACTGCTTGTAAACCCGACGCTTGTAAATAAAAGCAGATGGTCTCGGGCGAAGCGCTTGGTTGGTCGATTTCGACTAGTAAAATATACACCGGTCTCTCAAATTACACGCGTAACCCGCCAGTTTTACTTACAGACCTCGGGCCCTCCGTTTCATTACGCCTGTATTTTACGCGTAGTTTCCGATGACGAGTAAATTACACTTGTATCTTAATACATGTGTGAAATAAACCAGAGCTCCCAAGCGCGGCCTTACTGTTTCATGCCGTCTTAGTCTCTCGAAGGTCCTCATAGGTGTCCGATGATCCTGGCTTCCTGAATGAGCAGTGGACGCTGTATCAGACCATCCGTAGGGCCCGCGAGGCCCTCTCCATCGTCCTTTGAGTTGTTGCGCTCGCCGTGGTGCCGAGCATTGTTAACATGGTCAACGAACATGAGGATTCAGGAGATGACTTTATTTTGACTGGTTGACAGTAGGGACCCACTAGGGCCATAGCCGTACGTATGCAAGTGCCACCTTAATATGTACAACTATATTTTTTTGCGTCCTCCTAGTTTCCTGACATCACGGTCCCACACCATTGTCCACCTATGTAGTCAATATAAACGAGAGACTTGCACAAGGTGCGGCCGACAGCTGGGACCAAGCAGCTCGAGCAGTATTTGTGTTTTTGAGGCATGAGCACTGCAGAGTTTTTCTTGGCGATGTTTTCATTGTTGTTCAGAGAAGAGCAGGGTATTAACTGGGCGGGTTGTGGCCCGTCTAGCCTAGGACAGATATCCAGCCCAGATATTAATTTTTTCAAGATGAAAATGGCTAGCCCAGCTATACATTTTTTTGAGGAATACCCAAGCAAGGTCAACTTGTTATTCTCCGCCCCGCTGGGCTGCAAATCTTTCCTAGGAGGGATGCATTAGGCTTAATAGGAAAATGGGCTTTAAAAATAATAAATGGGATGTAACTGTAAAAATTGGGCAGTAACTACAAAAAATGCACCAAGCACGAAATTAGTTTATAAAATATTATTTATGGATTTTTAAAATCTTAATTTTTAATTGTTGCGCGCGCAATCTTTCGTTAGATTTTTACGTAATACAAATTTATATTTAATCTGACTAGAAATTTCGGGATAAAAATATTTCGGATCCCATGAAAATGTGGGAAATTTTATTGAATTCTGTCTTGAATGGTTGGTTGAAATTATTAATCGTTGTCCTAGCTAGAAAATGGGATGTACTTTTAACAAACTGTAAATTGATTGTAGTAGATTCCATTAGAATTCAAAAATGGGTTGTACATTCTTACAAATCGCAAATGGGCTATAAGTTCTCTGCCACCCACTTGTGGGCCTACTAAGTTGACGCGTCCCCTAAAAAAAGAAGTTCAAGTGAATGCAAGGCTTTGTCAACCTATTATAGTCAACACACAGTTCTAGCAGCAATGGCCGTTGGATGTCCATTAAACGGATGTCGTGCTTCTTCTTCAATCTCGGATATTCTAGCTTCACCCGCCCAAAAAATGATTCCTTCCCCTAACATCTAGGGCGCACCGTTTCAGAAGCTGACCTGTGGGCCTACTAAGTTGACACATACCAAGGGCTTTGTCAACTTAGTCAATATGAACGATTCTAGCTGCAGTGACCATACGATGTCCATCCAACGGCCGTAGTGCTTCTTCAACCTCTGGTCTTCTTGCTCCAGCCGCCCAAAGCAGCGCCGGTCGTGCCACCTGCTCCTGCCTCCCGTGGCTGACTGTGCTACCGCGGAGGCCTCACCGCCCCCTACTACTCCCACCATTGGCCAGGCCATCCCTCCACTCACCCACACCCCCTGTTATTCTGCGGTGACGGTAGCCTCACACCGCAGCCGAACCAGTGAACCCTCGTACTCCTCTCCGCGCAGGCTTCCACTGTCGCGTCTTCCCCAGCTCCGCGTCGTCTCCTTCCTAGGCCTCGCCGCTTGCCGTCCCTGGTGCTCTCGGTGCGGCGTGGTCAACATGGTCAAGGAACAACTTCCATCGGAAGAGTACTATACGTGGAGAGGCTGACAGCTGAGTCCACGGCAGCCGCAAGGAAGTGCATCCTTATTATGCGGAAAATAATTATTCCTCCACCTGACAGCAGGGACCCACCGGACGGGCCACCATATTTGGTGAAAAAAATGTTTCCCCCCTGACTGCTGGGACCCACTGGACAGGCCACCGTATTTCATGAAAAAAACATTCCGCCCGCTGTCAGCTTGGACCCACCGGAAGTGCCTCCTTATTACAAAAAAAAAATGAATACTCCCTCTGCTAGTTGGGACCCACCTTGGTGGGTGGCTGACTTGTGGGCCTACTAAGTTGACGGGGACGGAGTGCTTTGTCAACTTAGTCAATATGAATGATTCTAGCTCCAGTGACCATACGATGTCCATCCAACGACTGTAGTGCTTCTTCAACCTCTGGTCTTCTTGCTCGAGCCGCCCAAAGCAGCGCCGGTCGTGCTGCATGCTCCTGCCTCCCATGGCCGGCTATGCTGCCGCGGAGGCCTCACCGCCCCTACTATTCCCACCGCTGGCCAGGCCCTGCGGCGACGGCAACCTTACACCGCAGCCGAGCCAGTGAACCCTCGTACTCCTCTCCGCACGGGCTTCCATTGCCGTGTCGTCCCCGGCTCTGCGTCGTCCCCTTCCTAGGCCTCGCCGTCGTCCACCGCCCTGGTGCTCTCGGCACAGCGTGGTCAACGTGGTCAAGGAACGACTTCCATCGGAAGAGTACTGTACGTGGAAAGGCCGACAACTGGGTCCACGGCCGCAGCAAGGAAGTGCCTCCTTATTACGCGTAAAATAATTATTCCTCCACCTGACAGCGGGGACCCACCGGACGGGCCACCGTATTTTGCGAAAAAGACGTTTCCCCCTGACTGCAAGGACCCACCAGCTACATTTTCGCACGCAAGGAAGTGCATCCGGGCAAAAAAAGATTCACCCCCCTGACTGCTGGGACCCACCAACTACATCTTCACAGGCAAGGAAGTGCTTGACAGTTGGGACCCGCCTGGTCGAAGCGTACGTAGCGTTGTCATTCTGGTCGCGAACGTGTACGTACATACTGGTCGATGTAGAGGCGCGCACGTGTCGTAGCAGAGGCGCGCACGTAGCATGTACACGTACGTATAGCGGCCAGGATGCAAGAAAGTAAATACGGCCATGTACGTACATACGGGCGGGGTCTCGAATGCCTACTCGCGCGTACGTACGGCCAGGGCTCGTGTACATTGCTGGGTCAAAACGAAGAAACAGCGTCGTCGTCGTGTTCATGGGGAGCCAACCGTCTGGGTCGGAACGGAATGCGTCATCGTGTTCATCGGGAGGGCTTGGACGGAACAGCCAACGGAAACAAGACCTGGCATACCATAGAACGAAGGAAACGGCCTTGTGTTCGACCGGCCACGTTCAAAACGGGATCCTGTTCATCCGGAGGGGTCTGGCATACCGCAAAACGGAGGAAACGGACCTCCTATGGTCAAAACGGGGGTCCTGTTGACCGGGAGGGGTGTGGCGTACCCTAAAACGGAGGAAACGGACTTGTGTTGGAGTGCTGCGGTCGAAACGGGGGTCTTGTTCATCGGGAGGGGTGTGGCTTACCGCAAAATGGCACTCCACGGGATACTGTTCATCTCCACCGTCGACACCCTTCAGCCTCCACGGGCTACTGTTTATCCACCGTCGACCTCCTCCAGCCTCCACCTGCGACTGTTCATCCACGGGCTCCTGTTCATCCAGCCTCCACCGCGTGCTACTCCACCGGCTACTGTTCAACCAGCCCTCTCCACGGGCTCCTGCTCAACCACCCCTCCACGGGCTACTGTTCATCCAGCCCTCCACCATCTACTGTTCATCCTGCCCTCCACGGGGTGGTCCTATTCATCCAGCCCTCCACGGGGTCCTGTTCATCCAGCCCCAACCGGCTCGATCGATCGGGGTCCTGTTCATCCAAAGGCAACACCACGGGGTCCTGTTCATCCACCCCCACCGGGAACTGTTCATCCAAAACCCCCCAGCAACACTCACTGTTCATCCAGAGGCAACACC
>NC_041392.1:45474015-45495273 GCF_002162155.2 Triticum dicoccoides
CAACACTCACTGTTCATCCAGAGGCAGCATCGATCGGCTTCAGTTAGCAGCAGTAGCGAAGTAATCGCTCGATCAGGTTCAGTTAACAGCCATCGATCGATCGCTCGGGTTCAGTAACGCGTAGCCTGCAATGCAATCGCTCGGGTTCAGTTAGAGCCCAACGCCTCGCTCGGGTTCAGTTAGAGCCCAACGCCTCCCACCCACGCGCGTGCGTGTACGAGAGAAACGCGCATCGCTCGGCCCCGACGACCCAGTAACTAGGAACACCCCGATATTTTCCTCGCCCTCGCTTCTACCATGGTTTTTTCCGGCATGGACGGCCCAAAGAATGTCATGCAGCTGCGTCTCCGGCCCGCCCAGGATGAAAAGCCCATTTTCTGTCATGAGTTTTTGTCATAGAGGTAGGACCCCCCCACATCTATGATGATATCGGGTTTTGTCACAATTATCGTCATAGAAGTGTCATAAGTATAACAGAAAAAAATTTGTTTGGCCCAAAATGTCACGGATGTGTCTTTTTTTTGTAGTGTCTGGGACGGAGGGGCCGAGCAGCCGTACAGTGCGGTGGTATTCAAGAGCTCAACCACAAACGACAACAGAAATTTGACTTCCCTTACAATTTTGCTCGTTCATTATCGCGCACGGTTCATCTCCGTTGCTTCCAGAAACAGTGTGCGCTTAGCCTATTGTGTGTTGCATTATGATTGGCCGGAACCCCGGCCATGCGGATCGTGCATGTGCACCATGGGATGCGCCGCGATCGAACGACAATCCACGTCCCTAACATCACACCTGTGCACCTGTAGCTGGATTGGATTTATATATGCTAAATGCCTAGGAAATGCACATAATCCCATGACCTCACCATACCTCATCATACCATGGCACCATGCCAGGCGTCATGTTTTTTAAGCATTTATTTCATTTCTTATAGTTGAAAACCCAACAAATAGACATTTGTGGTTGACTATTGCCACACATTTCATCGAAATATCTGTCCATTCCTTGTAAAAGGCATGAGAATTTACTAAATGGCACAAGCATTGTTTTCTAGGCCGTTCTTGTGGACCCTTTCATGCATCGATTGTTTGAACTTGAATTATGCGCATTAATGCCTAGGAAATGCACATAATCCCCTAAATATGGCAAATGAACCCGGAAAAGTGCCAAATTTGAACACGGTGATTTGCAGGTTGTATGTTCATCGTAGAAAAAACTCGTGGACAAAGGACAAAGGAAATTTGGACACCCCTTCAATCTTGGTGATTTCCCCCTTGAAACCATGAAACTTCCTCGATGATGGTTCGATTTATGAAAGGTGCGCATCACGACATAAGGAAAACATTCTCTAATTTTTACCAGGGGCGTGGTGAGGCCATACCATGGCACCACACCAGGCGTCATGTTTTCCAACCATGTGTTTCCTTTTTTGTATATCACGAGCATGGTTTTCCAGACCGTTCTTGTGCACCATTTCATGCACCGATTGTTTGAATTTGAATTGTGTGCATGACAACATAAGCCAAACCTTCTCAATTTTTTACCAAGGCATGGTGAGGTCATACCATGGCACCATGCCAGGCGTCACGTTTTTAAGCATTTATTTAATTTTTTTATAGTTGAAAACCCAACAAAACAGACATTTATGGTTGACTATTGCCACACATTTCATCGAAATATCTGTCCATTCCTTGTAAAAGGCATGAGAATTTACTAAATGGCACAAGCATGGTTTTCTAGGCCGTTCTTGTGGACCCTTTCATGCATCGATTGTTTGAATTTGAATTATGCGCATTAATGCCTAGAAAATGCATATAATCCCCTAAATATGGCAAATGAACGCGGAAAAGTGCCAAATTTGAACACGGTGATTTGCAGGTTGTATGTTCATCGTATAAAAAACTCGTGGACAAAGGACAAAGGAAATTTGGACCCCCCCCCTTCAATCTTGGTGATTTCCCCCTTGAAACCATGAAACTTCCTCGGTGATGGTTCGATTTATGAAAGGGGCGCATCACGACATAAGGAAAACATTCTCCAATTTTTACCAGGGGCATGGTGAGGCCATACCATGGCACCACACCAGGCGTCATGTTTTCCAACCATGTGTTTCATTTTTTGAATAGTTGTTAACTGAGTAAACAACGCGTTTATGGTTGACTATTGCCACACATTTCCTTGAAATATCTGCCCATTCCTTGTAAAAGGCATGAGAATGTGCTAAATAACACGAGCATGGTTTTCTAGACCGTTCTTGTGCACCTTTTCATGCACCAATTGTTCGAATTTGAACTATGTCCAGTAATGCCTAGAAAATGCACATAATCCCCTAAATATGGTAAATGAGCCTAGAAAAATGCCAAATTTGAACACATTGATTTGCAGGGTGTATGTTCGTCGTAGAAAAAAAACTCCAGGGCAAAGAACGAAGAAAATTTGGATTCCCCTTCAATCTTGAGTATTTCCCTTTCGAAAGCGTGGAACTTCCTCGGTGATGGTTCGATTTATGAAGGGTGTGCATGACAACATAAGCCAAACCTTCTCAATTTTTTACCAAGGCATGGTGAGGTCATACCATGGCACCATGCCAGGCGTCATGTTTTTTAAGCATTTATTTCATTTTTTTATAGTTGAAAACCCAACAAACAGACATTTGTGGTTGACTATTGCCACACATTTCATCGAAATATCTGTCCATTCCTTGTAAAAGGCATGAGAATTTACTAAATGGCACAAGCATGGTTTTCTAGGCCGTTCTTGTGGACCCTTTCAGGCATCGATTATTTGAATTTGAATTATGCGCATTAATGCCTTGGAAATGCACATAATCCCCTAAATATGGCAAATGCACCCGGAAAAGTGCCAAATTGGAACACGGTGATTTCTAGGTTGTATGTTCATCGTAGAAAAAATTCGTGGACAAAGGACAAAGTAAATTTGGACCCCCCCCCCCTCTTCAATCTTGGTGATTTCCTCCTTGAAACCATGAAACTTCCTCGGTGATGGTTCGATTTAAGAAAGGCGTGCATCACGACATAAGGAAAACATTCTCCAATTTTTACCAGGGGCATGGTGAGGCCATACCATGGCACCATACCAGGGTCATGTTTTCCAACCATGTGTTTCATTTTTTGTATAGTTGTTAACCGAGTAAACGACGCGTTTATGGTTGACTATTGCCACACGTTTCCTTGAAATATCTGCCCATTCCTTGTAAAAGGCATGAGAATGTGCTAAATAACACGAGCATGGTTTTCCATGCCGTTCTTGTGCACTTTTTCATGCACCGATTGTTCGAATTTGAATTATGTCCATTAATGCGTAGAAAATGCACATAATCCCCTAAATATGGTAAATGAGCCCGGAAAAATGCCAAATTTGAACACGGTGATTTGCAGGGTGTATGTTCGTCGTAGCAAAAAACTCCAGGGCAAAGAACGAAGAAAATTTGGATTCCCCTTCAATCTTGAGGATTTCCCTTTCGAAAGTGTGGAACTTCCTCGGTGATGGTTCGATTTATGAAGGGTGTGCATGACAACATAAGCCAAACCTTCTCAAATTTTTACCAAGGCATGGTGGGGTCATACCATGGCACCATGCCAAGCGTCATGTTTTTTAAGCATTTATTTCATTTTTATAGTTGAAAACCCAACAAACAGACATTTGTGGTTGACTATTGCCACATATTTCATCGAAATATCTGTCCATTCCTTGTAAAAGGCATGAGAATTTACTAAATGACACAACCATGGTTTTCTAGGACGTTCTTGTGGACCCTTTCATCACTAGTAGAAAAGGGGCAAAGGTTTAGGCCGGGTAAGCCCATTAGTCCCGGTTCAGTCTAGAACCAGGACCAATGGGCGCATTGGACCCGGTTCGTGAGCCCAGGGGGCCGGCCGGGCCACGTGGGCCATTGGTCCCGGTTCGTCTAGACCTTTTGGTCCCGGTTGTGGGACGAACCGGGACCAATGGTCCTGGCTCCTGGCCCACCACCATTGGCCCCGGTTGGAGGCATGAACCGGGACCAAAGGCCCCCCTTTAGTCCTGGTTCATGCCACCAACCGGGACCAATGGTGGTGCCTATATATACCCCCTCGCGCAAGAGCAGAGCACACTGCTCTGTTTTTTCTGGCCGAGGGGGAGAGGGCTTGGTGGTGCTCTAGCTCACCTCCTATGCACACAAGGTGTTCGATGGAATGCCCGAGCCACACTACTTAAGCTTTCTCCTCTCCAAGCTCGACCTCCAAGCTCCATTTTCCTCAATATTTGTCTAGGTTTAGCGGTCTGTCACGCCCCGCCCCCGTCTTCACCGTCGTCGATCACCCGCGCCGATCTCATCACCGGCACCACCGTGGTGAGCCTCTTGTTCTTATCTTCTTTCTGAAAGGAAAAATATTCTTACTTGTATGCTTAGATAGATACTTGTATCATTTTCTTACTTTTATTATTGCATCTTATATAGTGCGATGGTTTTGGTATCCGCCCCCGTCGGCCCTCGTCATGTCTATGATTCGTCTGTGGTATATATTATCTTTATAACTATTGGTTCATTTATTGTTTATGAAAATTATGCCGACCAACGTGACATAGATTTTATTTATGTGGGAGGTATGTGAACCGGAAATTCCAACCGACCCTATTGTTGAGAGGTTAAATTTAGTTGAAGAAGAAAACAATTTCTTGAAGGAAAAAATAAAAAAAAACTGAGGAGGAGAAGATGATATTGGAGTTGCATGTTGCGGATGTCGTCGATGATCACAAGGTCAAGATGGATGCAATGCGCTTGAAGATTAGAAAGATTAGAAAATATGCCGTTCATACCGAGGCTTGGTATCATTATGCCGTTGGATCAATTGTTACCTTGGTTACGATTACGATCCCATTTGTTTTCGCATTGAAATGTTTTACATAGTTTCAATGTATGGTTTAATTAATTAGATGCTCTAGAGAGCTATATGTTGTTAGATGAGAACTATGTATGTACTTTGGTTTTAATGTGATGATGAACTTATGTTAATTTGGTCACTTAATTATCTATTCATGATGTTCTGTAATGGTTTTTGACACACTTAATTATATATAACACACGTAGATGAACCGGCAATGGATGTACGGTGACAGACACACCTCCGAGTGCATTAAGGGCGTGCATGAATTTCTCGAAGCGGCTGAGGCAAACAAGCAGAATGGTTTTATGTGTTGTCCATGCCCTAATTGTGGGAATACGAAGTCTTACTCTGACCGGAAAATCCTTCACACCCACCTGCTTTACAAGGGTTTCATGCCACACTATAATGTTTGGACAAGGCACGGAGAAATAGGGGTTATGATGGAAGACGACAAAGAAGAAGAGTACGATGACAACTATGTGCCCCCTGAAGACAGTGATGCTGCAATGGGGGGAGCTGGTGAAGATCAAGAGGAACCAAACGATGTGCCCAATGATGCTGCAACGGGTGAAGCTGCTGAAGATCAAGAGGAACCGGACGATGTGCCCAATGATGATGATCTCCGCCGGGCCATTGTTGATGCAAGGACACAACTTCCGACAAGGCTCTTGTAGACTCCTTTCTCTATAATTCCCTTCAATAAGCTATTTTCTTGCTCAAGTGTAACTTGGCTAAGAGAATCATTAGTTGAATCAAGAGAACTACTAGAAGGAATAATATTGGATTTAGTATGATCATTGTTACTATAGAGGAAGAATCTTTCTTGTTATTGTTACTAGATTTGACTTGAGGCATGTAAGTGGATAAGAGTAAACGCTTGGCAATGTAAGAAGAACTTTTCTTGTGGAGATCATCATTGATTGCCTTTAAAAACTCATGCTCTTGCTCAAGATTGAGCTTTTCAAAGTGTAACTTCTCATGAGCTCTTAAAAGTTTTTGATGATCTTCGAAGATAGTTTCATGAGCTAACTTAAGAGTGTTTAGTTCTTTAGTTAGAGCCTCAATCTTCTCCTTATCATTGTCATTTGTTTTATCGTGATTAGCATGATTAATTGATGTTTCATCATAGTATTCATCACTAGAGTTGTCAACAAGTAAATCATCATCACCTAACAAGTCATCTTCATCACTATTGAAATCAACATACTCGGGGTGTGTTACCTTAGGACCTTTGGCCATGAAGCATCTTCCAAATCCTTCATTTGGTGACTCAAATATGTCGTAGGAGTTGGTTGACACAAGTGCTAGACCGGCAACACCTTCATCTTGAGTATATTCGGAATCAGAGTGATAACTTCTCTCGGAGTGGTTGTCGGAGTCGGAGCCGGATACCCATTCACCAACATGAGCTTGATGTCTTCGTTTTGTGTAGCTCCTTGATGACTTTTCCTCTCTTTCCGAATCCTTGCTTCTCCGTGAGTATCTTCGTTCATAACGATCATCTCTACTCCTTCTCTCTCTTGGTGGTGATTCTTCTCTTTTGCTTCTTCTTTTGGGAGAGTCTTCTCTTCTCTTGTTGGGAGCCGTACACTCATTGGAATAGTGTCTGGGTCTTCACAATTGTAGTAGTTTCGCTCTCGACTAGAAGATCTTTTGTCATTGTAGGACCTTGACTTGGAGCTTCTATCTTTGCTTCTACTCTTGTAGAACTTGTTAAAGTTCTTCACCATTAAGCTCAATTATTCATTGAAGGTTTGTTTCTCACTTGATGATGTGGGGGCTTCACATGAGGCTTTGTAAGCTCCACTTGATTTGTTGTGAAGTTCCTCTTTATCCTTGAGTGACATCTCATGAGCAACAATTCTTCCAATGACCTCCGTTGGCTTGAGATCTTTGTAATTGGGCATCATTTGGATCAATGTGCACATGGTATCATATTTTCCATCCAAGGCTCTTAGGATCTTCTTGATGATGAATCTATCGGTCATCTCTTCACTCCCTAAGACGGCAATCTCATTTGTGATGAGAGCAAGCCTAGAGTACATTTCAGCGACACCTTCACCATCTTTCATTTTGAACTTGTCAAGTTGACTTTGAAGCACATCCAATTTGGATTCCTTGACGGAGTCGGTACCTTCGTGCATATCAATCAAAGTATCCCAAATTTCCTTTGCATTCTCAAGACAGCTGATTTTGTTGAATTCTTCGGGGCACAATCCGTTGAAGAGAATATCACAAGCTTGAGCGTTGTATTGCAGCATCTTCAACTCTTCCGCGGTAGCTTCACGGTTTGGTTCTTTCCCATCAAAGAAGTCACCTTGCAAAGTAACACACACAATAGCCCAAACGGTGGGGTTATTTCCGAGAATATGCATTTTCATCTTATGCTTCCAACTAGCAAAATTAGTACCATCAAAGTAAGGACCTATACGGTGATAATTTCCCTCGCTAGACGCCATACTCTCCTAGGTTGTGAAACCAGGGCTATGACCACCAAAAGCTATGGAAATCAAAGCAAATGGAGACCAAAGCTCTGATACCACTTGTAGGACCTTGAAGTATGTCTAGAGGGGGGTGATTAGACTACTTGACCAATAAAAACTTAACCTTTTCCCAATTTTAGAGTTTGGCAATTTTTAGCTACTTTAGGACAAGTCAAGCAATCATCACACAATTCAAGCAAGCATGCAAAGAGTATATAGGCAGCGGAAAGTAAAGCATGCAACTTGCAAGAATGTAAAGGGAAGGGTTTGGAGAATTCAAACGCAATTGGAGACATGGATGTTTTTGGCGTGGTTCGGATAGGTGGTGCTATCCTACATCCACGTTGATGGAGACTTCAACCCACGAAGGGTAACGGTTGCGCGAGTCCACGGAGGGCTCCACCCACGAAGGGTCCACGAAGAAGCAACCTTGTCTATCCCACCATGGCTGTCGCCCACGAAGGACTTGACTCACTAGCGGTAGATCTTCACGAAGTAGGCGATCTCCTTGCCCTTACAAACTCCTTGGTTCAACTCCACAATCTTGTCGGAGGCTCCCAAGTGACACCTAGCCAATCTAGGAGACACCACTCTCCAAGAAGTAACAGATGGTGTGTTGATGATGAACTCCTTGCTCTTGTGCTTCAAATGATAGTCTCCCCAACACTCAACTCTCTCTCATAGGATTTGGATCTGGTGGAAAGAAGATTTGAGTGGAAAGCAACTTGGGGAAGGCTAGAGATCAAGATTCATATGGTAGGAATGGAATATCTTGAGCTCAACACAAGGGTAGGTGGTTCTCTCTCAGAACATGTGAGTTGGAAGTGTAGATGTGTTCTGATGGCTCTCTCCATGAATGAAGAGGAGGTGGAGGGGTATATATAGCCTCCCCACAAAATCTAACCGTTACACACAATTTACCAATCTCGGTGGGACCGAATCAACAAACTCGGTCGGACCGATTTAGTAAACCTAGTGACCTTTAGTGATTTTCGGTGGGACCGACATGCAACTCGGTAGGACCGATATGGTTAGGGTTAGGGCATAACGTAATCTCGGTGAGACCGATTACACAAACTCGGTGAGACCGATTTGGTAATAAGCTAACCAGAGAGTTGGTCAGGTAAACTCGGTGGGACCGATTTGCACTTTCGGTGAGACTGAAATGTTACAAAAAGGAAACAGAGAGTTTACATTGCAATCTCGGTGGGACCGATCCGCTCTTTCGGTGAGACCGAAAAGTTACGAAAAGGAAACAGAGAGATTACAATCCCATCTCGGTGAGACCGAGATCCCTATCGGTAGAACCGATTTGCTTAGGGTTTGGCAGTGGCTAGGACATGTGAAACTCGGTGGCGCCGGATTGAAAGAATCGGTAGGTCCGAGTTTGGCTTTGGGTTTAGGTCAAGTGTGGATATAGGAAAGTAGCTGAGGGTTTTGGAGCATATCACTAAGCACATGAAGCAAGAGGCTCATTAAGCAACACCTCATCCCTCCTTGATAGTATTGGCTTTTCCTAAAGACTCAATGTGATATTGGATCACTAAAATATAAAATGAAGAGTCTTGAGCTTTTGAGCTTGAGCCAATCCTTTGTCCTTAGCATTTTGAGGGATCCACTTTCATCATCCATGCCATGCCAATCATCGAGCTTTCTTGAAATATTCATCTTGGAATAGGATTAGCTCAATGAGCTATATGCTGTTATGAATTACCAAAACCACCTAGGGATAGTTGCACTTTCAATCTCCCCCTTTTTGGTAATTGATGACAACATATAGATCAAAGCTTCGATAAATGATAATAATATTTTAGAACATCGTCGCTTTGAGAGGTATGTGAAAAGCAAGAGCTCCCCCTAAATTTGTGCGTATTTTAAAATTTGCTTTGGACTGCAAATGCACAAAGAGTTAGAATCATAGGTTACTCTTCCATGTCATATACATCTTGGTGGAGCGCTCAAAATGATAAGAATTGAATACATGCACTCATCACCAAGAAAAGTGAATGATCACATAAGATAGATAGGATAATATCAAGCATGCATAAGTGTAGCTTATGATCAAACACATGATCATTAATGTCTCACAAGCATATCATAGTATCTAAAACAAAAGCAAACAAAGTTTGAAAAACCACCAAATAAAGCAAGAGAGAATAAAGGCAACACACTCTCTCTCGAAGCCTATGATCTATACATTTTTCTCCCGCTTTGGCAACAAGTTACAAAAAAGTTCCTAGAAAATGCATAGTGCTAGATCGACTCTCAGGCTTGATCTTCTAGTGGTGGTGGAGTCTGGATCACTCCAAGGACAAAGGCTTCTGTAGAAGTGGTTGGAGCTGGAGCTGAGGTGAATGCTGGAGCTGGTTGGGCTGGTGCTGTAGCTGGAGCTGATGTGGTGGCTCTGGTGTCAGGAACTGGCACTGCAGTTGACCTCTGAGCTCGTGGCACTCTGGCAAATGCATCAGTTGTAGTCTTCCCCTTCCTCTCCTGCATGTCATCTTGAAGTTGCTCCACTGCAGACTGAATCTCTGTTACTTTTACATCCAAGTCATAGAACTTTTGTTCCACGATTCTCTCTAGGCTCTCTTGATTCTGAGTGAGGGTGGCCAGTCCTTTCTCGATCCTCAGTGTAGATGCAATCAAGTAACTAAGCTGCTCCTGGTTGGTTTTCAAGAAATACTCAGATGCCTCCTCTTGAGTTGGCATCTTGGCAGCTTTCTCCTTCCTTGCCTTCTCCTTCTTTGCTTGAGCTTGAGCTGATGATGGTTCATTCTCATTCATCACAACTTGATTGTCCTCAAAATCTGGATGAATAGGCAAGTGTTCCTTGTCCAACAAGTATGTGCCTGTGCCCATTTTTGAGTTAATCAACTCTTGGATCTGAGGGGCATAACCACAGCTCCTCTTCTGATCTACTGCAGTCCTCTTGATAGTCTCTACTATGAGGCTCATGACCTTGAATTTCTGAGGCACATCAAATATAAGTAGCAAGTTAATGGCGTGACCTCTGATCATTCTATGATCTCCAGACTTGGGTAAGAGTGTGTGCCTAAGGATCCAGTTGATCGTAGGCAGTCCTGACAACAAGTGTTTTACGGACCCAAGCTGGTGAGTGTCAAGATCATCTACTGGAATCTCCTTGTACATATTTGCCATTGAGTTATGATCCATCTTTTTCTTGGCATAGACATCCAAGTCATCTTCATTTTCCTATGGGGCATTGATCAACTTTTCCCATTCCTCAACAGTTGATTGGTACCTTGTACCTTCAGACATCCATGTTATCCTTCCATCTGGGTAGAAGTGTGCCGTGGAGTAGAATTGCATAATGAGCTCCTCGTTCCACTTTGTGAGCTTCTGCCCAACAAAGTTAGCAACTCCACAAGCACTGAAGTTGTCTTGCACTCCAGGATAGTGCTGCTCATTCTCCTTGATGTAGGTCCAGTCGACCCACCTCATGTCACAAACGATAGGCTTCTTATCCAACAAAACTGTCTCATAGAAGTCCTGTTGTTCCTTGTGTGGAACCTGTAGTCAACAGCAGTTCTTCTCCTTGAAGCATATGGATCTGCTTCTCTCCACTTTCTTAACCCTGAGTCTCTTCTGATTTTCATGTTCTCAACCACAGGATGAGCATCATTGTGGTCTGGAATCTTGGGCTTGAGCTTTCTCAGAACTTGTCCTTCTTCATCTTCTCCAACAGCTTCAGGCACTGGGGCCGTGTTCTTCTCAGCGGCTGGTATGCTCCTTGTATTTCTCTTTGGAGCTGACTTGGCCTTGGAGGCAGCTTTGGGTGCTTCTTTGGGCTTGGATGCAGTAGCCCCTGATTTTATAGCATCACCCATAAGCTTTGGTGCCTTAGGTGCTGGTGCAGCAACCTCTTCTTCTTCTTCTTCTTCTTCTTCAGAGTCTCTCCTCATAGATGGTTTGCCAAGAACTCTGGCTTTGGTAGTTCTGACTCTCTTCTTTTTCTTATCCTGGCCACTTACTTCCTCTTCTGATTCCATTGTGAGCTTCATGGTTTCTTCAGGTACAGCCTTCCTAGGCTTGGAAGTAGGAATTCTCCTTGCAGGTGCCTTCTTCTGCATACCTGGCTTTGTGCTCTGTGCTGAGCCATACTCCTTCTTGAGCACTACTTTCTTGGAAGTAGCTTCCTCTTCCTCTGCCACATAATTCTCATCCTCTGAGTCTGAGGTTCTCTTCTTCCTTTGTCTGGTGGCAGCTTTTGGCAAATTGCTAGGGGTGCTCCTGCTGCCTTCATCTGAAGAACTGGAGGGACTAGTACCCTCACTCATGTGCACTTGCTCTTCTGACATGTTCTGGCTGTCACTCTGATCAGACATGATGTAAAAGCTGACTGCTGACCCTGGGAAGAGTTTCTAGATGAGGTAGAGTAGATGAGCATCACAAAATGCAGAGATTTTTGCAAAAGAATGATTCAAAATCTTAGTTTTAGTTTCCCACAGAAATCATTTTGGATCTACCGATTTTTAAACTCGGTGATACCGAAGCAGTTTTGGAACCTAAACTAGTGAACTCGGTCAGATCGAGTCACAGTTCGGTGGCACCGAGACTGTTAGGGTTTCACAAAGTTCCAAAATCGGTCACACCGATTAGTAATTCTCGGTCAGACCGAGTCTTACTTGTGCAGTGGCATGAGCCAAATCGGTGGGACCGAGTTTTTCAACTCGGTGGGTCCGAGATGGTTTTGGCGGAAACCTAACCCTAAAATTTTTGAATCAAACCTATTCTACGAATTGCATTGACTGGATAGGAATGTTTCAATCGTGGCTAGAATCAATAAGATCCAATGTGCTAGGAATCAGATGGGGAATAGCACAAAGATTGAGTCCATACCCTAGTTCGGCGGAGACTCGCTACGGCGGCAACGGCGGGGTTGAATTCCATTGACGGTGATGGAGACCAGCGACTGGAGGCGGCTGGCGGCGAGAAGACGATCCGGAGACCACGTAGACAGAGCGAGCTATCACGCGGGCGAAGGAGTTCAGAGAAATTTCCAAATTTTTTCCCGTGTCTATATATAGCCCGACCCTGTCGGTGTGACCGAGTGGAACAACTCGGTGGCACCGAGATGCAAAACTGTATACAGTTATTGCAACTCGGTGTGACCGAATGGTTCAAATCGGTTGCACCGAGATCGAAAACATAGATCGACTTGATGATCTCGGTAAGACCGAAAAGAAGATATCAGTCAGACCGAGAATCACAAAGAAGTTTTGGAAGTTTAAGTCTATGACGAATCGGGGACTCCGAGTGCTCCTCACACAGAGTGGTTCGAATCTGACTTGATCAAATTTTGTGATGTAGCATGAATAGAGTTTGAGACGAGAAAAGAATAGATAGCTAGAGGAGGTTCTTAGGCATTCTTGTCCATCCACTTGGCAAGAGAAAAGAAAACCAATCAATCAAAACAACAAGTGGATGTCCTCGAATGAGTAAAATATGCAACCAACATGCTCACACAATAAAATGGCAATTGAAATATGTGGCAAAGCATGCACAACCAATTCTAGCATCTATCAAGCAATTTGCAATGACTAGGTCATCTATATATGAGTATATTGACATAGGAGTCAAATGAGAACATTTGATCATAGGTCATACTCATCGTTTAAGCACAAGTGGGGTTACCACTTTTACATAAAGCATTGTTGTGTTCACATCATTAGAGTTGCTTTAGCTTAAGTCTTAGAGTAAATCTCCCCCTAGATGTGATATCCCCCCTAAGAGGGATGAGCTAACCTTGGGTTTTGTCGATGATGACTTCATATAGATGTTGAAGATGTGAATGCTCAATGTTGATGTAGAACAATTGGAGCTATCCATTGGAGTGAATTGCACTTTCAATACCTACATGGGTTAGTCCCACAAGGAACAAACAAGAATATCCATAGACATAGAGTGATTCACACACAAGATGATGTCCATGAAAGCTTTTAGGTTACCTTGTCCCTTGACTTACCAACAAGAGGGTTTGTGACTCCTTGAACTAGTGCAAGATGTGGAAGTTGATTGCACTTGTTCTTGCCAAAATGATAAGAGTGAAGTATGTTGGTGGAGTCACCCTCAAGAACTCTCTAGTTCTTCTTCTTTTGGATCCACACCATCTTGATGGGAATCCTTGGAGTTGTAGTCGTACTTGATGAAGTGGAATTTGAAGTAGTCTTGGGAATCCACTTGACTAAGGTCTTAGGAGCTTCTTCAAATGCATCAATTTCCTCTTGAAGCTTGTCCTTGCCTTTTTGCTTGTAGTCTTGTGGTGGAATATCATCTTGAGCTTGTGTCCCCTTGAAGGAAGTAGGATCATACTTCTCTTGTTGAGGAACAAACTTCGTCTCGGGGTATTGATCTTCTTCCCACTCAACTCCATTGGCGTTGAACTTTCGTTCAAAACAAACACCTTGATTCTTCCGGTGCCTTCCTTGCTTGCGTACAATTTCCTCGAATTGCTTACTTCCGGCAAGGCTCTTGTAGACTCCTTTCTCTATAATTCCCTTCAATAAGCTATTTTCTTGCTCAAGTGTAACTTGGCTAAGAGAATCATTAGTTGAATCAAGAGAACTACTAGAAGTAACAATATTGGATTTACTATGATCATTGTTACTACTAGAGGAAGAATCTTTCTTGTTATTGTTACTAGATTTGACTTGAGGCATGTAAGTGGATAAGAGTAAATGCTTGGCAATGTAAGAAGAACTTTTCTTGCGAAGATCATCATTGATTGCCTTTAAAAACTCATGCTCTTGCTCAAGATTGAGCTTTTCAAAGCGTAACTTCTCATGAGCTCTTAATAGTTTTTGATGATCTTCGAAGATAGTTTCATGAGCTAACTTAAGAGTGTTTAGTTCTTTAGTTAGAGCCTCAATCTTCTCCTTATTCATTGTCATTTGTTTTATCTTGATTAGCATGATTAATTGACGTTTCATCATAGTATTCATCACTAGAGTTGTCAACAAGTAAATCATCATCACCTAACAAGTCATCTTCATCACTATTGAAATCAACATACTCGGGGTGTGTTACCTTAGGACCTTTGGCCACGAAGCATCTTCCAATTCCTTCATTTGGTGACTCAAATATGTAGTAGGAGTTGGTTGACACAAGTGCTAGACCGGCAACACCTTCATCTTGAGTATATTCGGAATCAGAGTGATAACTTCTCTCGGAGTGGTTGTCGGAGTCGGAGCCGGATACCCATTCACCAACATGAGCTTGATGTCTTCGTTTTGTGTAGCTCCTTGATGACTTTTCCTCTCTTTCCGAATCCTTGCTTCTCCGTGAGTATCTTCGTTCATAACGATCATCTCTACTCCTTCTCTCTCTTGGTGGTTATTCTTCTCTTTTGCTTCTTCTTTTGGGAGAGTCTTCTCTTCTCTTGTAGGGAGACGTACACTCATTGGAATAGTGTCCGGGTCTTCCACAATTGTAGCAGTTTTGCTCTCGACTAGAAGATCTTTTGTCATTGTAGAACCTTGACTTGGAGCTTCTATCTTTGATTCTACTCTTGTAGAACTTGTTGAAGTTCTTCACCATTAAGCTCAATTCTTCATTGAAGGTTTGTTTCTCACTTGATGATGTGGGGGCTCCACATGAGGCTTTGTAAGCTCCACTTGATTTGTTGTGAAGTTCCTCTTTATCCTTGCGTGACATCTCATGAGTAACAATTCTTCCAATGACCTCCGTTGGCTTGAGATCTTTGTAATTGGGCATCATTTGGATCAATGTGCACACGGTATCATATTTTCCATCCAAGGCTCTTAGGATCTTCTTGATGATGAATCTATCGGTCATCTCTTCACTCCCTAAGCCGGCAATCTCATTTGTGATGAGAGCAAGCCTAGAGTACATTTCAGCGACACCTTCACCATCCTTCATTTTGAACTGGTCAAGTTGACTTTGAAGCACATCCAATTTGGATTCCTTGCCGGAGTCGGTACCTTCGTGCATATCAATCAAAGTATCCCAAATTTCCTTTGCATTCTCAAGACGGCTGATTTTGTTGAATTCTTCGGGGCACAATCCGTTGAAGAGAATATCACAAGCTTGAGCGTTGTATTGCAGCATCTTCAACTCTTCCGCGGTAGCTTCACGGTTTGGTTCTTTCCCATCAAAGAAGTCACCTTGCAAACCAACGCACACAATAGCCCAAACGGCGGGGTTATGTCCGAGAATATGCATTTTCATCTTATGCTTCCAACTAGCAAAATTAGTACCATCAAAGTAAGGACCTCTACGGTGATAATTTCCCTCGCTAGACGCCATACTCTCCTAGGTTGTGAAACCAAGGCTATGACCACCAAAAGATATGGAAATCAAAGAAAATGGAGACCAAAGCTCTGATACCACTTGTAGGACCTTGAAGTATGTCTAGAGGGGGGTGATTAGACTACTTGAACAATAAAAACTTAACCTTTTCCCAATTTTAGAGTTTGGCAAATTTTAGCTAGTTTAGGACAAGTCAAGCAATCATCACACAATTCAAGCAAGCATGCAAAGAGTATATAGGCAGCGGAAAGTAAAGCATGCAACTTGCAAGAATGTAAAGGGAAGGGTTTGGAGAATTCAAACGCAATTGGAGACACGGATGTTTTTGGCGTGGTTCGGATAGGTGGTGCTATCCTACATCCACGTTGATGGAGACTTCAACCCACGAAGGGTAACGGTTGCGCGAGTCCACGGAGGGCTCCACCCACGAAGGGTCCACGAAGAAGCAACCTTGTCTATCCCACCATGGCCGTCGCCCACGAAGGACTTGCCTCACTAGCGGTAGATCTTCACGAAGTAGGCGATCTCCTTGCCCTTACAAACTCCTTGGTTCAACTCCACAATCTTGCCGGAGGCTCCCAAGTGACACCTAGCCAATCTAGGAGACACCACTCTTCAAGAAGTAACAAATGGTGTGTTGATGATGAACTCCTTGCTCTTGTGCTTCAAATGATAGTCTCCCGAACACTCAACTCTCTCTCATAGGATTTGTATCTGGTGGAAAGAAGATTTGAGTGGAAAGCAACTTGGGGAAGGCTAGAGATCAAGATTCATATGGTAGGAATGGAATATCTTGAGCTCAACACAAGGGTAGGTGGTTCTCTCTTAGAACAGGTGAGTTGGAAGTGTAGATGTGTTCTGATGGCTCTCTCCACGAATGAAGAGGAGGTGGAGGGGTATATATAGTCTCCACACAAAATCTAACCATTACACACAATTTACCAATCTCGGTGGGACCGAATCAACAAACTCGGTCGGACCGATTTAGTAAACCTAGTGACCGTTAGTGATTTTCGGTGGGACCAACATGCAACTCGGTAGGACCGATATGGTTAGGGTTAGGGCATAACCTAATCTCGGTGAGACTGATTACACAAACTCGGTGAGACCAATTTGGTAATAAGCTAACCAGAGAGTTGGTCAGGTAAACTCGGTGGGACCGATTTGCTCTTTCGGTGAGACCGAAATGTTACAAAAAGGAAACAGAGAGTTTACATTGCAATCTCGGTGGGACTGATCCGCTCTTTCGGTGAGACCAAAAAGTTACGAAAAGGAAACAGAGAGATTACAATCCCATCTCGGTGAGACCGAGATCCCTATCGGTAGAACCGATTTGCTTAGGGTTTGGCAGTGGCTATGACATGTGAAACTCGGTGGCGCCGGATTGAAAGAATCGGTAGGCCCGAATTTGGCTTTGGGTTTAGGTCAAGTGTGGATATAGGAAAGTAGCTGAGAGTTTTGGAGCATATCACTAAGCACATGAAGCAAGAGGCTCATTAAGCAACACCTCATCCCTCCTTGATAGTATTGGCTTTTCCTAAAGACTCAATGTGATCTTGGATCACTAAAATATAAAATGAAGAGTCTTGAGCTTTTGAGCTTGAGCCAATCCTTTGTCCTTAGCATTTTGAGGGATCCACTTTCATCATCCATGCCATGCTAATCATTGAGCTTTCCTGAAACAATCATCTTGGAATAGCATTAGCTCAATGAGCTATATGTTGTTATGAATTACCAAAACCACCTAGGGATAGTTGCACTTTCAAGAAGATACATGCATGCCCTAATGACTGCATCCTCTACCTGGTGCATACAAGGTTCTGAACACATGCCCGGTATGCGGTGCATTGCGGTATAAGATCAGACGAGATGACCCTGGTGATGTTGACGGCGAGCCCCCCAGGAAGAGGGTTCCTGCGAAGGTGGTGTGGTATGCTCCTATAATACCACGGTTGAAACGTCTATTCAGAAACGGAGAGCATGCCAAGTTGATGTGATGGCACAGTGAGGACCGTAAGAAAGACGGGAAGTTGAGAGCACCCGCTGACGGGTCGCAGTGGAGAAAAATCAAGAGAAAGTACTGGGATGAGTTTGCAAAGGACGTAAGGAACGTATGGTTTGCTTTAAGCGCGGATGGCATTAATCCTTTCGGGGAGCAGAGCAGCAATCACAGCACCTGGCCCGTGCCTCTATGTATGTATAACCTTCCTCCTTGGATGTGCATGAAGCAGAAGTTCATTATGATGCCAGTTCTCATCCAAGGCCCTAAGCAACCTGGCAGCAACATTGATGTGTACCTAAGGCCATTAGTTGAAGAACTTTTACAGCTGTGGAATGGAAACGGTGTACGTACGTGGGATGAGCACAAACAAGAGGAATTTAACCTAAATGCGTTGCTGTTCGTGACCATAAACGATTGGCCGCTCTCAGTAACCTTTCAGGATAGACAAACAATGGATACCACGCATGCATGCACTGTTTGGACGACACCAAAAGTATATACCTGTACAGATGCAGGAAGAATGTGTACGTGGGCCATCGTCGATTTCTCCCGACCAACCATCAATGTCGAAAGAAAGGCAAGCATTTCAAAGGCGAGGCAGATCACCGGAAGAAGCCCACCATGCGTACCGGTGATCATGTACTTGCTATGGTCAATGATTTACACGTAATCTTTGGAAAGGGTCCCGGTGGACTAGCTGTTCCGAATGACGCTGAGGGTCGTGCACCCATGTGGAAGAAGAAATCTATATTCTTCGACCTACCCTACTGGAAAGAGCTAGAGGTCTGCTCTTCAATCGACGCGATGCACGTGACGAAGAACCTTTGCGTGAACCTGTTAGGCTTCTTGGGCGTGTATGGGAAGACAAAAGATACACCTGAGGCATGGGAGGACCTACAACGTTTGCACGATAAAGACGGCATGCCTCCGAAGCAGTATGAAGGTCCTGCCAGCTACGCTCTTAGGAAAGAAGAGAAAGAAATTTTCTTTGAATGCCTGCTCAGTATGAATGTCCCGACTGGCTTCTCGTCGAATATAAAGGGAATAATAAATATGCCAGAGAAAAAGTTCCAGAACCTAAAGTCTCATGACTACCACGTGATTATGACGCAACTGCTTCCGGTTGCATTGAGGGGGCTTCTACCGGAAAACGTCCGATTAGCCATTGTGAAGCTATGTGCATTCCTCGATGCAATCTCTCAGAAGGTGATCGATCCAGAAATCATACCAAGGCTAAGGAGTGATGTGTCGCAATGTCTTGTCAGTTTCGAGCTGGTGTTCCCACCATCCTTCTTCAATATCATGACGCACGTCCTAGTTCATCTAGTCGACAAGATTGTCATTCTCGGGCCCGTATTTCTACACAATATGTTCCCCTTTGAGAGGTTCATGGGAGTCCTAAAGAAATATGTCTGTAACCACGCTAGGCCAGAAGGAAGCATCTCCATGGGCCATCAAACAGAGGATGTCATCGGGTTTTGTGTTGACTTCATTCCTGGCCTTAAGAAGATAGGTCTCACTAAATCGCGGTATGAGGGGAGACTGACTGGAAAAGGCACGCTAGGAGCAGACTCAATAATATGTAGGGACGGGCATTCTTGGTCTAAAGCACACTGCTCAGTTTTACAGAACTCTACCTTGGTGACCCCGTATGTCGATGAACACAAGAATAGTCTGCGCTCCAAACACCCGGAGCAGTGCGACGACTGGATTACATATGAACACATCAGGACTTTCAGCAGTTGGTTGGAAACACGTCTCAGAGGTGACAACACTGTTTGTGATGAGCTGTACTTGTTGTCCAGGGGACCATCTTTGACTGTATTGATTTACAAAGGATACGAGATAAATGGGAATACATTTTACACGATTGAACAAGATCAAAAGAGCACCAACCAAAACAGCGGTGTCCGCTTTGATGCAACAACCGAGAAGGGAAAGGACACATATTATGGTTACATAGTGGACATATGGGAACTTGACTACAGACATGATTTTAAGGTCCCTTTGTTTAAGTGCAAATGGGTCAATCTGTCAGGAGGCGGGGTACAGGTAGACCCACAGTACGGAATGACAACAGTGGATCTGAAAAATCTTGGGTACACTGACGAACCGTTCGTCCTAGCCAATGATGTGGCACATGTTATCTATGTGAAGGACATGTCTACCAGACTGAGAAAAAGAAAAGATAAGGAAGTGAATACATCATACGATGAGCCAAAGTGCCACATAGTTCTTTCAGGAAAAAGGGACATCGTGGGAGTGGAGGGCAAAACAGACATGTCTGAAGATTATGAAAAGTTTCATGAAATTCCTCCCTTCAAAGTCAAGGCTGACCCAAGCATCCTGATAAATGATGAAGATTATCCATGGTTACGGCGCAATAAGCAAATGACACAAGCGAAGAAAAAGTGAATTTCTCCCGCAACTATTATGATGATACCATGCCAACTTTGTAACAGACAAGTATGATACCATTCTCCGTTTTGTACATGCACATGCTATGCCAAATTTTTCAGAGTTCATTTCAAATGCTTTAATGTCTTATGGTTTGGCCCTCGTAATACCATTAATCCCCGTTCACTCCTTGTCAACAATGTTCTCACCAAGAACACTCTCAAGAGGGCAACAAACTTGTGATTCACACAAATTTCAAAGAATTCAAATTTTAACTATTCTAATTTGAAAACTAATGGCACTAACAGAAAGTTTATAATTTTTCTAAAACTAAAAGCAAAAAAGAATTAAAAAATAAAGCAAAAAACAAAAGAAAATAAATAATGCAGAAAACAAAACAAAAAAATGAAATAAAAATAAAAGTAGCAATAATAAGTATTTTGTTATAAGTAGAAACAAAATAAAATAAATAAAGCAACAAAAAAAACAAAAAAAAACAAAAAAAGTGTTTTCAAATTTGAAAACTAATGGCATTAACAAAAAGTTTATAACTTTTCTAAAACTAAAAGCATAAGGAATTAAAACATAAAGCAAAAACGAAAGAAAATAAAATAAATAAAGCAACAAAAAAACAAAAAAATAAAAAAAAGTGCCACCTACTGGGCCCCCACAGCCTGAATACGACAAGAAACCCATCCATGGGCCAGGATTAAGGCCCGCAGGAGGCCCAGTAGGCCCACAGGCATAGCAGTGACAATTAGGCCCGTAAGCCTGCAATGGAGAGAAGCTCGAGAGTGGTGCGGCAGTGGGGCTTATAAACCACTGTGCACCCCTCTCAACTAGCGAGGTGGGACTAAACTTTCGACGCGGGCGCAGCAGCACAAGGCCTTTGGTACCAGTTGGTGGCACCAACCGGGACTAAAGGTGGGCATTCGTCCCGGTTGGTGCCACGAACCAGTACCAATGCCCCCCTTTAGTCCCGGTTGGTGCCACCAAC
Source organism: Triticum dicoccoides (assembly GCF_002162155.2). NCBI lineage: Eukaryota > Viridiplantae > Streptophyta > Magnoliopsida > Poales > Poaceae > Triticum > Triticum dicoccoides. The sequence continues at coordinate 45,495,073 of NC_041392.1, forward strand.
CGGGACCAAAGACCGCCGCTTCCCGCCCTTTGGGCTGCTGAAAAGTGGCCTTTGGTCCCGATTGGTGGCACCAACCGGGACTAATGCCCATCTTTAGTCCCGGTTGCTGCCACGAACCGGGACTAAAGGCTCTGCTATATAAGTCCACACTTAGGAAATTTTCACTCTCATCTTGCATTTGCCGCCCCCGACGACGCCGAC
>NC_041392.1:45495847-45496766 GCF_002162155.2 Triticum dicoccoides
CACCGGCCCCTTCCCCGACGCGCGCCGCCCCGGCCCGCCCTCACCGTCGCCCGCGCCCCCTACCCCGAGCGCGCGCCCACTGCCCCGTCGCCATCCTCGCCGCCGACCCCGCGGTCCTCCTGGTCCGGCCGGCGCCCTCCCTAGCTAGCATTTTTTTTCATTTATATGTTTTTTTCATATATATGCTTGTTTTTTATATATATGTACATATGTTATCTGTGTATATATATGTTCATGTATATATGCAAAAGATAGTTTTTTAGAAAATTTAGGATTTTTTTCTGTTGATAGATTTTTTTGTGATATTAATTACTGTAAATACGCAAATGTTTGTATATTCATATGAACAATGAATTAGGCAATACTACTTCATGTATTTTTAAGAAGGAAGAAGAAGAAAAAGAATGAGAGGAAAAAGGAAATAAGAAGAGGAAGAAAGGAGAAGAAGAGGAGAGAGGAAGAAGAGGAGAAATAAATAAGAAGAAGAAAAAAAGAAGAAAAATAAGAGGAGAAGAAGAAAGGAATAGAGGAGAAGAAGAGAAAATAGAATAATAGAGGAGAAGAAGAGAAAATAGAATATTCTATTTTCTCTTCTTCTCCTCTATTCCTTTCTTCTTCTCCTCTTTGTTTTCTTCTTTTTTTCTTCGATCTTCTCCTCTATCTATTCCTTTCTTCTTCTCCTCTTCTTATTTCTTCTTCGTTTTCTTATGTTTTACCGGGTCTGTCGTCGTGGATATACCCCTCCCGATAACTTCAACACGTGGGGGGTCGATATACCCCCTCCCCGATATTATTATTTTCCCATGTACGTATGTCGTCGTTGTCGATATAAACCCCGATAACTTCAACACGTGTGGGGGGGTCGATATACCCGCTCTCCCCGATAACATTATTTTCCCGTGTATGTATCTCATTGTTG
>NC_041392.1:45497083-45501106 GCF_002162155.2 Triticum dicoccoides
GATATTACCCTCTCCCGGTAACTTCAACACGAGGGGGGTCGATATACCCCCTCCCGATAACTTCAACACGAGGGACGGTCGATATACCCCCTCCCCGATAATGTTATTTTCCCCCAGGTACGTATGTCGTCGTTGTCGATATAAACCCCTCCCGATAACTTCAACACGTGGGGGGTCGATATACCCGCTTCCCGATAACATTATTTTCCCCTGTATGTATCTCATCGTTGTCGATATTACCCCCTCCCGGATAACTTCGACAGTGAAAACTCTCGAGGAGTACACCCAAACTAATATACCACGTGCTGTCATGCTTGTGTAATAATTGCCATGTTGTAATATATATTTACAGAAACAATGGAGCATGGACGAGACGAGCAAGCAGAAGAGACGTTGCAGGACATAATCTTAGACGGAGGTGATGTCATGTCGTGTTATCTTAACGACAATGATGGTCTAGAAGAACAGCAGGGCGAAGAAGCAGGTCCGGAAGAACAGCAGGGTGAAGAAGGTCCGGAAGAACAGCAGGGTGAAGAAGGTCCGGAAGAACAGGGTGACGGCTCCGGTGACCGAACAGAGTCTGGCCAGGTAAATATATTAGTTAAGCCTGTGCCGAGACTAGCTAATTGATGCATTCATTGTTTTGGTATGTACACATATTAATTAACTCTTGTCTTTCTTCTTTTTTCTAGCCCTCCGGATCGAGCACAACTTCGGTAAAGAGACGAGGCCCGAAGAAAAAGTTGCGCGAGGATGAAAGGTTTGAGATCACAGCAATCGCGCGCGACGGCCTACCGATTGAACCCATCCGGACAAAGGATGCATTTACTGCTCAGTGCGGGGTTCTTGTTAGGGACAAGATCCCGATCAGCATCCACCAATGGTTTAAGCCGGCTAAAGAAGACCCCGAGGTGTCTTATGTGAATGATATGCAGAAAGATGATCATTGGAATGAGCTGAAGGCAAATTTCACCCTACCGCCAGAGGAGGATCCGGAGAAGCCGGTTATAGAGCAATTAATTAAGTCTGCTGCTCTTAAGAAGATGGCATAGCTATTCAGGAGGTGGAAGAATGAGCTGAAAAGGTTTGTCGACAAAGAAGAGACACCACAATTCATTGGCAAATATGAGAAGATCAGAGATCAATGGCCCGCATTTGTGGCCCACAAGACATCGGATAAGAGTAAGAAGATGTCAGAGACAAACAAGAAAAATGCTGCAAAGAAGAAGCTTCACCATCGCACGGGGTCAGGTGGCTACCTCAAAGGCCGGCCTAAGTGGGCAAAGGCTGAGACTGATCTGCTTGATAAAGGGATCGAACTAGAGACAATGAACTGGACAGACCGTTGCAGGACTTGGTTCTTCGGGGCTGGCGGATCCTTGGACCCTGTAACAGGGATGTGCGTTTGGACGGACGAGCAACTTGACATACCCTTCAAGAACCTTCGGTACTATATCGATGCAGCGCAGAAAGGGACGTTCCTTCTAGATAGAGAGAACGACGAGCTCACAAAGGCCCTCGGAAATCTTGAGCACCCTAGAAGGACACGAGGCACGCCAGGCTCCATTCCGTGGAAGGCTGGGTTTCTAGACGCAGGCGGTTACAAATGCCACGAGAGGAGGAAGAAAGTGCAGCAGACCGAAATGCAGGCGCTTAAAGCAAGCGTACAAGGGATAGAGGAACGAGAAGCAAATCGCAGCAAATGACTTGCCGAAGCTTCCCCTGAAGCTACCCCGCCATCTCAGCGGAGAAGCAGCGTGGCTTCCACCGAGCTGCTTCAGCCGGAGCATGTCTTGACGGCTCCTACCAGCTATCCCGTGGATGCTATCATGGAGTCTCAAAATTGCCACCTTATGACGAAATGGATTAATATGAAGGTCAAGGCGGCTGTTGGCTCTGTTTTTCCTACTGAACCTGGTGCAACTTTTCACTGCCGGCTGATTCCAGAAGGATATGCTAAGGTGATGGTGGATGAAATAACTGAGGCATTTGAGGACCTCCCGCTTGACCACCCTACCGGAGAAGGGGAGACTCGGCTGGGTTCTTCTCTGAAGACTCCATGCCTATGGCGGAAGGAGCTCATCAACCTTCCGAACTGGACGCCTCCGCCTCCTCCTCCGGCGAGTCAGGGCACTCCGCCTCCTCCACCGCCTCCTCCTCCGGCGAGTGACGATCAAGTCACTCGGCCGGCTCCTTCTCTGGCGTGTGGCGGCACTCCGCCTCCTTCTCCGCCTGCGCCGGCGCGCCCGAGCAGCCAGCCTCCTCCTTCTCCACCTCGTCAGCAAGGGAGGAAGAGACCCGCCGCCACTCCAGCAGCTGCTCCGGCGTGTTGTAGTCCTTCTCCTCCGCCTCGTAAGCAAGTAAAGAAGACAGCCGCTCCGTCTGCTTGGCCGGCGTCTAGCAGTACAGCCAGAGGCGGGACGAAATACAGATTCGGTCCTTCTCTGAAGACTCCAGAGAAGTTACCATACGAGATGAGCCCGGAGGAGAACGCGAAGATCGCGCGAACCGAAGTGAAGGACTGGTTTGAAGGGTTGAAAGCACAGAGACATCCACCTCCGTAGGAGAAGGTAGATCCGGTGAAAGTGAAGCGCACTCTGGCTGCCCTGGCAAAACCACCCAAGTCTCCGCCGAAAGGCAACTATGAGCGCATTATTGGAAAGACATGGGCCGAAGCGGAGCGGTCGGGAAGTACAGTCAGTGATCAAAGGATGAAAGAACGATGAATTGCCCAGCTCGGAGAATAAGGGAATCAATCGTGCCCCCCGCTCAAGGTGCCTAGCGACATCGTCGATCCGAGGATGGTGCCCGGTTATAGCAACCTTGGAGATTACCTGCCCGAAGATGTACATTATGATTTCATGGACGTGCAGATACACAGATACGAGTACGGGAAGCCTCTCGTCAAAGATGAAAGATCTCTATCAACGATGACGCGAAGATTGCATGATTGGTACATGAAAATCTGCAGAGAGTCTGGGGGAGGAGTACTTTGTATGTGAGAGTTAAACCGGAGCATGACCTCGTTGGAATTGATCTGTTGCCTATTCCATTTGAGGAGTTCTATCAGTTTTTCAATCAATTGGCCCTCGATAAAGCAACGGTCACCTGCTACTGTCTGTAAGTACTACTACTTCTTTCATTAAGTCTCTCTATATAGCTCAGCTCTTTCATTGCATGTATTTATAATTATCCTCACTATATTATGCAGATTGAAGATCGCCGAATTGAAGAAAAGGCAAATCGGTGATATTGGGTTCATTAACACATATCTCATAGATGCAACTGAGGTTAAATTTCATGCCACAGATACCGAGGCCAACTTGCTACGAACATTCAAAATAATTGAAAACAAAGATATAATACTCTTTCCTTACAACTTCAAGTGAGTGTTACTGTCTTGTGCATATTCGGTTTCCCTTATATATTAGTCCAGGTTATAGTAATGTAATTGATGAGTTATGCATGCGTGCGCAGGTACCACTATATTCTCCTAGAGATTAGGCTTGAGCAGGGAGTAGTAACTGTCTTGGACTCTAAACAAAAAGATCCCCAGGAGTATGCGGACATGACTGAAATCCTCGAGAAGTAAGTTAAATCGATCATTATCCACCATATCAGCAACTTTGTTCATTTCCTGATATCAAGTAATTGTTTTCTTTTGTATGGCAGGGTTTGGAGAAAATTCACAAAAAAATCTCCGGGACTGCCGAAGATGCTGCAATTTAGATACCCGAAAGTAAGTACTATAGTAGCATGTTCCGCGCGTCTCCTATCTATTGATTCAAGCGCTAGTTTCATCAATACCATTTGGCATTCTTGCTTATCTGTTTGATTGACCTCTATTTCTTGTAAAGTGGTTGTGGCAGGACCAAGGGAATAATTTCTGTGGATACTACGTTTGCGAGTCCATCTGCCACACGACCTGTGAGCGGGGCGAGTACTCTGACGAACAATATGAAGTGCGTAAGAAATAATATTCACAATTTTAGTTTATTACCATCATTTGTGTTGAGTTTCATT
>NC_041392.1:45501332-45578926 GCF_002162155.2 Triticum dicoccoides
TCTTCAAATTAGATGTTTCGGCAGCGTGATGAACTCCTAGCACCAGATCGCATGTGAGCAATTCAAGAGGAATTGGTAGCATTCTTTCTGGACTACGTGATCGCTAAAGACGAAGAATACTATGTGGACCATGTGTCCGTAATTTAGGAGATTATATTTGTAAGAGATAATTATTGTATATATGTAGCCAGTAGTGTCAGATAGATATACGAGAACTTGTTGTTCGACCAATCTCTCGGAGAAGGAGAGGTGGTCGATATCACTTCTCTCTGTATGCATATATGTTCATGACGATCTTCTGTTTCCTTCGTTTGCTTACTAGCTAGCTAGCGTGTCTAGTCCTCTCTATACGTATGTATAGTACGTAGCGTCGACCAAGCACAGACATAAGAGAGGACACTTCTCTCTATTAATTAGCTATCTAACACAATATATGAAATACCTAAATTAACCCCCCAAACCCCCACCCCCCCCTTCAAAAAAAACAAAACCCCAGCCACAGAAATGCTGACGCGTGGAGGTCTATTGGTCCCGGTTGGTGCCACCAACAGGGACCAAAGGCCCTCCTGCCTGGGCTCAGCGCGCAGGCCACGTGGAGGCCCGTCTGTCCCGGTTCTGGTTAGAACCGGGACTAAAGGGTCAGGGCATTAGAACGACCCTTTAGTCCCGGTTTAGGAACCGGGACAAAAGGCCCTTACGAACCGGGACAATAGGCCCGTTTTCTACTAGTGCATGCATCGAGTGTTTGAACTTGAATTATGCGCGTTAATGCCTAGGAAATGCACATAATCCCCTACATATGGCAAATGAACCCGGAAAAGTGCCAAATTTGAACACGGTGATTTGCAGGTTGTATGTTCATCATAGAAAAAACTCGTGGACAAAGGACAACGAAATTTGGACCCCGCCCCCTTCAATCTTGGTGATTTCCCCCTTGAAACCATGAAACTTCGTCGGTGATGGTTCCATTATGAAAGGCGCGCATCACGACATAAGGAAAACATTCTCTAATTTTTACCAGGGGCATGGTGAGGCCATACCATGGCACCACACCAGGCGTCATGTTTTCCAACCATGTGTTTCATTTTTTGTATATCACGAGCATGGTTTTCCAGACCGTTCTTGTGCACCTTTTCATCCACCGATTGTTCGAATTTGAATTATGTGCATAATTAAAGCCTAGAAAATGCACACAATCCCCTAAATATGGTAAATGAGTTCGGAAAAATGTAAAATTTGAACACGTTTCATTTGAGGTGGTATGTTGATCATTGGAAAAAAACTGAAAGAAAAACTAGGACCGAAATTTGGGTTCCCCTTCAATCTTGGTGATTTCCCTCTCGAAAGCATTGAACTTTCTCGATGATGGTTCGATTTATGAAGGGCGTGCATGGCGACATAAATCAAACCTTCTCATATTTTAACCAGGGCACGGTGAGGCCATACCATGGCACCATGCCAGCCGTCATGTTTTTCAAGAACATATTTCATTGTTCTATAGTTGATAACCCAGTAAATGGCGCGTTTGTGGTTGACTCCATTGAAATCTCTGCCCATTCCTTGTAAAAGGCTTGAGAAATTAGTAAATACCACGAGTATGATTTTTCCAGACCGTTCTTGTGCACCATTTCATGCACCAATTGTTTGAATTTGAATTACGTGCATTAATGCCTACAAAGTGCACATAATCCCCTAAATGTTGTAAATGAACCAGGAAAAGTGTCAAATTTGAACACGGTGATTAGCAGGGTTTATGTTCATTGTAGAAAAAAAGCTCATGGATGAAAGGAAATTTGGATTCCCATTCAATCTCGGTGATTTAGTATCGCACACAGTTCATCTCCGTCGCCTCTGCGAACCATGTGTGTTCACTCACACATGCAAAAGGAAAAGAAAACCCTCGCCCACTTCGTCCCCACACTCACTCGCCGCAGACTCCTACGCAACTCTACACCCTAAGCTCGACGGCTGTTGGTGGCGGCCATAGGTCACCCTCCAAAAGGCACCGGATTTCGCCTCCACCGCTTTCCTCTGCCTATCTGCAACGACATTCTAGACTCTGGTCGACTGGGGTATTCTATGGGATTAGGCCGGGATTTTTCTCATGGAGAAGGTAATCAACTTAATTAGCGAAATATTCACTCATTTCTTATCGCAGTCCGTCCGTCGCTGTTAATCAACCGGCGGAAATCTCCGTGGAATAATTTTTGTTCTAGCTGATTCGTGGGTGTTCATTCATGTGTGCACAGTCTGAGCACAAATCGGGCAACTGTGGTCGTGGCTAGTCGGAAACGAAGTTCTATCTCACCATTGCGGATGACTTCAGGGAGCGCTCGGTATGTTCAATATCAACCTACCATGGTCGGCATGGCCTAAATTTGTGAACATATACCGTCTGTTGCAACATTATCTATATATTTGCATCAAATCTTTGTTACATTATCTATTTTTAGTTCTTTATTTTTGTACTTTGCTTGCATCTATATATGGATATGTTCTATCAGTTACTCCCATATTTGCATCTTGCCCGGTTATTTCAATATATCTAATTTACGATATTAATTTTCATTTCAAGCAGTACATCCCTTGCTTTGCAAGAACATGAGTAGAAGGAAATCTTGGGCTTTACTTTGGTGATGACTCCCAGGATGTCATATTTACAACGCAACATGAGTTTACAATGACGGTTAGCGTAATACTTGATAAAGATGGTCACCTATTTTAGTGCGGACCTTTGGAGAAAAATTTCTAAGTGTTATGAACTGAAAGCTGGCAATAAAATTCTATTGTGTGCACCACAGTCTAGTCTAATTAACATGAATGTTTACTTCCCCAATGTCATCAGCCGATCAAAGTCTGATCGAGGTTAGTGTCCTTTCAACTTTCTCCATGCTGTCATATTACTATTTAAGCAACCAATTGATCATTATTTAAGCAATCAATTGTGATATCATATTCTGACTCCATTCCTAGGCAGTAACAAATTATGTTTACCAATTTATGCGCACTATACATTCTTCTACCATGTTTTGAATAAATTATACCTTTTCACCTTTTAAGCAGGATATGTTAGATGCATAGTGAACGATCTGTATGTTACTAAGCATACCAAATTTCACTGGAAGGACTTGAAGCATGTCATAAACTTTGTTCATAATCTGACAGAGATAGCACAGCGTATGAACGCTGGATTTTCGATGAGACTAATTAGACCTATGGTGCACACACTGAACAAGACCAATTGTGTGCACAAAGCGCTATTAAAAAGTCTTATTTTAATGTTGATGCTCATAAACTATATATATCTTCAACGATATGTTACAATTGTTTTCTATTCTACATGTCAACAGAAATTGCCCCTGTAGCCGTTCCTGGATCGATTTCCCGGCGTGGTCGAATTACACTTGTGCCTGCTAATAATGCCAAAGTGATTGCAAGGTACTGCATTTCCCGCAAAAATGGAACCATTCAAATTAACAAGTTCTCGCTTCTCGTGGCAATGCACCCATATTGGAAAATTGGAGACACTGTTCTACTCGTGCTCTACCAAGGCACAGGAGGGCTCTTCCTTTTCATTGACGAGATGATGAGTCGCCGTGATCAAGCTGCTTCCTGTGGATAGTTGTGGTTGTTGGCCCTCAACCTCTTAAAATGTGCTAGCTGTTACTATATATGTTAAGTATGTAGATATGGACCATATGGTTGTTGGCCCTTAGCCTCTTAAAATGTGATAGTTGTTACTATGTTAAGTATGTAGATATGGACCATATGGTTGTCAAAACCATGTTATGAAGATCCTCCTTTTGTTAAATAGTGTAACCACTATATATATGTTACTCAAATATTGTTACCCAAGTTCATAAATATCCATGGAAAGTATTAGTATCGTACACAGTTCATTGAGTTTAAGCGTGTGCCTGATGTACAGAAGGCATTTGCATATTAACTATCCATATTGCAAATTCACACACATGTTCACATAAGGAAACGTAGGTGTAACATACTAATCATCGCACACACGAGTACTCGCAGGTTCACCGAGTGCGATACTCCTAGCCACCGCAAGCAACTAGTTTGCATTTTTCAAAGTTTTTTGTACACACAGAATCACACACGAAGTAACTGTAGTGATCGTCTGTGTTGTAATTTCTCATTGCAAATAGTTCATCCGAGTCGGCTGATTGCCACGTATCACACGCAACTTGTTTACACGACTCGTTTGTGTTCTTTTGGCTCATCGGAAACAGTTCATCCATGTGAACTGTATGTTGCATATCACACACATCTTGTTAAGTTGAACCGCTTCTCTTGTGTTCCCTAATCGAAAACAGTTCGTCTGAGTTAACTATATGCCGTATATCGCACACACATTGATATGGCTGCCCGTTTCTGTTGTTCTACCTCATCGCGAACAGTTCGAATGGATTAACCGTGTGTCCTGCATCGCACACACATTGTTATGGTTGCCTATTTCTGTTGCTCTGCCTCATCGCAGACAGTTTGAATGGATTAACCGTATGCCCTTTCGCACACGCAGCTAAAACCTGAACCGTGTTTGATGCATACATCATCGCAAACGTTTTGCACCTTTTTTGATGGTTTTTTACACCATTGTTTGCGATTATTGCATCACACACAATTTCAGGAAAGGGTCTCTGATCATACTGTCGCTTTGGCAGTCTGATCCAGTAGTGCATACAGATTATTTTAGACATAGCCATGTTTTTTTAATCGGCCATGTGACTGATTGCCACCTGCTTGAATTGAACCACTCCTACATATGAAATTGTAATTTTTGACACACACTTAAATAAGCAACCACAATATGTCCTAAAGGTCACTAGCCTATCTTTTAGTGGAGTAATGGTTGATGATATCTTGGTTTTTGTTAGGACGACCGAGAGTATATCGGCCAGAGGGGGGTGAATGGGAGATTTAAAAATTCTTTCAAATGTTTTGTAACCCCACACATAGCAGCGGAATTAAGTTTTGGTAGAGAGAAGAACAATCAAGCACTCTATTGAGGAACAAAATCATCAATGTAGGTAGCAATGACAACACGAGTATAATACACCACAGGCTTAACAATAATAATGACAATACAACAGGCTAACATGAACAAAAACATGATGGAAGAAGTGATAGGATACGAGGGAAATACACTATGAATAGCTAAATGATGAAGATGAACAAGCACAGAGCAAACGCTTGAATCTAACAGAGACAGATATGTAAACAGAACTAACAACTGAAGGACTGATCTTAAAGAGAGCAATGTAGAATGATGTGAAACTACATGTAACAAAGGTGTGTAGCAGTTATGAATGATATCCAACGGATGAATGAAGATTAAATAAACTATTGATGGGTCTCTGACTCAATTTTCAAATTCTTGATGTTTTTGCAGCACTGGCACCTGCTGTCTAGGCAGCGCGACTGCGAGTAGCTGGGACTAATGATGGACGTTATGTATGATGCTGCTCACCGCCTTACCTCGCAACAGCCCCCCTAAGACCGCGACCACTTGGTGGCCTTTTTCTTTATTTCTTTTACTAGCACAAATGCCCGTGCGTTGCAACGGAAGAAAAAAACACCGCACCTACCTAACCCAATGGCTCAAGACCCTCCTTCTCCTCCCAGGACCATCGCCAGACATTATGACATCAACAATCTCTTTGAAATCCTCCACGCTGCCATTAAATTATATGTTGCGCAAAAACATAAACGTGAAAGTATTTTGTTAGTGTACGAAAGGTGTGTGCAATTTAACTCACTGAAATATCTTCCTGGTTGTGAGGATCTTTTCACGTCTTTTTTGGCGTTGCTCAGTGATGCCCAATAGATCTCGCATTATAACAAAAATAGTTAATTCCCTTTTAGTACAATGTATTTGCTTCAGTACTAAGGCAACACAAAATTCCATGAACCAGTGTTCGCTAGGTTTAGGGATTGTGTAGCATAGCACTATTCATGACTAATAATATTAGGAGCGCTGTACAAAAATCCGTAATCCATGGCTAATATAATAGAGAAAAGTATGGAGTTTGTGTCGCAGACAACATGGAATCCAAGTCCGACTCTTTGTACTTTGATGATGGGCCAATGAAAACACAAAACTTGCACCGCGTGCCACTATGTGCCATCTTTTGTATTCAACTCCAACAAACGTCACAAATAATATTACCCTCATCTCTAGTAACATTGTGAAATTAAAGTTGTTTCACTAAAAGTAAAATATAAATATCTAGATTCTTGTTTGTTTTTGCGGCAAAACTTTGTCAAACTTGCAAAAGTTGTTAGGTTTTCTTACTTTTTGCAAGTTAATTTTACTTGTGTCAGGTGTGTAGATGATGTGAAACTATGACTCCTAGCCATTCAGCATGGATGGTGAGCTATCTAAAAAAACAAAGAAAACTACGACTCCTATGACACGAAGGTATAGAAAAATCTTAATTCTAGTATAAAGGAAACTTTAACCATTTTGCATCGGGAGAAAGATTGACGTGTGTATATTATTAGACGGAAGCTGGCCCTTATGTCATAAATCAATCATTTCATGCGAGTATACAATCACATTTCAACGTGCGCATTTGAGAAATCTATTGTTTTAAAGCAACAATCAAGCACCTACTTTTAACTGCGGCTCTTTTTTTATTTAATTCTCAGAAAACTATTGTACATGTGAACACTTTTTATTGTGATTTAGACAGCATAATTTGCAGGTAAACAATCTTAACATAATTTGCTCTTGAGTTTTTCTTTTTTTGCATGGGCTCTTGAGTTAATTTGACGTCAACATTCCACTTGCCTGACGCCATGTGTAGCTCATTGTTTTGTACTAATCCTCGAGCTACATTCATGGACGGGGTATACTACGTATGAGCGGGTAATAATATACATGCGGGCTCTTTATTTTTCTGCCTTTCCTCCTTCTTATAGTGGGACGGTTTCCAACTTTCCTATTTTACACTGTCAAGCATTAAATCCCACCTTTCCTTCTTTATGCATTTTCCTTCCTCATTAGACTAGCCATAGTGGGAGTAACTTCAGCAGTAACTTCAAGTCCAACTCAGCAAATTTGTCTATGTGGCAATGAGTTAATGAAGAGAGAGGTAGTTCTAGTAACTTAGCTAGTTACTGTAACATCACCCATATCAAGGAAAGATGAGTCTATAGCATAATAAATGAAGTGTTGCATGTTACCACACATATGTTACTTCCCACTATAGAGGTAGTAACATAAGAGTAGTAACATGCCCATGACATTGTGGCTAGTCTTACGGGATGGCTCCCCACTTTCCTATTTTTTTCTTCATCAAATCTGAATTCCCTCCTTTCCTTCTTTATTTTTCGACATTCAATTCCCAATGCCTCCTTCCTTTCTTTATTTTGGACATTAAATTCAAATCTCAAATCTCTCCCTTCCTTCTGTATTCACTTTCCTTCCCCTTCCTTTCCTTCTTTATTTCCTTTATTTCCTTCCTTATTACGGGATGTCTTTCCACTTTTACCCAGGTGGCTCACTTGATGTTCAAGCAATTTATCTATGTATATAAATTGGTCAATTTTCGTGTATAAGAGCGATGTGGTACTAATTAATTCTATGACGAACGAACAATATAACATAACTATTATGTAGCTCATGTGGTAGCAGCGGTAATGAGTTGGTCAGGTCACAAGTTCGAAACACCATGCCTATTATTTTTTGTTCAGCCCGCACAACATTTTTCTCCCCTGAACCAGGTGCGTGCGGCCCACAACGACGTGCGAACAAACAAAATAAGGCCCATGAGAACTGACGGGAATAAAATCGCACGGGCAGTAACTATTAGTACCACCTCGGATATTTAAAATCTCAAAATTATAATTAATAATATGCGTGAACGGATGAAAAAATTGGCGAAACGCACCTTGCTTTATTAGTAGGTATAGATATAGATGCTTTCCTTGGGCATGTTTGTGTTGTTGCTCTAGCAGAATATTCTATTTCGGCGCACTTAAAACACTTGTATGGACGTGGTGGTGGCTTTTTTTATAAAGCAATGTGAAAGCCTATTTCGAGAGAATAGGACCACTCAGATCTCGTCTTCAGCATGCAACTTTAAGGTCAATGGCCATGATTCTGATGTAGGCTACTGAAAGGACGCGGATGCCGCCTAGAGGGGGAGGTGAATAGGCATTTTAAAACAATTACGATTTAGTCTTGAATAAAAGCGGAATAAAACTAACGTTTATTTAAATTACCAAGCACAAAACCTAAATACACTAGGCTCAACAATGTGCACCAACCACTTATGCTAAGCAAGATAAACCACTTATGCACTTACTGTGTGATACACTAGACCCACCTTATATAGTGAGTACCGGCCGGACCTTCCAGTATGGCTACCTTGTTACGACCTCACTCCAGTCGCAAGCCTAGCCTTAGGCATCCCCTCCTTAGGGTTAAGGGTAATGACTTCAAATATGGCCAACTCCTATAGTGTGACGGGCAGTGTGTACAAGGCTCGGGAACGGATTCACCGCCGTATGGCTGACCGGCGATTACTAGCGATTCCTGCTTCATGTAGGTGAGTTACGACCTACAATCCGAACTGAGGACAGGTTTTTGGAGTTAGCTCACCCTCGCGAGATCTCGGCCCTTTGTCCCGCCCATTGTAGCACGTGTGTCGCCCAGGGCATAAGTGGCATGATGACTTGGCCTCATCCTCTCCTTCCTCCGGCTTAACACCGGCGGTCTGTTCAGGGTTCCAAACTCATAGTGGCAACTAAACACGAGGGTTGCGCTCGTTGCGAGACTTAACCCAACACCTTACGGCATGAGCTGACGACAGCCATGCACCACCTGTGTCCGCCATAGGAGGATCCAACCATTATGTTCTGGAAAAGCTCAAGCGGTACTACCACTCAAGGGAGCGGTATTACCGCTAAATGTAGGGGAGTTACAGAGACCCAACGAAAACCAGCAGCGATACAAGCATGGTACACTACTGTAGGAAGGTCCTAAGACAACACATGTATAGGAGACCATTCGACCAAACTGTGTGTGATGCATGAATCGCAAACGATGATAAAATATATACATGTGCTAGAAAACAAAACGTGTGCGACCGCCCATCCATCGGGCACGATGATGATATGTAGACCGCGTGTGATAGAGAGCAGACATTTAGACGAAACATTATGTGTGTGATATGTAATCGTAATGCACAAGGGGCACTGTTAGAAGCGTGTGTGTTTATTGGCAAACGCTTTGTATAAACTAATGGTTTGCGATGGTTAGGAGCATCACACATGATGAGTTGTGCGAATACTCATGGGTGATGATTTTAAAGTTATACATATGGTTCCTTATGTAAACACGTGTGTGATAACACGTGATACCGCATACGATTGTCCGCTAGGAATTGTGTGCTCTAATGGGCACATAGTGTAAATAAAAAATCATATGTGATAGTAATAACGAGCAGCGCTCGACTGCTCCGTGACCACCGCAGAGACGGCCGCTAGGCACCACCGCCACTTTGATGGCGAGCTCGCCAAGATTGGCGAGGAGTGGTCACGGCTAGGCCGCCGCCAGGGCTACGGAGGCAATATCAGCAGTGGCCACGGCGGCACTCCGCACGACACAATAGGAGGCGGAGCAGCTCCTCCACGAGCAGCAGGCAACCGTCGGACAAGGCCGATGCGACCCTCCGGCGCTGTCCCACCGCTGGAGAGACCACAACGATGACAACGGCATGGACGATGACGGCGGTGCGGCAGGGCAGGATGGCCACATGTACAAGGTGGTCGTTCAATATAGGGTTTAGGTTTTTTCTAGTTTTTGTTAAACGGTCAAAATATCGACCTTTTTATGTAAATTATAATCGAACTTGAATGAATTCGGCCGTGTTTGCACAATTTTTGTCATGTTGGTTCCAATTGTTGTTGAAATGTATGTGAGGACTGTCGGATGGCAGTCACCGGCATTAGTATCCGCGGACTAGTACCTCTATCCAGGAAATTTGCTGGTTGTCGTTGGAGATGCCCTCAACCATGGGTGCAATATGTCCCAATACGCAACAAACCAAATTATGGAAGGAGAATCTTGATGCGTGCACCGACACTGACCAAGCCGCCAAACAATATTGGCAAAGGATAGAGGACCAGTTTCTTCCGAATGATGACAAAGTATCCCTCAAGGACGCCACACACCTATAGGTCACTCCAAGGTCGTTGGGATGTGATCAAGCCAATTTATAGCCGTTGGAGTGGTTTCTTGGAGCAAATCCACAATGCACCTCCAAGTGGTACTGTTGAAGCCGATTATGTGAGTTTGTTTTAACGTCCCAAGTAGTGCAAATGATTATGCGAGTGGTTGCATGTGACATACTTTTACATTGTTTTCATTTTGTAGCCCAAAATTGCGCAAGAAAGATAAAAGGACATGAAAACTTCCAGTGACAAGTCATTTATAGTAGAGCGTTGTTGGAAAATACTTCAAAATAGCACAAGTGGTAGTTGATTGACAAAAAATTGCCGCCGAAGAGAGGTTAACTCACCAAGTTGGATGATGATGATGAAGATGATGATGGCCCAAGAAACAAAAACAAGCCCCATGGAAACAAAAAGGTCAAGGACAAGATCAAGAGAGAAGCGGAGGCATCAAGCTTGCGGGACAAGATAGATGCCATGGTGCAACCAAATGAGTTGATGATGGCCAAGACATTGGAGGCAAAGAAGGAGTTAGCCAACAAGAAGGCACAAGAGAAGTAAGAAAAGGGGCAATTCCTCAAGGAGAGGGGTTGCGCAAGGCCGCCATTAAGGAGAAAAGTGCCCTTGCCGAGGAGAACAAGGCCTTGGCCAAGCTTCTTGCGTAGGAGAATAATATCATGACGATGAACCGCAATGACATGGATGACCTCACCAAAGAATGGCATGATATCGCAAGGAGGGAGATCTTGGAGAGAAGGAACCAAGCAACGACGGGTGGTGGACAATGATGATGATGGTCATGATGGTCATGGAGGTGGTAGTGGCTTTTGCATGAGGTTCTTTTCGACCATGGATGAAAACTATGTTCAATTTCCGCCCAAACTATGTTCTAATTTGTAGCCATTTGTTGGAATTGCGGTCAAATTGTCTAATATATATGTTTTTTCGGTTTGAGGGCTAGCGCAGGCTGCAGTCGAACAGACCCCACAAGACTGAAATGTAAAACAGAATACTCAAAACACGTTTTCCGTGGTCATTATACTCACTTTAACGGTCCGCGATATAAGTGGTTTGCTAGAGATGCTCTCATACTTCCCTCTTCATTCATACTCCCTTCATCCCAAAATAAGTGACTCAACTCTATACTAAAGTTAGTACAAAGTTGAGTATTTTGGGACGGAGGAGTAGAATCGAAGAAATCCACAAGAGGCACACCCATAACCCATTCATAATATGGTAAAGCTAAAATACTGCCGACTAGTGGTTTGCAACAGGCGCGTAGCACGCGCTAGCCGCTCGATCCGCATCCAACATCGTGCGTCGTCCGTGTTGCGCACAGCACGCATGGCGATAGCCGTTACGTCATTTCTCTGTTGATGGCAAGCGGGCCCCGCGAAACTGTCCGTCTCGCCCAATGCGCACGATCCCCACTCGCCCCCTCTCCCTCTTCGCCCGCATTACTTCTTCCTCATCTGCTACTGCGGTTTCCATTCGAATCCCCTCTTGCTCCCCCTCCCCCTCGTCCGCGACGGTTGCTGGTGGTGGCGCGGTCTGGTTCACGACGGACGGCGTCTGAATCTGCGGTGAGGAACGCATTCCCCACCCCTTTTGTCTTCCTGTTTTGCTCCGCTAATACCTTCCCGCCGGTCCGCCATTGATTTTTGCTGCATGGAGCCTTCGAATCCAGTGGGTTGTTGTTCCCATTAGGTTAGATTAAGGCCGGCTTATAGTTTCTGAATCGACGCTGAGCAGTGCATCCCCCCTCCCCCCCCCACACACACACCCGCCCCCGCTCTGGATTCCTGTTGTTCCGCCTGCATGCTCCGTCGTTGATTTTTGGTGTTCGGACCATTTGATTCCGGCCGGCTGTTCTCCCTGTTAGGTTAGATTAGGTCGCCTTCTAGTTCCTATTGAATATGTCTCGGAAATCTGGTTCAATTTGTGTGAAATTAGTTGGCTAGTGGGTGTGGATAGGTCTTCGTGGTGGTAAGCATGGTCAGTTCTACTAAGGATTTGTTCTCCTGTTAGTGTTATGGATGTGGATTTTTGGGACATGCAATAGTGTTTGGTGTTTATGGATTTTAAGTTGTGCATTAGTGGCTGAGGATTTGAAAAGTAACCCTAAGTTTTTTCACAAAATGTTGATATGTTGGTTTTGTTTGATGCAGTCTGTCTATCGATTAGGCTTTGTGGTGCTCCAATTAGCATGTTTACAATGCTTGAATTTCCTGTGATTTTTTGTTCTATTTAATTATCATGATGTTTGTATTGAACTTGCCAATGACATTGCACTCAAATTACCAGATACTGAAGCACTGCTATTATCGGTGTTGTTTGTTATGGTTAAATTATCATGATGATGGTATTACACTTACCATTATCATGTTACTATAGTTACGAGTATTTTTCTAGTCTAACTACATGCAGCACAATGCTCATTTCTTATTTAATGGTCTAGTTGTTTTTTGTGTGCTTACCGACATCATTTTTGTGATTATTAATGACCATGTGTCAATGCTAATTTCATCACTGGTAACTACATGCAGCACAATGCTCAAATTGATGTCGCCTTTCTAAATTACCAATACCATTGTGCCTCAATTATCAGTTACACATGCTTTTATATACCTGTGCCATCTGTTTTGTATAGTTTAGTAGGTGTGATGAACCAAGTGCAGTTTGCTTGATTTATTTATCAGTTGTATTATTGCTTTGTCAAACACCGGTTTTATAAATGTTGTTGTTAATTGTGATATCAGTTTTTCACAAGTCATTTAATGGTTTCATTCGCTTTCTTTATTTTCCTACGTGTCAGGGACATAATGCCGAGGAAGCGCAAAGGAGATGGTGATGGAATCGATGAGGTTCCTTCGAAAAAGGCGAAACACCCTCCTCCGCGGAATAGAGCCTCACCCAGTTCGCTTCTTCTAGCATGCAAGGACATGAATGATGACAGGAAGGCTGTCATTGTTGATATGGATTTCACAAGCCTTCGGAATATCCAGTGTAACCATCTATTCAACAATCTCAGTGTGTGGATTGCTGATCTGTAAGACCCCAATTCCCGTGAGGTGGTTGTACCAGGGTGAGGCAGGCTTTTGGTTAATGAGGAATATGTGCATCGTGTTATGGGCGTGTCGCGTGGAGGGAAGGATGTCCCTTACAACCTCCCTACTGAAGCTGATATTGAGTTAGGGCTTGAGTTGTTTGGTGAGCTTGGATATGCCCCTAAAATGACTAATCTTGTTGATCTCATAAACGGTTCTTAAAATGCTGATGATACTTTCAAGCGTATGTGGCTTTTGCTTGCGGGGAATACAATCATTGCCCCGACCACCTCCAACAAAGTTAGCCCCAGATGGTATGCTGTGCTGGTAAGTTTTTATGTAATTCTGTCATTTTCTTTCTTGTGTGCCTGATAACTTTACTGTATGTCAGTGTGGTAACTTTCATAGTTTTTTGTGGTCCATTCGGTGAACTTCAATTTCTTTTTGTTTTCAACTTGTAGCCTGACATCGATGGTATTAAAAATCTCAATTGGTCCAAATTCATTGCTGATGAACTACACAAGGCGCTGCTGAAACGCAAGCCTACCAGGGGTTGCCTTCTCTTCTACAATGTAAGTGATGATGCTTTCCTCTTACCTTCTCTTTTGTCATTTGTCATTTTTTGTCATTTTGTGTCTTATTTTTGTTCATGTTTACCATGACGCTTCTATTTTTCTTATCAGCTACTGTACATTCATGCGATTGATCTTTCTGGACTCGGCATCGTATTGCCTGACGGTCCTTTTCCCATCAATGTCTGGACGAAGAAGCTGATAACTCTTGTCCCCAACAAGGATGTTCAGGCTGACAAAGTTTCTTTCGGAAAACTACCGGTAATCTATAACTATGTTTTTCAGTTCACACACTGCTTCGCAACTGCATTTTCTTTTCATTGTTTTTTGTTGTTACTTATCTGACTTGTCACTACATTTTTTTTCCAGTTGAAGCTTGAGTTTGGCATGAATTTATGTCTGTTTGGTGGTATGGAAGGTCTTGACAAGTTTATGCGTGTTCATACTATCCCAAGCTGCAGTCAGGAGGTGAGCATGTAACCTCATTTTTTTGCTATTCTACGTTTTTTCATAGGCTGATAACTTATTTGTTGCACTCAATGTGGTGACCCTCTTTTGATGTCAACTTGACACTCTTTACTAACTTGTTTGTTTCCAATGTGTCATATCATCTATAAAGGATAATAATTATGTTCCAACCATGTGATAATTCTTATTGTAATGCCTTGATAACTTTGTTGCATTCCTGTGATAACTTGATATCATGATAACTTTGGTTGCATTCCTGTGACGATTCTTTTTTTCTAAAGCCTTAGATTACTTAAGTTTTTTGTTGATATCTAACTATGCTATTTTAGCTTTCTCGTATATTGATCTTCATTTTCATGGTGACCGAATGTTTGTAAGATCATGAATACATTCATGTGTTTACTGCAACGACACCATACATTTGTTTGGTATTGTTCATGTGTGTGCTTTTTGTGAACTCATGATAACTTTTGTTGCATTTTGGTGATAACTTACTATTTATTTTTATTTTTTTGCATTTTTTTGTTGAATAGAAATTTGCCAAATCAACTCAGGTAGTTGCTCGGTTCACGTCCGCCATGGCTGGCATTCTAGGCAATCTTGTGCAATCATTTACTGCTTTGTAGATGAGGGTCGTTCAGATGCATCTTGTCAGCTAGACGCTGGATTGAATGTTCTTTCTTCTGTTGCCCGTATGACGGCAAGGACCACCCGCTCATCACAAGGCAGGCGGCCAGAAAGCCCTGGAAAGAATGTTGCTGAAGATTCTGACAGTGATGACGAGTACCACGGAGGCAATGATGCTGAGTCTGATGCTGACTCCGATGATGATAACGATTTTGATGATATGGATTATCGAGTTGTTCATCATTGTTGTAACGATCCTTTTGTTGCTTCAGGCAGTGGTACCGCGAATGTAGATATGGGCAGCGGTCCAGATGATGATGACATCACACATCTAGATGATGCAACTTTCAAAACTCATGAGGACACAGGACCAGATGTTGAAGACATGCCTGTCCGCCCTGTCGATGAGAACCTCAATGAGTCTCACATCTTGCTCACTGGCACCTCTCATGCAGCATCAGTCGGATCAGGTGATGGAGGGCTTAGCCAGCAAGGTCTGACAGACACGCAAGCTGAGGTGGCCACTGAATCTTTTGTCAAGCGGTGTGGTTCTCAGCTTCTGAAAAAATTGGCTTATCAGAGACGCAAGAAACTGAGGCTACCATCACCCCCCGTTCAGCTTCACCAACTGTGTCGCTCCGTCCAACTTCACCAGTTGTGCCTCCTAGCCCATCGCAAAGGTCATCTTCACCAATTGCACTGTCAACAGCTGAAATTCATTTAGCTGTGAAGAAAGTTGTGGTCCAGGAGCTTGGTATACGTGTGGCTGAAAAGGGAACTGGTGTCGCCGTCCCACTTTCCACCATGCGGAAGGAGGGCCCATGCAGGTGAATGATTTTTTATGGTCTTTTTTATTAATGGTGTGCCTAAAACAACATGGTAAATCCAGTTGTTTGAGCATGGTAGTTTGGGTAATTTCATGTTGATAATTAACTTGCTCATGTTTCCCTTGCAGGGCACCTAGCAAACAATCTGCTGCTGCTAAGGATTCAGAGATTGCACCGGTAAAAATGTATTCACATTCTTACTTTCGTTTATGTTCATTAGTTCTTTTCTATTTTTCTATAGTATTTTCATATGCACTGAAACTATAGTTATGTTTTGCACCTACCAACATGATGGTTTTTTTGTTCTTTTTGTATGATAACTTATTTTGATGAACATTGATAACTCAAATATTCCCCCCTAATAATTTAGAGTTACCAATCTTGATAACTGTTTGTGCTTGTAACATTTGGTTATTTTTTCATGCAGTGCACCTATGAAACAAGTTGCTGCTGCTAAGGGTTCACCAAGTGTATCAGGAAAAAGGTGTTTACATACCTTTCTTGTTTGTAGTTATACAAAACAAATTGCTGGTTTTTTTGTTCATATCATTTGATAACTTTATATTTCTATAGTCCTTGATAACTTTGTAATTTTCCCTGGATGTTAGTTACACCTGAAGTATGTGACATCTTTTTTGTTTGTAACATGTGGTAACTTAGGTTTAACAACATGTGTAATCTCACTACTACTCTTGTGTACCCATATTTCAGTCGTTCAAAAGATAAATCCGTTGTGAAAAAGGTGAAATTCGCCAAGACCAGATCCTCTCCACGACTAAGGACAACATTGTCGCAGGCAACATCATCGAAGAAAACAGAAGTTATCCATCTTGATGAATCTCCCACGGTGACATCTCCGACTGATAAACCAGCAACAACTAGCAAGGTCGCATTTGATGCTGTTGCAGCGACATCAGCTGGTGTTTCTAATGACCCTGTAGATCAGCTTACTGCAGCGGCAACTATTACTGTTGTTGTTGAAGATATCGCTAGCGCGGCTGAGGTTGTTGAATGTGAAAATGAAGTCATTGCCAATGTAGGGCATGATGAAGGTGAAGGTATTTCTGTCTCCTATCAACTTTTTTTCTTGTATGTAATGATGGTTTATGTTGACGATGTGTTAAATATTTTTCCGCTGTAGTCATTCGTGTCATTGAAGAAGTTGTGGGAGGTACCCTAGTCAATATTCCTATTGATATGGCTACAGCTGGAGGTCAAGAGAATGCCCAGAATCCTGCGGCCACAGGTTGGTAACTTCACTTTCTTCTGTTGATAACTTGCATGTTTAAGCCATGATAACTCAAGTTAATGTTCTGACATTAGCAAATACAATGTCCACTTCATGTTTACTTGATGCATTTTTTCCATTTTTTGTGTGTTACTTTTGGTGTTTGTTGCAGTAGCTGACCCTGTGTTGGAGTCGAGCACCCCTGGAGCTGGAGAATAAGATGGTAATTTTATGCCACCCAGCTGCTCTCTTGGGCTTGATGCCATCTTTGGTGCGAGTCCACAAGTGCCACCATCTACTGAAGCAACTCCAACAGCTCAAGCTGCATCAGCATTGGTGTAAGTGCATCTAGTGCCACCCTTAGTTGGTTTTGGAGTATTGACGACAAACCTGGTTGAGGGACTAATGTGTTTGTGAGAATTGCAGGATAACAAAGGTAGTAGTCCCTCATTGATTCGGTTTACCTACCGGAGACGACCCCTAAAAATGTATGAAGACATTGAAGACAATGGTGGTATATGAAGATATTCACATTGAAGACTATGACATGAGAAGACATTGAGTGAAGACTATGGAGCACGAAGACTTAGTCGCTTCGTTGTTTCCTTTTCTTCTTTGTTGAGTCATAGGAACCACCGTACTGTTAAGTGGGGTCCAAGTGAACAAAGTCAGAGTGACTGAAGTGATGCTCAACCCAAATTCTATGTCTTCGAGCGAAGACAATGAGAGAAAATCTTATCTAGAGTTGGATGAGTCAGCTTTTCTTGTAGCCCAAGTAAAGTTGCCGCGTGTGTTTGAAATCTGACCGTTGGAACACGTGTCAGTTCCTTAGTGACCCAGGGTCATTTCGAACATATCAAGTCGGGTTGCCTAGTGGCTATAAATAGCCCACCCCCTACACCATAAATTGGTGGCTGCTCAAAGTTAGTGCACGGCTTTTGTCGTATTGAGAGCAACCCACCTCGAAGCCTTTGAGAGAGAGAAATCCTTGCGAGGACAAAGCCAAAACACCCAGAGCCAAAGAGTGTTAGGCATCACTGAAGTCTTTCTGTCTGCGTGACCTGAAGACTTATTACACTTGAGGACTGTGAATCCTCCAGCCGGTTAGGCATCGCGTTCTGAGCATCCAAGAGTAATTGTGGATCGCCGGTGAACGAAGTCTGTGAAGGTTTGGAAGTCTACCTTGAAGACTTACCAGAGTAATTGGGCGAGGACTGGGTGTCCTTATCTCAAGGGGAATAAGGTGAAGACGTGGTCTTCTGAGTTGAATCTCGGCCTCCCTAACCAGACGTACAGTTGTCACAGCAACTGGAACTGGTCCAACAAATCATGTGTCCTCAACAAGTGACTGGTTCTATCCTCTCCCTCTCTTTACTTAGAGTTTGTCTTCGTGAAGTTATTGCCTGTTTGCTTTACCTATTTGTCTTCACTGTTTGACTACTATCGTTGTTTGGCTTCATACCATCTTCCATCTTGATCCTCACTACCTAGCTGCTATTAGTCTTCGTATTCTCACCTTGCATACTTGACTATGGTTTGCTTAGAGTAGTTCATCTTCCGCTGCATAGTAATAGGGTCATTTCTATAGTTTGTCTTTGAAACTTCCATGTTTTGAAGACTTTCCTAAAAATCACCTATTCACCCCCCTAGTCGATAACTAGCACTTTCCATTGGTATCAGAGCAAGGTACTCCCTTGTTTTGTGTGATTCGGTTTAACCACCTGGAGTTTTAGCTATGTCGACTGCAGGGATAGTCAAAGTCTCCGCTGCTTGCCCCGTCTTCGATGGAACTGAATATCCCTACTGGAAGAATAAGATGCGCATGCATCTTGAAGCCATTGATGTCGACCTCTGGTATGTTTTCAAGAATGGCGTTCCCAAGACTGGTGAAGGTGTCACCCCTGCTGATGTCAAGAAGTTCATTCAACTGGACTCTACTGCTAAGAACATCATCTGTGGTCATCTGACCAAAGGACAGTATGGCCGCGTGAGTGCTTTGGAAACGTCGAAGCTAGTCTGGGACTGGTTGTCCAAGGTCAACGAAGGTGTCTCAACCCAGAGAGATCAAAGGATCAGTGTTCTTCGCAACCTCTTCAACCGCTTCAAGAGAAACGACAATGAAAATTTCCAGCTCACTTTTGATCGCCTCACCGACATCACAAATGAGCTTCATGCTCTCGGCGCCACTGAGATTACCAAGCATGAAATCGTCAAGACACTACTGAGATCACTTGACAGCTCCTTTGACACCCTTGCCCTCATGATACAAGAACGTCCTAACTTCAAGACACTCGATCTGTCTGATATACTTGAGAGGCTCAACACACATGAGTTTCAGCTATCTGAGAAAAGAGATATCTATGGTCCCAACTATGGCCGAACTCGCGCTTTGAAGTCAGAAGCTGTTTCCTCATCTGAAGAAGAATCTGACTGCAGTTCTGATGATCCTGAAGACATTGGAAAGGAACTTGCTATGCTTGTGAAGAAGTTCCAGAAGTTCACTAAGAAGAAGGGCTTCAGAAAGTCTTCACGGTCCAGCTAAAGAAATGATGAAGCTTCCACCCATGACTACAAGAAGAGAACATGTCACAAGTGCAAGAAACCTGGACATTATATATCTAAGTATCCACTGTGGGACAATGAGAAGAAGAAGAAGAAGAAGAGCAAGGAATATGATGATGACAACAAGAAGAAGAAGTCTTCAAAGTCTTCTTCCAAGTCCTCATCCAAGTCTTCATCTCATAAGAAGAGCTCATCTGGCAAGGCTCGTGCTTTTGTTGGCAAGGAGATGGATTCAGAGGAGGAGTCTGCTTCTGAGGAGGCGGAGGTGGAGTCTGAGGAGGAGTCCGACCCTGGCATTGCAAGTCTGGATCTAGCTACAGCCTATGTTGCCAAGTCCATCTTCAACACTGAAGACAATGACTTCCACACCAACGCTGAAGCTAATGACCAGGACGACTCTGCTTCCACCTACTGCTTCATGGCACCTGGTGCCAAGGTAAAATCACGCGATGCTTACTTTCAAACATCTAGTGAAGATGACTCTGATTGTGAATCCAAACCCAGCTACAAAACACTTGCTAAAATTGCAACTGAACAACAAAAGGCTATGGAACATACTCAAAAACTGTTAGACAAAAGCGATGACATGTTGGACGCGGAAATGACCCGTTCACAGTCCTTAGTTGAAGACATAAAAAATCTTCATGCTAAGTACCAAGAACTTGAAAGTCATCATGAAACGCTCTCAACCACTCATGAAAAGCTCTCCTATGATTATCTTCAAAGGAAGTAAGAGCTTGAGAAATTGAGAGCGGCTCATGAAGATCTTCAAAAAGAGAATGAGTCACTTCGCGCTCAACAGATCAGTCCTGCTCAGGATGGATTTGAACCACCATGTCTAAAATGCCTTGAGCGTGATAACGCTACCTCTGTTGCTGAATGTTCTACTGCTGCTACTGTTATATTTTCTTCAACTACTAATGTGGTAACTAACCCCTCTGCTGAGGATACCACTACTATTGCTGATGAAAATGCTAGGTTGAAGACATTGCTTGAAACAGGGATGTACAAAAGTCTGAAAGGGCATCAGACATTGTGCGATGTCCTCAAAAAACAGATCCTGAACCGAAACCCTAGGAAAGAGGGTGTTGGGTTCGAGAGGAAAATGAATGTTGATGGTTCCTACTAGAAGCCTGAGCAGTACCCCAAAACCACATGGTTTGCTGCAAAGGGACCTTCAGTGGACCCATCCACCTTATCTGGCTTTACCTGTGCTAACCATGTTGTCATTGATGAATCCTTTGATGCAAACTATAAACTGTTCAAGAATCATAATGGTGAAGTGTTTGCCAGATATATCGGTACTAACTGCAGGAATGGGCCACCTATGAAGAAGATCTGGGTTCCCAAAAGCTGTCTTGAGAATCTTCCAGTGAATGTCATCATGACACCACCTGGGAAGAAGACAAACCCCAGACCTAAGGCTTCATATGGTCCAAAGGCTTCATACAGACAAAGGACTCACCTGAGTCACCCTAACGCCAATGTTTTGCAGGGAAACCATACTCAGACTTATGAATATGAACGTGTGTCTTCAAACCGCTATGTTCATAGAACCAAGAACTTTTCTGCTTATTCATATGAGTATCATTCATCTCCTGCAAGGCTATTTGCTAGGGCTCCAAAGCCGAAGTTCTTAGATGATGCACTTAGACTCATTGCTTCTAAGCCACCCCTGAAGATGTGGGTGGTTAAGAAGAATTAACTTTGTCTTGCAGGGAAAGGTCTCCAGCCTGAAATCAAAGGCGTCTGATGCTATTGCTGGGGACCTAAAACATCTTGTAGGGCGCAAGATCAAATGCCCAAATGGTATCACTATGTATTTTGTTCCTGAATCATTTGCCATTCATCCTATCAGTCCTAATCTTGATCTAAGCTTCAATAATCCTCTTGCCCGTCAAATGTTTATGCTTCACAATGCTCTTGGTGAAGCCTATCCCCCTAACTGTACTATAGGGTATGACACCTCGTGCTTCAGAACGGATTATGGACAGCGGATGAACTAATCACATGACTGGTGATCGAAGTCTTCTTATGGACTCAACTTTACGTCCATCTGATAAAAGTCACATCACATTTGCTGACACTGGTAAAAGCAAGGTATTGGGTCTAGGTAGAGTTGCAATCTCAAAGGATCAGCACATGGATAAAGTGATGCTTGTTGAATCCCTTGGTTTCAACTTAATGTCTGTCTCAATGCTTTGTGACTTGAACATGATTGTGATATTTGGAAAATATCGTTGCCTTGTACTTATGGAATCTGACAAATCTCTAGTCTTTGAAGGGTACCGGAAAGATGATCTGTACATGGTAGATTTCTCAGCAGGTCCACAGCTTGCCGTATGTCTTCTTGCAAAAGCTTCAGAGTGCTGGCTATGGCATCGGAGGCTGGGGCATGCTGGCATGAGGAACTTACACACACTCGCCAAGAAGAAGCATGTCATAGGCATCGAGGGCGTCAAGTTCAAGAAGGATCATTTGTGCGGTGCCTGCGAAGCTGGAAAGATGACTAGGGAAAACCATCCCTCGAAGACAATCATGATGACATCTCAACCCTTCGAGCTGCTACACATGGACTTATTTGGCCCTACTCACTACTCTACCCTCACAACAACTGCTTGTCTCTATGGCTTCGTCATTGTTGATGATTACTCAAGAAATACATGGGTGCACATAATTCTCTACAAGATTGAAGTGCAAGATGTCTTCAGACGCTTCGCCAACCGTGCCATGAACAATTATGGCCTCAAGATCAAGCATATCAGAAGTGACAACGGCACTGAGTTCAAGAACACCGGACTTGATCTTTATCTGGATACAATGGGAATCACTCATGAGTTCTTTTCTCCGTACACACCTCAGCAAAATGGCATCATGGAGTGCAAGAACAGAACCCTCATTGAGATGGCTCGAACAATGCTCGATGAATACAAGACAACAAGAAAGTTCTGGCCTGAAGCTATTGATACAGCAAGCATGTCATCAACCGTGTTTACATCCATAAGCTTCTGAATAAAACATCCTATGAGCTCCTCACTGGCAAGAAGCCAAATGTCAGTTACTTCAGAGTATTTGGAGCTAGGTGCTGGATCAAGGATCCACATCACAAATCAAAATTTGCACCTAAAGCTCATGAAGGTTTCATGCTCGGTTATGGAAAGGACTCGCACTCTTATAGAGTATTCAACCTCTATATCTACAAAATCTTTGAAACTGTGGACGTACGGTTTGATGAAACCAATGGTTCACAAAGAGAGCTCCTGCCAAGTACACTAGACGAAGCTCCACCCAATGAATATATCAAGCTAATGGGAACTGGTGAAATCATGCCTTCTGAAGCACAACCTGAAGAGGAACTTATCATTTCTGCACCTAACCAACCTGAAGACAATGCTCAGCCTGAAGACAATCCTTCCAATGTTGATAATGATCAGCAAGAGCAAAATCTTCGTCCACTTCATCCTCGTGTTGCAAACAAAGTACAGATTGAGAAGATAATTGATAGCATCAATGCACCAGGTCCACTTACTCGCTCAAGAGCAACACAGTTAGCAAATTTCTATGGGCACTTTTCTTTTGTGTCAATATCAGAACCCAAGAAAGTTGCTGAAGCCTTTATGGAACCTGAATGGATTCAAGCTATGCAAGAGGAGCTTCAACAGTTCAAGCTGAACAATGTTTGGGAACTTGTCAAGCGTCCTGACCCTCGCAACCATAACATAATAGGCACAAAATGGATATATCGAAACAAGCAAGATGAGCATGGTCAAGTCGTTAGAAACAGAGCATGACTCGTTGCTCAAGGATATACTCAAGTTGAAGGGATTGACTTCGATGAAACATTTGCTCCTGTGGCTAGGCTTGAAGCTATTCGGATACTATAGCCTATGCAAATCATCACAACATATTGCTATATCAAATGGATGTGAAGAGTGCATTTCTCAATGGCAAGATTGAAGAAGAAGTATACGTTGCACAACCACCTGACTTTGAAGATCCAAAACATCCTGATATGGTGTACAAGCTAAACAAAGCACTGTATGGCCTCAAACAAGCTCCTCGCGCCTGGTATGATACGATCAAAGACTTCCTGAAGAGGAAAGGCTTCAAACCTGGATCCCTCGATCCCACACTCTTCATGAAGACATATGATGGTGAACTGTTTGTGTGCCAAATCTATGTGGACGATATTATCTTCGGCTGCACCAACCAGAAATATAGTGATGAGTTTGGACACATGATGCAAGAGCAATATCAGATGTCCATGATGGGTGAGCTGAAGTTCTTCCTTGGTCTTCAAATTCGTCAGCAAAGGAATGGCATCTTCGTATCTCAAGAAAAATACCTCAAAGATTGCCTGAAGAAGTTCGGAATGCAAGATTGCAAAAGTTACACGACGCCAATGCCAGCCAAACATCATCTGGGTCCCAACGACAATGGTAAAGAGTTCGATCAAAAGGTATACCGCTCCATGATTGGTTCTTTACTTTACCTATGTGCATCTAGGCCAGATATTATGCTTAGTGTTTGCATGTGTGCTCTATTCCAAGCGGCACCAAAGGAATCGCATCACTTAGCTGTGAAGCGAATTCTTCGATATTTGGCTTACACCCCAACATTAGGATTATGGTATCCAAAGGGCTCAGAATTTGATCTAGTTGGATTCTCGGATGCTGATTATGCTGGTGACAAGGTGAATCGCAAGTCTACATCAGGCACATGTCACTTTCTGGGACGATCACTTGTCTGTTGGTCTTCAAAGAAGCAAAACTGCGTATCTCTCTCCACTGCTGAATCTGAATACATTGCTGCTGGATCTTGCTGCGCTCAGCTTCTATGGATGAAGCAAACTCTCAAGGACTATGGCATCAATCTGAAACAAGTACCTCTCTTCTGTGACAACGAAAGCGCCATCAAGATTGCCAACAAACCAGTTTAGCACTCGAAGACAAAGCACATTGAAATTCGTCATCACTTTCTCAGAGATCATGTCATGAAGGAAGATATTGATATCATTCACGTCAACAC
The DNA here is from genome assembly GCF_002162155.2 of Triticum dicoccoides. Taxonomy (NCBI): domain Eukaryota; kingdom Viridiplantae; phylum Streptophyta; class Magnoliopsida; order Poales; family Poaceae; genus Triticum; species Triticum dicoccoides. The sequence goes on from NC_041392.1 coordinate 45,525,889, forward strand.
TGAAGAGCAACTAGCAGATATCTTCACAAAGCCCTTGGATGAGAAAAGGTTTTGCAAGTTACGGTGTGAGCTAAATATCTTGGAATCCTCAAATGTCCTGTGATCAGGCACACATCCTAACACTTATGCATGTTGATGACTTAGATGTGCAACACACGAAGTAAAGTATATCTTCAATCAATGAAGACTTATATTCTGAGTGTGAATACATTAACGTGGAATTTGACTTCGGAGCGCCACGATAATTGTGCGCCGTGTCTGGGTCTAATACTTCCTATACAGTGGGTAAGGCCACCACCAAATTTTTCTGTTTGAAGTGTTTCACTCATGGCGTTACATTTGATATGTCTTCACATTTGGTTTGTCTTCAATTTCAACTTGTCTTCATGATTATCTTCACTATGTTGATTTGATTGTCTTCTGATATTCATATTAGTGTTCTGTCCTCTACAACATTCACTTATAGCTATGTCTTCCTTGTTGAATCTTTTGAACTAAGTGAATGTGATCGGACCCTAACCTCTCTATGCTTTCTATCTCAAACTCTATCTGTCCAAATCATATACATTCTATTGAAACTGTCGAATGTCTTCTCTGCGTCCTTGTTAGCAGAAGATACAGAGACAAACATTAAGTCTGTTTTAAATGCTCTATCCATATTGCCTGAAATCCGGAGAAGCCGGAACGACCATCCGATAGTTCGGGTGGACGTGGGAACGTGGGACAACTCCGAGTATGTTGCATGCTTGCCACGTGTCCCTCAGATGTGAACCGCCAGGGGCACCTGCGTAATTGCGCTGTGCCGCACACTTCCTTATAAATACATGTCCCCTGCGGTCAAGAAAACCTTCTTCCACCTCTCCACCTCGTCAAAACCCTAGCGCCACCACTAGCTTTCGACGACGCCGGCGACGAAGCGCTTAGCTGTCGCAACCTCACCGACACCGTCTTCACACCGGCCGCGGACATCGTCCTCTCCGCCGCCGTCGTAGGTGTCCTCCGTCGCCAAGTTAGGGCACGGTGGATTGAACTGCTCGGTCTCCAACTCTTCCCATCTAGCAGTTCATCATGTGGTAAATAAAACTCTCTTTTTACCATGTTTTTTATCCTCAAAGACTCATCCTGTTTACCAAAATAGGTTTTTGCCTACACAATGTTAGATATATCCTGTCTGCATCTCATACTACCTAGTATATTCACTTAAGCTTCACATCTAGTTAGATTCCTCACTTGTACTTATTCGTGGATTCGTACAAATCTGGAACCAACTCTCAACATATAAGTGAATGTCTTCGCATCATGAGGTCAATGTCTTCAAACTGATTTATCTTCAAAATCTTCTGAGAATGCATATGACCTCTTCCCCTTCCCTCGCATCTCTAATGATGTCACAGGTACATGTCCGTGGTAGAATCCCTTGGTTCTCATAGTCTGCATTCGTTTTCAAAATTCTTACAGCATCACATTAACTCTCCCGAAGCCAGTTCCTGTTTGTCCAGCAAGCGGAAGCCTTTGAAGCCTTTGAACGTGTTGAAGCCATTCAGTTTGAAGTTCATGGCTACAGAGAAATCAGCAAGGAAGGGTGGTAGACAGCATCGTGGGGGAACATCAAGAGATTTGCCTGATGACCTCTCAGAGTTGTACAAGACAGATCCAGAAGAGGATTACAATCAGCGCAAGACACGAATCCAATGGATTCGAAGATATTGGGCCGAACAATGGTTTAAATACAAGTTTGTGACCCAGGAGTATGCTGAGAAGAATGCCATCAAGAGTCCCTGGGGTGACATTCTCTTTCGAAGCCTTCCACCCAAGACCAGAGCTGAAGCCATTGCCCAGGGTTTCCATCCATGTATGGTCCATGGACCACAGCCTGACAATGCCGACCCATCATAACTGCTCTGGTGTCGTGACGATAATCTCTTCAAGCGCAACTTCCAGCATGCAAAGGCATCGGCCAAGGAAAACAAGAAGTCATTGGGACTAGACTTCAACCCTGGTCCTTCTGCACCCCAGGCTGACGGCACACGCGATGCAGAACCCAATATCATCGGACCCTTCTACAATCTTGATGGCCTCATCACCCACATTTCTGTTCAAGGTGCCAAAGTGGATCATTCTGATGATGATGCCGACTCTGATGAAGCCTCAGCTCCTACTCCAAAGCCGCAGAAGCAAAAGAATGCTAAAGCTTCAAAATCAGCTGCTGCTCCAAAAGCTTCACGTGTGAAGCCACTGGCTACTACACCTCCTGAAGATAGTGTGCAGTCTGAAGATCTATCACGTATCTCCAAGAAGACGGAGATGAAAAAGAAAAACGTCAAGAATACTGATCAGGCTTTGACCCCCGCTACCATTCTGCGAGACGAGCACATTGATCTGTCAAGTGATGAAGATCTTGCAGATGACGCTCTTGAGCAACTGATTAAGAGCAAGGAAGAAGCAGAAATCTTCAATGATTTGCCTCTCTTTGATGTGGCAATCATCCACAACTTCATTGATGAGTGGTTTGACACCCCAAATCTCAGTTTTGAAGATCTGCAACTTCCCATTCGCCTCAGCGTCTCTTTCAATGGCGCCATTGCTTCTGAGCTCGCTCTAGCTCAGCGCATAGCTGAACTGAAGCACAAAATTGACTATGAGAAAGCTCAGTTCAAGAAGCACATGGCAAAGCTCAGTGTGCAAGATGTCAAAAACTTCAAAGTTATGCTGCACGAACTCAAGGAAGCTTTTCTCAAGAAACGAGAAGAAGCTAAAGGTTCTCGTGAGCGCATGAAGAGTCTGGCTAACAAGTGCGTGCAAGCTTACAATGAGGCTGAGAAGCGCAAGGCTCTTGGTCGTCCTGGCATCGACCCCAGAATGGCTACCGAGAAGAAGAAGCAGCAGCCATCGACTGACCAATCTGCACCTTCAAGGCAGGAAGAGCCACGCATTGTCTTCCCAAACAGCATGACCGGCTTGAAGCCAAAGGTCAAGTCAACCGCTTCAGAACTGAAGAAGACAAAGGTTGCCGAGGCTGAAGCCAGAAAGAGGAAAAATCCTGAAGCTTCTGATGTCGCTCCCTCCAAGAAAAAGCGCAAAACCAAGAAAGATCGGGCTGCTCCCACAGAGTCCCTTGTTGTCGAACCCATCTCGGTTGCTTGTCCTGACTCTTCGCATCAAGAACGAAGGATGATAGTTCATGAGCCTGCTTCCACAGAGGCTCTTGAAGCTAAAGACATTCCAGCAGTTGACCCCACCGCTGCTGAAGACATTGGTCACCATGACAATGTTGAAGATGATGTAGTTCTTCCTCAGATCGAGCACAACTTGGTATCATCGCATGTTCTCACGAACAGCGAACTCATCAGCATTGGTCGTCCTCTGACGCCAATTGCTCAGGATGCATCATGGGATGATCAACCACAACAACAAGACACCCCGAGTACTCCCCAACAACAAGTCACACCACCGGTGCAAGAATAAGAAGATGACTTTGAGGCCCAGCCAACTCCATCTCCACAGGCATCGCCAGCGTTACGCAGGCTTCGCAAAGGACCAAGGCCCCAAGTCCCTCTTTCAAGCGTTCCAGAAGGAGAAGTGCACCACCAATCTGTTGTACGTCAAGTGTTCCCAGAAGTCTCTCCTACTGTGAATGTCTCCGAGTCTGAAGCTAAAGTTGCTGAAGACAATTCGGCTGCATCAGCCAAAGAAAAACAAGCAGAAGAACGTGTCCCTACTCCCCCCATCACTGAAGAAGTTGTTCCTGAAGTGAACGTATCTGTGCCTGACCCTCCAGCTCATCAAGTGGAGGTTGAGAATCTTGAGGCTGCCACTACTAACACCAATGAAGCCAATGACGTAGTCATGGCTGAAGCAAATGTGGAGTCTGCACCAAACACTGTGCCAAAAAACTAATGAAGCCAATGATGCACCTGCAACAGATGTGCAGCCTGACGCCTCTATTGATGCCACTGCTCCTGTTCCGCCACCAAGGCCCCACACAATCAAGCAAGCATACAACTATGGCCAGCTTATCACTGTCAAATGGCCTCTTCTTGTTCCTCCACCTGCTGCTGGTCCCCAATTTGACTATCACGTCGAGCACAAGCCTCAAGTTCAGAAGCCAATGCCAAGGCTGCCTAGGTTTCCAGGCACTGCATCTGCACCCGGATCATTCAATATCAATGGATTCAAAGCACACAACACCTTCTTTGATAGCGCCAAGAACCCCTACTCTAAGGCAAGAATATCTTCTGATCGGTTCTGGAGCTATCAGCAGCGCAGTTATTACTCATGCATCTTATGCAATCAAGGTCGCATTTTTCCACATATGCGTCTTGACACTGAAGCCATAACTGGTCTGCCCTGTTTGGAAGAAGCGTTGGATTGCTTCAGAGAATCTGGTTTGCTGCAGTTTGTCACTGACAAGGAGCACTGGAACGAAGAATTGTTGCTCCAATTCTATGCCACTCTTCATATTCATGGCTACAACAGGGATCCGAAGACATGGGTCCTTGAGTGGATGACAGGCAATGTTCATCATGAAGCCAAAGCCTTCGATGTCATTGACTTCACAGGCCTGCCCACTCCAGGTGATCTTTATGAACCTGGTTGTCAGCTCCACAGTGCTGCTATGGAAAGCATCTTTCACAAGCCTGAACCCAACATGAGTCAGATGCTTAGCATGATGAAGCCTTTACCTCCCGATGCTGAATATCCTAAGGAGTTCTTTGTTGAAGACCTTGAGTATCTGCCACGCACCATCTATCACATTATAAGGCGAACTCTCTGGCCCATCAAAGGACATTCTCCACATGCAAAGCTTGACGGTGCAATGAAGACTTTGGTCTTTCATATTCTTCACGGCAAAAGCTTCAATGCACAAGACTTCTTCATCCGCCAACTTGCTGCATCAGGATCTGATCTCTTTGGCTTGAAGTTCTACGCTCCATGGATTATGCGTCTGATCAAGCTTCACTCTGCTATCAACTATCAGCCCTCTGCTCGCAATCATCTGATTTTTCTGCCTGAGGTTGATATGTCAGTTGAAGCCATCTATCCAGAGCCTGCCAAGGAGCCCCTTAGTCTTCAAAATACTGAGAATCAAAGCTTCTCTCAAAACATTGAAGGAGTTCAAGAAGTCGCTCGTGTTTATCCTCTGGCTGGTACTACACGTGCACCTCATCGTGCCCTCACTGAAGCCACCGAAAGCACCATTGCACATCGGCCCAAGAAGCGATCTCGTGTTCTGAATGACCGAGAGCTTCTGGTTGCCCTTCATCAGAAACAGGATAGGCATCATGACTGGCTGAAGCGCCAAATGAAAAGCCTCTTGGTGGATGTCAACAGGATTCGCAACCTTGCCACCAAAAATGCCTTTGTCGCCCATGAAACTTGTCAGCGTACATGGAAAGGGCTGACGCTTATGTGCTCTGAAGATGATCTTCAAGATGATGGCTTCTCTGAACGCTTCAAGTTTGACTCAACACCTCCAAGAAGGACTGTGCTGTGGTGCATTCCATCTCTTGAAGACTCTGAGTTCTCCTCCTCTGCTGCAACCGTAAATGCATGTGTCATCGATGATGAAGACGATGCTACTTCACCACCTTCAGCGCGAATCGACACTGCACCAAGTTCGTCTGCACCGCCAAACAACACCGACGACCCAGCTGCTTCACCAACTCCTCATGGGAATGAGTAGTTGCTCTATGTCTTCAAACCTTATTGGTCCTTACTGACAAAAGGGGGAGAAGCATATGAGTTTGATAGTCTTCAAGCGGGTCCATATGGGCGGTTGCTTTATATTTTGCCTAGTGTTTACAACTCTCGCTTTTGATACATTTGGTTCTTTGAGTTGTAACACTTAAACTCGATGGTCGTCTGCTACTTATTTGCTATTTTGTGGTGCGATGATAAATTCCGCATGTGCGATGATAACTTCTGCACTTAGGTCATTCTGCAGATGTCCATTTTTCATTATGCATGTCATTATCTTCGTTATATCTTATCATGCATGATGAATTATCGTCATAAGTTGAAGAGGATCTCCACAAGTACAACCTGCCATGTGCATTTGCATTCAAAAAGCAAATTACTTATATGCACATCTTCAGGGGGAGCCTTTGCCACTTATGAAGACAATACCTAAATCCTTTACATTTCACATACTTTTTCCCCGTTGAAAACTTCAACCAGTCTATCATCAATCACCAAAAAGGGGGAGATTGTAAGTGCATCTAGTGCCACCCCTAGTTGGTTTTGGAGTATTGACGACAAACCTGGTTGAGGGACTAATGTGTTTGTGAGAATTGCAGGATAACACAGGTAGTAGTCCCTCATTGATTCGGTTTACCTACCGGAGACGACCCCTAAAAATGTATGAAGACATTGAAGACAATGGTGGTATATGAAGATATTCACATTGAAGACTATGACATGAGAAGACATTGAGTGAAGACTATGGAGCGCGAAGACTTAGTCGTTCCGTTGTTTCCTTTTCTTCTTTGTTGAGTCGTAGGAACCACCGTACTGTTAAGTGGGGTCCAAGTGAACAAAGTCAGAGTGACTGAAGTGATGCTCAACCCAAATCCTATGTCTTCGAGCGAAGACAATGAGAGCAAATCTTATCCAGAGCTGGATGAGTCAGCTTTGCTTGTAGCCCAAGTAAAGTTGTTGCGTGTGTTTGAAATCTGACCGATGGAACACGTGTCAGTTCCTTAGTGACCCACGGTCATTTCGGACATATCAGGTCGGGTTGCCTAGTGGCTATAAATAGCGCACCCCCTACACCATAAATTGGTGGCTGCTTAGAGTTAGTGCACGGCTTTTGTCGTATTGAGAGCAACCCACCTCGAAGCCTTTGAGAGAGACAAATCCTTGCGAGGACAAAGCCCAAACACCCAGAGCCAAAGAGTGTTAGGCATCACTGAAGTCTTTCTGCCTGTGTGACCTGAAGACTTATTACACTTGAGGACTGTGAATCCTCCAGCCGGTTAGGCGTCGCGTTCTGAGCATCCACGAGTAATTGTTGATCGCCGGTGAACGAAGTCTGTGAAGGTCTAGAAGTCTACCTTGAAGACTTACCAGAGTAATTGGGCGAGGACTCGGTGTCCTTAGCTCAAGGGGAATAAGGTGAAGACGTGGTCTTCTGAGTTGAATCTCAGCCTCCCTAACCAGGCGTACAGTTGTCACAGCAACTGGAATTGGTCCAACAAATCATGTGTCATCAACAAGTGACTGGTTCTATCCTCTCCCTCTCTTTACTTAGAGTTTGTCTTCGTGAAGTTATTGCCTGTTTGATTTACCTATTTGTCTTCACTGTTTTAGTACTATCGTTTTTTGGCTTCATACCATCTTCCGTCCTGATCCTCACTACCTAGCTGCTATTAGTCTTCGTATTCTCACCTTGCATACTTGATTATGGTTTGCTTAGAGTAGTTAATCTTCCGCTGCATAGTAATAGGGTCATTTCTACAGTTTATCTTCGAAACTTCCATGTTTTGAAGACATTCCTAAAAATCGCCTATTCACCCCCCCTCTAGTCGATAACTAGCACTTTCAATTGGCTCAAGTACCCCCTGCCACACTAGAAGCATCAACGGCGGCAGCATCTGCTCAAGTACCCCCTGCAGCACTAGAAGCATCGGCGGTGGCACCATCGGCTCAAGTTCCACCTGCAGCACCAGAAGCATCGGCGACAGCGGGATCGGATCAAGTTCCACCTGCAGCACCAGAAGCACCCGTGGCGGCGCCATCTGCTCAAGTACCACCTGCAGCACCAGAACACCTGCGGCAGCGCCATCGGCTGAAGTACCACCTGCAGCACCAGCTACTGGCCCTGTCGCCGTTCTAGGGCTTGCATCTCCTGTTGCTGCTGGCTCCAAGGGCAAGAAAGTGGTGAAAGTTACCAATGCGCAACCAGTTGCTTGGGCTCCACCACCCAACTCTGATAAGTGAAGACCTTGTGTCTTCGCTTTCTGCAACGAGAGTGATGGATTGACATATGTCAGTGTACATCCTTTTGTTTGTGGTTTGGTGTGCTCTTTTTATTTATGTGTTTGGAATTTGCTATCCTTTCGTGTGTATGGATGAATGTAATACTACTTCTATGCTTTGTGTGATGTAAATGAACATGTGTGCTTTCAGTAATCAGAATATATATTTATGTTGTGTTCCCTACAATATTTTGTACGACGCTAGCATAGATGATAACTCCAACCTCTTTCCCCCTGGTAACTTTGTCAGTTTTGAAAGCTGATGGTATCCGTTACTAACTTTAGTAAGCGCGTGATACATACATCTCCTATCATTGCCTATTTATTTTCCTTAATTTGTTGTCATGCTTACAAAACATTACTGCACTGGTAGTAGCAGGTGTGTACTCTTATCCATCTGAAATTTGTTATTATTCCCTCTTAATTACCCTGATAAGTCTATTTGACACTACCTTGTTAACTCAAATGCTCAAATCCTGATAATTTACGAACCATTGACATGATAACTCCAGCCACATATGCATTCTTTACCAATTCTGGGCTATAAAATTCTTTTTGCTCTTCTTTTTTAATACATGTTTTGATGATATCACACCTGTTCCTCATCATGCACTAGTGCTATCTAATTTGTTCTTTAAAAAGCCCATACCAGTGCGCTAGTAATCCACATTCACATCACCTGGTATTTTCTATATTGTGGGCTTGATAACTTATTGTATATTGTCCCAATTTTTAATACTTGTTTCTTTTCAATATATTATCTTGTTTATCACTACTGTTCATGTCCTCGTCACTCTTTTTTTATTTATGTAACACCGGAAGGTGGTCGTGTGCAAGTGTATGATGTCGAGATTGACGATGATGAGGTTCTCATGTGGTGGGAAGAATTTGAACATGACAATCCAGCATTAAAAGGTGTAGGATCGGAAGTATGTCTAGAGGGGGGTGATTAGACTACTTGACCAAATAAAAATCTAGACTTTTCCCAATTTTAGTTCTCGGCAGATTTTAGATATTTTAGCACAAGTCAAGCAATCTCCACACAATTCAAGCAAGCATGCAAAAGAGTATATGAGCAGCGGAAAGTAAAGCATGCAACTTGCAAGAATGTAAAGGGAAGGGTTTGGAGGATTCAAATGCAATTGGAGACACGGATGTTTTTGGCGTGGTTCCGATAGGTGGTGCTATTGTACATCCACGTTGATGGAGACATCAACCCACGGAGGGTAACGGTTGCGCGAGTCCATGGAGGGCTCCACCCACGAAGGGTCCACGAAGAAGCAACCTTGTCTATTCCATCACGGTCGTCGCCCACGAAGGACTTGCCTCACTAGCGGTAGATCTTCACGAAGTAGGCAATCTCCTTGCCCTTACAAACTCCTTGGTTCAACTCCAGAATCTTGTCGGAGGCTCCCAAGTGACACCTAGCCAATCGAGGAGACACCACTCTCCAAGAAGTAACAAATGGTGTGTTGATGATGAACTCCTTGCTCTTGTGCTTCAAATGATAGTCTCGCCAACACTCAACTCTCTCTCACAGGATTTGGATTTGGTAGAAAGAAGATTTGAGTGGAAAGCAACTTGGGGAAGGCTAGAGATCAAGATTCATATGGTAGGAATGGAATATCTTGACCTCAAAATAAGTGTAGGTGGTTCGCTCTCAGAACATGTGTATTGGAAGTTTAGATGTGTTCTGGTGGCTTTCTCCCCGAATGAAGAGTGGGTGGAGGGGTATATATAGCCTCCACACAAAATCTAACCGTTACACACAATTTGCCAAACTCGGTGGGACCGAATGGTTAAACTCGGTCGGACCGATTCAGCAAACCTAGTGACCGTTAGGATTTTTGGTGGGACTGAGATGCAACTCGGTAGGACCGATATGGTTAGGGTTCGGGCATAACGTAATATCGGTGTGACAGATTACACAAACTCGGTGGGACCGATTTTGGTAATAAGCTAATCACAGAGTTGGTCAGGTAAACTCGGTGGGACCGGTTCGTTCATTTCGGTGAGACCGAAATGTTACGAAAGGGAAACAGAGAGTTTACATTGCAATCTCGGTGGGACCGATCGCTCACTTCGGTTAGCCGAAACGTTACGAAGGGAAACAAAGAGATTACAATCCCATCTCGGTGAGACCGAGATCCCTATCGGTGAGACCGATTTGGCTAGGGTTTGTGGCAGTGGCTATGACATCTGAAACTCAGTGGCGCCGGATAGAAAGAATCGGTGGGGCCGAGTTTGACTTTTGGTTTAGGTCAAATGTGGATGTAGGAAGATAGTTGAGGGTTTTGGAGCATATCACTAAGCACATGAAGCAAGAGGCTCACTAAGCAACACCTCATCCCTCCTTGATAGTATTGGCTTTTCCTATAGACTCAATGTGATCTTGGATCACTAAAATATAAAATGTAGAGTCTTGATCTTGAAGCTTGAACCAATCCTTTGTCCTTAGAATTTTGAGGGATCCACTTTCCTCATCCATGCCATGCCATTCATTGAGCTTTTCCTGAAATATTGATCTTGAAATAATGTTAGCTCAATGAGCTATATGTTGTTAGGAATTACCAAAACCACCCAGGGATAGTTGCACTTTCAAAAGGGAAATCTAATGTTGAAATAGGTGATTTTTTTTCTGCTCCATGAACATTGCAACACTTGCACAAACCCCTTTCTTTGTTTTTCAACTGTGGACCACCACTTGATAATTAAAACATGTGGCAGTTGATAAGTTATGACCCACCACTTGATAATTCTTTCACCCATCTGCTGATAACTCATGTTTTCAATGTTTTTTGACTTTTTGCTTTACTCATGTCCTTGTTACAATATACATCTTAGTTATGTTTTTTCTGTTTTTACCAGAGAACCCTCAAAGTACAACATTTGTTACACCATAGTTACCACCTCGCACAGAGCATTTAGTACGCAGTTCAACCCCTAAATCCTTTATTCGGAAAGTTAGGGTCACCCACCTGTCCAAATACCTGCTCCTGCCTTTTGCCACCCTCACACTGAGCGAGGAGGAAGAGTTTGTTTACAATGAAGTTATCAAGCATACTACTGATTCTAACTCTAAGATTAAAGAGTATGTTTCCATCCTTTTCTCATTTTTTTAACATAAATCATTATTTGTGTGCCATTTTTTGAAATGTATTTTTTAATATATTTTTGTATTTGTAGTGTTAGGGTCATCGACATTAATGGTAGGTGGGTCACCCTCGGTGAGCTTGCCAATTGTGTGTAGGGAGTTGGGCAACTATCAACCAGCATTGCCGAGTTACATGTTCGCATTCTCCAGTATAACGAAATGCCAAATAGGCTCATCTTCCCTTGGCTGCTATCTGTGTATCTGTTGATAGGAGACTTCAATTCCAAGTGTGTATTGAAGTATTTTCGACGGGGAAAGTTTTACATTCTTAGTCACCAGGATCAGGTATGTTATGTTTGCTGGATCTGGTATGTTATGTTTGCTTGCCCTGGTAACTCTGCAGTTATACTCTTGGTGACATCATGTTAATATTAGAATTTTTATCTTTTTTACCCTGACATTGTTTGTTATTCATGTCATGATAATCTCTATCCTACACACAGGCAACTTTGACCTTTATGCCCTGATAATTTTTTTCTAGTTGCCTCCCATGTGAATTTCATGACCATTTGTTATCTTGGTAATTTTGCTTCTTTCTCTCCTTCCATGCTTACTGCCTTTTAATTTTTTGCAGCTGCTATTCCCTGCTTTGCAAAAGTTGGGCCTCGGTCCAGATGACGGGCATTGGTATGTGTTGTCACTAAATCTCAGGGCGAAGCGGTTCAAAGTTCTAGATTCATTGCGTGAACAAGATAGTCCTTCTCTTCTCGAGCATGCGACAAGATACATGAACGCTATAAAGAAGGCTTGGTTGATAAATTACGAGGACTCTCATAAACAGATTTAGGACTATGAACTTGTGTACATTGATGTGTTGAAACAGGATAATGGGTTAGTTGTGGATTATTCACTCTCTTTTTAACACCCCACTATATGTTCTTATCCCTGTTTATTGACCCGGACGCAAACTCCAATTAAACTGATTGTGTGTTGTTTTTTTCATCACAAATGTTTCAGCATTGATTGCGGATTTTTTCCTGCACGTACCTTGAGATCTAGGATGGCAAAAATGTTCCGGCCTTAACTAAAGATCAAATTCCAGCTCTCCAGAAAATTTTGACATTGAGGTGGTTAGATCATGATCAAAACAAATGCAAGCAGTGGCGTTATTATCTGTTCGGCAGTGCGTGATGAGGTGATATTTTTTTACGACAATTTGATAACTTCTACCAAAATGTGCTGATAACTTTTTTACATGAATCTGTCATGACAATGTCATGGAGCAAAGTGTTGACATGCTGTTTTACTATAGTATACACAGTCCAAAGTCACTGACTAGATGATAAATTCGTTGTTGTGCTTATTATTTGTATCACATTTCATTTGATAACTGCAATCATCTTCTGGTTGAAGACCGAGATTACTTTATTCTTTTTTTAGAAGTGCAAGCAGGCCTAATTTTTTGTTCATAAGTAATACAATGCAGTGCTGGTAGCCTTCAAAAAATGTAGATATAAAATTTTTGGATTTACAAATCCAATCATACATTGCTGGAATTGGCATAATAGGGTACTGATAGCTTGCATAAAATATAGATATACACTTTTTTGAATTACAAAGCCATGATAAATCCATGATACAATGCTGATAACTGGAATGTTATGGGGCTTGTAGCTTGCACATTATTGTTCATGAAAAGAATGTAACCACCATCTTCCCTTTTAATAGCACCTTCTTCATTTATCTTGCTAGGGGAGATTTGCATTTGCGTTTGTCATGGTCCAGACTCCCGCACACACCACATTTCCTTTTTAGCTTGGGTTTTGCAATCTCAAAACCTGACTGCTTTCTTTTTGACTTTGGCCGCCCTTCGTTGTAGTCTTGGGAGGGTCTAGTATCAACTTTGTGTTTGAGGATGGAGATGCATCAGGATGTGGGGGCTAGATGACAAAAGCATGATTGTTTTTGCTAGCATGTATCGTCACACGCACACTTTCTTGTTGTGTGGGAGGGTTACCCTGTCGCTGCACATAAGTAGCACTTTCTTGTTGTGTGGCGGGGTTCTCCTCTTGCTGCACATTAGTGGCACTTGTTTGCCGTGTGGCTGGGTTCTCCGGATGTCTTGCATCGGGGGCGTTTTAGTGCTGTGTGATGGAGTTGTCTTGATTCACCCGCCCCACAGGTATCGAGCAGGGATCTGGCTGTCCTTGAAACGATCATGTTGCTTCTTCCTTTTCCTTTCTTGCTTTTTTAAGTTGATTATTCTTCAAGGTTTCAAGCTCCTCCTTGAAATTATACAGGTGTTTTCTTGCCAATCTGGTCCCGTCATCTGTTTGGCAAGCTTCTTTGGCTGATGCCTTAAATTCTTTAAGAATTGACGTGTATCGCATGACGCTTTTCCCCTCCTCTGGCATCGACTTCTTAACTGTTGGCTATTCGAAATCAGGTTGAATAAGATCCTCCTCTGGATCCCAGGTCCACCTCTTTAGGATGTACTTTTCAGGTATCTCGTATACTCCAATTTGGTCCATAACTCGTAGTACGTGTGTGCACAGTAGCCCATCACGATCAAACTTGCAGCAAGTACACGAGTATGTCTCTTCATCCATGTTTGCTTGCACATGGTAGTCCCTGTCTCCATATTTTGGTATTATCCCCCGCACTGAGCTGACCTTGAAAGTACCATCATCCAATGTGTCGCATCTGTAGGCTGATTTCACCTTCATCTTCACCTGGAACTTGCAAAACAAGTTATGTGTGTACAGCCCCCGCACCTGCATCTCCAGCAAGTTCATCGAGTACATTTCGGTTTCTTTGTACACTGTTTCCAACTGCTCTTTTGACACGCTAGCCATCACCTTATCCTGTATCGCAGTGTACTGTTGTGCGAATTTGACCAATGAGTTGTTTGGGTTGACATACTTCTTGAGCATAGAGTTAAAACCCTCGCTTCTTGTCGTGATCTGCAAGAACGGGAAAAAATCGTGCATATAGTATACCGGGACCCAACACTTCATGCTCTCCCACAGCCATTGGAAACGCTCGTTGTCGGTCTGGCCATACGCTTCCATCATCACCCACCACTTGTGCTCAAACTCCTCAAATGCATTCATAACATAAACATGGTAACATCAAGTATTGAAGGATGGTAACATTGGTTCAAACATATTGGTAACTAGGAACACCACTGTTGTTGATAATTCTGTCACACATACCTGGTTACTTTAGTTCAAGCATCATGGTAAGTACTTTGCACACAGGATGATTTTTTTCCACAGCAAATACCACTCTATGTGTGTAGTACAAGTAACATTTTTAACTAGCAACAAAAAGGAGATTCCTATCAATCAGCACTAGTTGGTGATTGAAAAATTTTGTTTGTAACTAGTGGGGTGAACAATTGAAATGTGTTCAACAAACATGAACATGATAGGGGTAGTACAAAAAATAATTAATATAGGTAATTTTGTTATAATCCTCTGGTAACTTGTCACCTTATTACATGGTAACTGTTGATATCATGCATGTAAACCCATTTCCTTGTGTTTTAAGTTAGTGAGGGTGGGAAGTAAAATACCAGTCAGGTTGTTGTCAACACAATCCTTCGTCATCCATCAGCTTCCCAAGCTTCTCCTGTGCTTTTTTCATTATATGTCAGCGGCAATTCATGTGTACTATCCCGATGAACACCTCATCAATAGCACTCCTCATTGCAAAATCTTGATCTGTTATTATGTTCTTCGGCGCAATTACACCCATTGCATGCAAGAATGCATTAAACAGCCACACAAAGTTACCAGATAGTTCATTTCGGACAAACCCACAACCAAACTGGATTGACTGCTCATGGTTATTAATGCCAATGAAGGGCGCACAGGGCATTTTGTACATGTTTGTCATGTATGTTGTGTCGAATGAGATGGCATCATTGTATCTAGCATATGCCATGTGCGACGCACCATCTATCCAGAACAAATTTTCCACTCTGTCCTCATCATCAAGCTTTATTCTCCAATAGAAATCTGGATCGTGTGCCTTCATATCTTGGAAGTATGAGATTGTGCTCCCCACATCAGAATGGCGGTACTCCATCCGGAATTTAGCTCGCTGGTTTGCGATGTCCTTTGTTGTGTATGGTACATCTTTAGGATTCCCATAGAACCATAACATTAGTTGCATCTGTCTTGCTGTCTCTATGTTGCATCCGTGCAATATCTTCAAAAAGTCCTGCTCATCTTTTGGAATGTTCCTAAGTGATGATAGGAACTTTGTCAAGGACGGCTTTCTTATCAGAGGGTGGTTGTGGTCGTCGTTGAAGCATTTGACTCTCCACCACGCATCCGTGTGGGTGATGTAAAGGTGGGCCGGACATCCCGACTTCACAACCTTCCCTCTTTTCCTCTTCTTCATGATGCCTTTTGGGTCCTGCACATCCTCTGTCTCCTCCTTGTTTGTTTTTGGCTTGCCGTATTTCCCACAAACCAAAAGGACTCTGCTTACAGTATCGTCTTTAATTGTAAGATGTGTCTTTCAAGTTAACTTGTGTGCTTGGTTTGGTCGACTTAATCAACCTCAACCTTAAACCTGGCTTGTATTCAATGTGGGTTGAATCTGGAGCTTGACTTGTTTCTTAAACCAGATTTCTATTTAGTGTTGAGCTTCTATTTACTGGTTGCACTTGTTGGTCTAGTAGATAAAAGTGATTAATCTTTTGCGATTCAACACAATAAATTTCTGGTGTTGGCTGTTTGAAATGTATGTGCTGCTTCTTATCTATCTAGCTAGCTAGTTTGTTTACGGTGCCACGTTGGCATGTAAACAGCTTTAAATCCATCAGCCTGGTAGCGTTTGTGCTCCTGCAAATTGCTTCAGCAAGTGCTTATCTGAACCGGTAATGTTCCTTGTGTTCATCTCTAGATAGAGTATCTCCAGATTATTGAGATTTGATCTGCTATGCTACTGTTTTATTACAGGTTCGTTTTTGGATCAAGTCGGTGCTTTTGGAGAATGAGATGGTTGTGAGGACTAAAAGGAACAAGGGCTTGACATGCCTCGCTCGCCTACTGTCTATGCGTCTCATCGCCTCCGGCTGCTTGGGGGTCCAAGTTCTCGCAGTTGCTGCTGCTGCTTTGGCTGTGGCCTATATAATGTTTTGGTCCTGGTAATGTCAAGTACTAGTCGTTGCACATGGTGGTAGCATCGTTCTTGTGATGCTCCAGGTTCAGGGCCCCATCTTATTCTAACTTGTAAAGAAAGAATCTTGCTATGATGGATCGATGTTGTTGAATCAGTTCATCATCGGAATATGGACCTGCTCATAATATTATTGGCAAACGCGTACTCATCTTGTGGCAATCTAATGTGATTCGGCTGCTGTTGATCTGTGATCCGACTTTTGATAGATTGATCACTCTAATCATGAGTTTCTTTTCCCCCTTGAATAGTAGCACAATGCTCGTGTGTTGCTGCCATTGGAACCACGAGTAGCCTACTGACTGGTTGAAACACGCTGTAGCGTTTTATTAGACCATTCTTTATCTTATGTATACTCCCCTAGTAAATAAAAAAATATAAGAGCATTTAGATCACTATAGTTCCACATGATTGAACATGCTGCATGTACTGTTTTAGTTTAGGGAATCAGCTAGCCTTGATTTCTTCAGGCCAGTGACTCATCTTCCACTCATACCGTCATACATTATGGTTAGCGAGTTTCATGCACAGTTACCATGATTGCTTTTGGAATCAACACACTTAAAAGCGAGCTACCTGCTCTCGATCGGTTCACTCACTAGCATGCGCTGCAACTGGAACTACAGTAGCTGACTAAAACGTGCATGTGCAGTTGCCGTGTGATACATTTTGGTCCATCTCTTTTCTTTTCAAAAATTCCCTGTACGAAATTTAAACTAGCTAGCCAGGGCAATCTGCAAGAGTGTCAAGTAATTTAAAATGACCTATGATGTTTTCTGGACAACATAGATCACAGTTCATCACAACCATAGCAGCCTGATTTACACACAAGGCCAAGCAAGCAAACTAGGCACACACACATGCATAACAGTACTACTCCAGTATAGATAATGAAGAATGTCATCCAGTCTAGATAATACATAGCAGAATGCGCATTAATTAGGACATCATAACACACAGCAGGAAGCATATATAGTACTATGGTCTCACTTCACAGCTGATAGCATCACACGCACGACCGCTGCGACAGAAGATTCACTCAGACTCACTCTTCAATTGGCATGCATCTTGTTGAGTTTCTCTGCGAGCTCCACGTCCATCTCGGAACTGAAGTGGACGACGTCCATCTCTAGCATGTCATCCACACGGCGGGTTCCAGGATGGGTGATATCATGCGGGATGTATTTGGCGTCATCAGGATACACAATTTTCCTCGCGGTTTGCTCACCATAGTAGCAACGGCCTATCAACAAAACAAAACCCGACCATGCATGGTTGAGTGAGACTACTACAACACACGATAATAAGAAGTCAATCAGCTGTGCCGCAGAGAAACTAGTGGGGGCTTACCCGCATAGTCATAGGGTAGAGGGCAGCAGGTCTCTGGCCTTGGCCCACCTGAGAACAAAAACTCAGCGAAGAATAGCCTCCTCTCACGCTCCAAATGGGAAGTAGCAGTGAAGTTCACGCGGTAGCACATCTCACCCAAGGGGGGGCGGCCTTTGTTGATTGCCTCCACGCCACAGATAATATCAAGTTTATACTGCTGCTCCTACAACAAGCAAGCAAGTCGAGTAAGAGAGCAGGCCAAATGAAGGTAATTAAAGCAAATGTACGTAACAGAGAAGGATACCTACCCAAAAATGCTGGGTCGTGTAATCCTTCAGCACCTGTTCAATCTTTGAGCGGAACCAACTCCTCCGCTCCTCATACTTTGATCTCATGCTTGACACGAACATCAAAGACTTTGGAAAAAGTTTAGGAGCTTGCACAACGCCACCAGTTTTAGCAGCCACCCAACCGCGCCACATGCGGCTTATATGATTTGTCATGTCCTCGATGCGCAACACACTACATTGAATTTGAGCCTCGGACGTCAAGGAGAGCAGCGCTTGTCCCTCGGGTGCTACCATCAGCATCTCGTGCAGTTCACCCAGCTGAAGCGGTAGAGGGTGTCCAGCGGCCTTGGCAACTTCATGGAAGAGCTTCTTCTCTTTAAACATCCCTGCCGATGATGGAAACCTGTCAAAAACGTCGCATCCTGCACTGCAGAGCAACTCCAGAGCACAACCCTCTGTTGAGAACCCGCCGTGTGCTGTGTCCAGGATGGCGAATTTGGCGAGTTCCACAAGGCCCTTGAGGGAGTGAACCTGTGTGCGGAGCAGAGATAGGGGGTCCAGGATGTCATTGTATTGCTCAATCTTGCTGCGTTCAGACTCTGGGAGAGGGCAGCCGTGGCTGTTGTACCAAATGGAGTTGACGATGATGTTGGAGACAGGGTCCATGGAGCCGTAGCAGTGGCCGGCCATGAGGAAGGCGCGCATGAGCGAGCCGGATGGTTTGGGCAGCAGCTTGAGCACCTTGACGCACCAGATATGAATCATACCGTGGAGGTGCATCTTGAGAGTCTGCAGGTAATCGCAGGTGTCACTGCTGCACAGGTTCTCCAAATATTGTTCCAGGCCAGCTGCTCTTTCCAGGCAACGTTCTAGCTTGTCAGGCAGTCCGCACTGCAGCGACGAGATGGGTTTTCCGTCCCAGCAGAGAGAGGTGGAGGTGGTCCTGGTGTCCTCTGTAGCGGAGGGGGTGGTCGACCACACGGTGTCGAGGTTCTGACGAACATGGACAACCAGCCCTTTTGTGGTATGGCTTACGCTGGCAACACAGGGCGGGCTCATCATCATGCGCAATATGCTGTCGATTTCTCCGACATCATCAGCCTTGAGAGGGGTATCTGCTGCTGAAAAGAGTTGCTTCTCCAGAAGGTGAAAGTCGTCGTCTTTGAGCTGGGATGACATGAGCTTAGTCAAAACGGTGGGGGAAGGGTGACCTGCGATGGTGGCCGCCCACTCGAGGGCGGCCTGCGTCCTGCCGGATTCAGGGTCCAGTGTATCCTCCACCCTATAGTAGAGATCGTATTCGACGAGCATGACGGCGAGGCTGAGATTGGCGCCCGCCCAGTAGATGTAGCGGGCGGCCTGTTCCTTGGTGCAGAGACATCCGAAGTACGCCATGAGGAAGGCCAGGAGACTGTTGTAGGACCTGTTTGCAATGTCGTGCCAGGCCCAGGCCTTGCGCACTAGTCTTTTGGACTTCTTTGTGGCGGGTGGAGCGGTGGAAGCTGCGGCGGCGGCGCCTTCGGGGAGGAGGGCGAGGGTGTTGAGGATGATGTTGGAGACGGGGTCGAGGAGGCCGAGGCAGGTGCCGGCGGTGGTGAGCAGGTCGCGGAGGCCCGGAATCCTGTCGCAGGGCAGCCGGTTGAACGCCTGGTCGTAGAAGCCAACGATGAGCTCGTAGATGGCCTTTTCGAGGTCGGGGTAAAGAGGCAGAGGCGCATCCTCGACGCGGCATTTGAGGCTGTGCGCGCAAGACACCAGCCCCCTCCTCCCAGAGCCGGAAGAAGTGGATCCAGAAGCCATCAGCGGCGATCTGGCGGCCGGAGCGTTTTTTGGGGCGGGGGACGGCCAGGAGGGCGGTGCGAGGAGGCTATGAAGGGGAAGGGCGTAATAAAACTGGCGAAAATCCTATATCTACGAATCCGACCCACGGGTGGCTTAGGGGCTTTGGGCTCCTCGCTGCAGCGCACGAGGATATGAGCCGGCCCAGTTCGCTGCCTCCTCTTTTTAGTACTATTGCCTCCTTTCTTTCTGTTTTTCATGTTTTTATTTCGTTTTTTAATTCCTTTTTAGTACTATTTACACATTTAAATATTCTAAAGATATATATTAAAAAACTTTAATTCACATAATATATTTTTAAAATGTTAATCATGCTTTCAAAATATTGAATGTGTATACAAAAAATGTTGACCATGTACTAAAAAATGATGAAATTTCGTAATCATGTTTATAAAAATATTAATCGTGTATACAAAAATGTTAATCAAGCATTTAACAACTGTTGAACAAGTATTTTGAAAATGTCGAACGAGTATTTAAAATGTTGAACGAGTGTTTTTTACATAATAATGCTTTATGGAGTAATTCTAATATCTTTTCTCTCATAATATGCCAGGTTTACTCATAGAGGGAGAATGCTGGTAGCTGAAATTCTGGACATGAAAAAGCTACGTCAGAGTTACCTAGTATGCACATCTCCAAATGAGCTGAAAATTTACGGAGAATTATTTGGGAACATATGAAAAATACTAGAGCAAATAACTACCGGAAGGGGCCACCCTGGTGGGCACAAGACACCAGGGCGCGCCCTGGTGGGTTGTGCCCTCCTCGGTCCACCTTCTATGCCCATCTTCTGATATATAGTTCATTTTGACCTAGAAAAAAAATAAGGAGACTACTTTCGGGAAGAAGCGTCGCCGTCTCGAGGCGGAACTTGGGCAGGAGGACTTTTGTCCTCCGGCGAAGCGATTCCGTCGGGGGAACTTCCCTCCCGGAGGGGGGAAATCATCATCATCGTCATCACCAACAACCCTCTCATCTTTGGGAGGGCCATCTCCATCAACATATTCAACAGCACCATCTCCGCTAAGACCCAACAACATCTCCTCTCAAACCCTAGTTCATCTCTTGTGTTCAATCTTTGTACCGGAACCTCAGATTTGTACATGTGGGTGACTAATAGTGTTGATTACATCTTGTAGTTGATTACTATATGGTTTATTTGGTGGAAGATTATATGTTCATATCAATTATGCTATTTAATACCCCTCTGATCTTGAGCATGATTATCATTTGTGAGTAGTTACTTTTGTTCTTGAGGTCATTGAGGGAGTCCTGGATTAGGGGGTCCTCGGGCGTCCGGACTATGGGATATGGGCCGGACTGATGGGCCGTGAAGATAAAAATCAGAGGGCTTTTCTGCCGTATCCGGGTAGGACTACCATATGCATGGAAGGCAAGCTTGGTGTCCAAATATGTTATTTCCTTCTTTTACAAACCGACTCTGTGTAACCCTAGGTCCCTCTAGTGTTATATAAACCGGAGGGTTTAGTCCGTAGAGGCTATCATAATTCCCATAGGCTAGGCAGCTAGGGTTTAGCCATTACGATCTCGAGGTAGATCAACTCTTGTAACCCCTATACTCATCGAATATAATCAAGCATGAAGTAGGGTTTTACCTCCTTTAAGAGGGCCCGAACCTAGGTAAACACTGTGTCCCACTTGTCCCTTGTTACCCTCGATCCTCAGACGCATAGTTCGGGACCCCCTACCCGAGATCGGCCGGTTTTGACGCCGACATTGGTGCTTTCATTGAGAGTTCCACTATGTCGTCGAAAGAAGGATCGATGGCTCGACTCATCATCGGCGATGACGCTATTTTCGGGGAGACTTTTCTCCCTGGCCAACTCTTTGTGTTTGGCGGCTTCGCTCTGCATGCCAATTCAACTGGTCACCTTGAGCAGATCAACAGCTACGCCCCTGGTCACCAGATCAGGTTTGGGGGTTTGAAGTACATCGCCGATATCCGAGGAGACTTGATCTTCGAAGGGTTCTCGGCCTCGGCCGCCGATCCTCATCTACATGAAGGAAACTCGGCGGATCCACCATCAGATTCCACTCAAGGATCGACTCTCATACCTGCTCTGGCCTTAGATCCAGAACGAACCACTCTGTCCGAAGACGGGAGATCAAGCCCCACCGGACTCTCTCCCGTTGCGGAGCTTCTTGCCGGAGACCCAGAGGTGATCACGCTGTCAGCAAGCCCGGACTCAAACAAAACTCTTCCCGATATCGGGAAGCCGGACTCATCTCTGGATGGCCACTCCGAACTCTTGAGGTCTACGTCCACTGAGCTTGGTCAAGTGGCTATTACCGGACCCAACTCTGCAGATCCTCAGTCACCCATCCAGCTTTCGCTCCTAAATGAGGCGTTGGACTTAATGCGATCTCTTTCCATCACAGAAGAGTCACTTCCGAACTACGCCCGGTCTGAACTAGGGGCTTAGAGCGGGGAATTTTACGCCCCACCCACCACCCACTTAGTAGCCACTGTCAAGGACCTAACCAACATGGTAGATTACACCTCTGAAGACATCGACGGTATGGACGACGATGCCGGAGACGAACCAGGCCAGGGCCAGCCCATCACTGGGTGTTGGACGACCACTTCTACATACGACGTGTACATGGTGGATACGCCCGAAAAGAAGGACGACGATGGCACTCAAGATCCAATTTAGGACAAGCCCGTCGAGGCACCACCGAAGCACCGACGTCAGCGGCGCCGCTCATGATCCTTTCAGGAAAAGGAAAGTAATACCGGCACCGGAGATAATAACACCCCGGACAATGCCGAAGACTCTGATCACCCCGCCGAGCCTGCGTTCGAGCAGGATGAGTGGGAAGAAGGACACGTCGACCCTGACAAACTTGTCGACCATGAGGATTCGGAAGATAGTAATTATCTACCAGCCTCCGAAGAGGACGTTAGCCTCGGTAACGAACACTTCATCGTGCCAGAGGAGCCCCTTAAACAAGAAATTTTCGAGCCACAACTCATCACCACTGCGAGGAGCTTGAAAAAGAAACAACAACAGCTTCAAGCCGAACAGGACATGCTCAATGACAGATGGACCAAGGTCTTGGCAGCCGAAGAATACGGCCTCGAGCGCCCGACAAGGAGCTACCCAAAGCGCAGGCTGTTACCACAATTCGACGACGATGCCCTTGAGCCAATACGTCAAAATACAATCATGCTGATCAACCGGACCGACCACCACGTCAGGACCTGGAGAACAAAGCATAACCAATTTGTAATACCAGCCCGCGCCACCTCGCCGTAGAGGCAAAGAGGCCGCGACTACTGGCTACACATACGACTTACGTCAGGACCTGGAGAACAGAGCCAGCCAGACAAGATCAATCTACAGATCAAGGGGACATGCTCCAACACGAGACGACGACCATCAAGCCTGGTGCGACAAGCATAACCAATTTCGTGCCGAGAACCGAACAGAGACGTCATCCAAACTCCGCCGTGATGTTGCCCGATATAGAGAGGCCGCACATCCAATGTGCTTTACCGATGAGGTAATGTAACACCAGTTCCCGGAAGGGTTTAAACACGTAAACATCAAAGCATATGATGGAACGACAGATCTCGCGGTATGGATTGAAGATTTTCTTGTCCACATTCGCATGGCCCGCGGTGACGACCTCCATGCCATCAAATACCTTCCTCTAAAGCTAAAAGGGCCAGCACGACACTGGTTGAATAGCCTCCCAGAGAATTCCATTGGCAGTTTGGAGGATTTAGAAGATGTTTTTCGGGACAATTTTTAGGGCACTTATGTCCGGCCACCGGACGTTGATGACCTAAGTCACATAGTCCAGCAACCCGGAGAGTTGGCCCACAAACTCTGGACTCGGTTCATAATCAAGAAGAACCAAATTGTCGACTGTCCGTATGCCGAAGCCTTAGCGGCATTTATACACAGTGTCCGCGACGAATGGCTTGCCCAACACCTTGGTTAGAAAAAGCCAAATACTATGGTAGCTTTGACTGCACTCATGACCCGCTTCTGTGCGTGCGAAGATAGCTGGTTGGCTTCTCGAAGCAATAGTACCGGCGACCCTGGCACCTCTGAAGCCAGGGATGGCGATGGAAGGCCACGACATAGTAATAATAATAGTCGGAACAACAATGAAGAAACCGAAGATACGACGGTAAATGCCGGATTCAGCGGCTCCAAACCCGGTCAGCGGAAGAAGCCGTTCAAAGGAAATAGGGATGGCTGAAAGAGCAATCATGCCCTTACATCATGTTTTGATGTTGATGACAATATACATGTAGGGGTTGTGATGCCCTCGATTCAACCGTACAATAATCATACACGCAAATGTGTACGATCAAGATCAAGGACTCACGGGAAGATATCACAACACAACTCTAGACACAAATTTAAGTTAATACAAGCTTTATATTACAAGCCAGGGGCCTCGAGGGCTCGAATACATAAGCTCAAAAACATAAGAGTCAGCGGAAGCAACAATATCTGAGTACAGACATGAGTTAGACAAGTTCGCCTTAAGAAGGCTAGCACAAAAGCAACAATGATTGAAAAGGCAAGGCCTCCTTCCTGGGAGCCTCCTAACTACTCCTGGTCGTCGGCGATCTCCACGTAGTAGCAGGCATCGGCGGATGGCATCTGGCTCCTGGGCTCCGACATCTGGTTGCATCAATCGAAAAGAAGAAGAAAGGGGCAAAAGGGGGAGCAAAGCAACCGTGAGTACTCATCCAAAGTACTCGCAAGCAAGGATCTACACTACATATGCAACATTATCAAAGGAAGGCTGTATATGTGGACTGGGCTGCAGAAATGCCAGAATAGAGAGAAGGTCTAGTCCTATCGAAGACTAGCATCTTTTGGAAATCACCATCTTGCATCAGCATGAGGGAGTAGAGTAGCATAAAGTAAAGTAGTGGTGTTATCAACCTCGGCCAGAGATCCTTTCTCGACCCCCTGCGAGAAAGCAATCCCAGAGCCATACTATCCAGTTATCATCACAATCCATTACTCATCACCATCTAGTCTCATCACAAGTATCCAGTTCTAGTTGTATCGATCGGGATACAACTCCAAGTGTCCGTTACCGTAGGATAGGCTATCGATAGATGTTTTCTTCCCTGCAGGGGTGCACCAACTTACCCTCCACGCTCGCTTAACTCCGGCCGGACACACTTTCCTGGGTCATGCCAGGCCTTGGCCAAACAATACGCCGCAACCCGACCTAGGCTTAATAGAGAGGCCAGCACGCCGGACTAAACCTATGCCCCCAGGGATCATGGGCCATCTCCCCGGGAACTCCTGCACGTTGCGTGGGCGGCTGGTGAGCAGACCTAGCTACCTCCCTAAAAAGGCAGGAGCTTACCAGTCCAACCCGGCGCGCGCCGCTCAGTCGCTGACGTCTATTAAGCTTTGGCTGATGTATACGACGCAGAACGCCCATACTATGCCCACGTGATGGTTAGTGCTATCAGGCCAGAGGCCCCTCGGATCAAATATCCAAATCGTAGTGGATTGGGATCACGCGGTAACAAGCAGAGACTCACGAAAGATGTGACCCCGTTGCCCCGTCTCGAGGACTTGCGGCAAGGGCTAGGAATGCCCGGCCACGCCTCGTAATTATCTCGCGGGCACCCTCCAGGTCAACCCGTCTCCACATCACTCGCAATTAAGCTCGCGCGGGTACCCCTCAGGGTCGACCCATCTTTAGTAACATGGTTCAGTGTAAAGTCATAGTAACCATAGTAACTGTGTGTCTAACACCAAGGGGAAAACCTGAGGAATCACCCTTGACGGATTCCACTCGATGTAATCATCAAGGTGAACGTAAGAGGAACCACCCTCGAAGTTCAAACTTGAGAGGTTGCACGACAAAGCCATATCAGAAGTAGTTAAGGAGGAAATCACCCTCGATGACCACGGCCGAATAGCTACACTACAAAGATCTCATCAGGAGTGATGTATAGGTTCCACCCTCGGCACTCGATGGTAACTCTACAGAGTCAAGCAACAAAGGGGCGTGATGTGACGTGAGGTGTCGGGGCCTGTTCTTCGATCCCGTTGATCGGGTCTTCTGATAATCTAGCAGGGCAGTCGGGTCAAGTAGGGGGGGGGTCACTAATGGGTCTCTAACCAACCTATACTAAGCAGTTTAGGATAAGCAGGTAGGTAACAATAGCAGGTTACAATAAACAGGCTATGCAGTAGAATAGGAGCAAACAATAACAATAGCAAAATCTAATGCAAGCATGAGAGAATAGAATGGACGATATCGGGATGATCAAAGGGGGGGCTTGCCTGGTTGCTCAGACAAGAAGAAGGGATCGTCGTCGACGTAGTTGAACACAGCGGCATCAGCGGCAGTCTCGAGGTCTACCAGAGAGAAGAGGGGGGAGAAACAGTAAATACATAGCAAGCAAGAGCATAACAAGACAACAGGCAGAGCTAGACGTGTTCTAACGCGGTGCTACACGTTACTAGCGAAGGGGGATAACATCCGGGAATGTTTCCCCAGGTTTAGCATTTTCGGACAGATGAAACGGAGGGGAAAAGTTGCATGTTCAGGTAGTTAGGGGCATGTGGCACACGGACGGATCGCGTATTCGGATTCGTCTCGTTGTTCTGAGCAACTTTCATATATAAAACTTTTTCATACGAGTTACGGATTATTTTATATGATTTTCTAAAGTTTTAAACATATTCTGGAATTATTTAATAACAGTAAAGGAAATATGACGTCAGCATGACATGAAGATGACGTCTGCAGTCAACAGTCGCACTGACCAGGTCAAACCTGACCAGTGGGCCACCGGGACCCACATGTCAGCCTTTGAGGTTTAACAGTGGATTAATTTGACTAACAGAACTAGTTAGGGGTGTGGGCCCCTTTAGTTAGTGACTAATTAGTGATTAAAACTAATTAACAGATTAATTAATGTTTTATCTATTTATAAAACCTGTTTAAATAGGGCGGGGCCCACATGTCAGTGGTACTGGGTGCGGCCACGTTAGTGTTGACCCAAGTCAACATGTCAAAGGGGGCCCCTGGGCCCACCAGTCGGTGGCCCAGGCGGTGCCACCTGGGCGCCACGTCGGACACTGGCCGGAGACGCGCCGGAGTTGACTTCGGCGAGCCAAACGCGGCGGCGTGGCTCGGGAGGGGCGCGGATTTCGTGCACAGGGGGTCTGCGGGGTTGTGGCTGGGCGCGTTCGACGCGGCTCGGCGTCGCGCATCGAGCGGTGGTGGCCGGAGTGGCTGGAACGGACGAGGGCGAGCGCTTCGAGCTCGCCGGCGGCGAGGTGCTTCGGGCGAGCAACGACAACGGTGGTACGGCGCGAATTCGGGCTATCCAGTGAGCGGGGCGAGGCCTACGTGCACGCGCGAGCAAGATGGGCGCGAGCAAAAGACCAAAAGGTCGTCGGAACGACGCCGGCGACGAGCTACGCGGAGGCGCATCCGATCGAAGCACGGGGTCGGCGCTACGGGTCTCGACAAGGCGCGAGGGAGGGGGGCAACGGGCCCGCACGGACGTGCTGAGCACGATCCCGAGCTCATCTGAGCTCGAGGGGCAGCAACGGCACGGCTACGAGCACGCCGGCGAAAGCAGAGGCACGGCAACATCGGCGAACTAGATAGGGACGAATCGTGGCTGCGGGAAGGAGGAATGGAGGGAGAGAGGAGCTCACCGAGCGGCCAAGAAAAGCCCTCGACGGATTAGTAGCTGCCGGCTTCGTCGGAGACGACGAGGATCGTCGGCGACAGAGGCGGAAGGGGGCGGAGCAGAATGCCCTCAGTGGAGCCTCCCAGCTCCTGCTGATGGTCGGAGACAAAGGTGCGGAGAACGGCGGAGCTCGTGGAGGCGTTGGTGAAGCTCGGGGTCGCCGGTCGCCATGGCGGTGCGAGAAGATCGGCAACGGCAGCGTCAGGCGATGTGGGGGGGGGGAGAGGCCAGAGGGAGAGCGGGGTGGATCTGGGGGGAGAGGAAGCAAGTGGGGAGGGACGCTAGGGTTCGTCCGGGGTAGGGGGCGACCTAGTAGGCGCCGAGGAGCCACCGGATGGCTGCGGCGTGGCCATCGGCGGCCATGGACGGCGCGCGCGCGTCCACCCAGCCCCTGGTGAACAGAGGTAGGGGACGGCAGGGTTAGGTGGGCTGGGCTGCCCTGTTGCGCGGCTGGGCCAAGTGCACAGTGCAGCCTGGCCCCCTTTTTTTCGTTTCCCCTATTTTATTTTAATTCTATTGCTCTTTTCTTTTTATAGGAAAAAGCTATGAAATATTTGAGTTGCCAAAAGGATTATGTAAAGTGTGGGACTGGGCCACATAATTACATTGTAGTAGTTGTCACTGCCACAAAAGATTGTGAGGCTTTAGAAATAGTTTGCAACCTTCATAATTTAAAAAGGGCATTTAAACTATAGTTTTAGCCACTGTTTTAAAGTGGTTTAGGGCACTTAGACATTTGCAAAAATGTTGGTTCACTACCAATATTATTTATGGATTATTTGGCACATGAAGAACATTTTAGTTTTCATGTTTGAGAAATTTTGAATTTTACTCAAAATTTGAATATGAATTTGACTTTGATTTTCCATCAAGTGATAAGTAGCTCAGTAGCATGGTGACCTGACACCATTAACAGGGGATTAATGTAGCATGACATTGGGGGTGTTACAGGGGTCTAACAATGGTTGTCAAGTAAATCTCAGGTGTTAGCCCCCGGTGCATCAAAGTGTGTGGATCAAGAGCATACGAGTGGTTTCACTCAAGGATGAAGTATTAAAACGATTTCATATTTTGTTTCCTTGAGTATAGGATCCCACACTATTAAGAGGGGATCGATAGGGTTAGTAAAAGACTTGCTCTTGCCAAAATATCTCCTTTCAATAACTCATTTGATCTATCACTACTCTCTGGCTTATTCTGCCCCCGGGAGTGCCGAATGTCCGGGCCTCATGCCGGATGTCCGGGCTGCTCCCCGGATATCCGGCTCGTGCCCCGGATGTCCGGCCTTAGCCCTATTCATGTCCAGCACGGCGCGCGACGTCAGTTCCTTTCCTTCCCCGAGAATCATCTTTTTCTTTTCTTTCCTTTTTCTCATCGACGACTCGCGGCAAAACTTTTATCTTTTTTCCATCACGATCGAATCGAATGGATGGCCTTCACTTACCTTACCACGCCGACGAGACGAGCCCTCTCGCCGCGCGGCCCGTCCGTCCGTGGAGACCTCGCCTCCTTCATCTCCGTTCGGTCACCGCACCCGCCGCCTCCATCGTCGACTCCCCACCCAATTCCTCCACCTCACTAGTCAATCGCTTCTCGTCGCCGCCGACAACCACAAACAACACGCCTGCCGGCGCCTCAATCAGTCCATCGAGCTCACAAACTAGTACGTATTTCACTCCAAGCACAACAAAGATCTTCTTTTCTTCAACGCCGTAAACCAACCATGGCGCAAACCACGTGACATATGTGGTAAGCAATTCAAACCAATTCAAAAAAAACAAGGCACAAGGCCATGCATGAGCGTCATTCCTCCCACTCCCGGGACGCAATGATGTAGCTGCTCTCCTCCCACGCGGTCGCGCAGGCCAGAAATCGGCCTACCGACACCGGCCGCCACCACCCAATTTGTCTTCCCCCACACCATCCCCCTTTCCACCTCCGCCAGTATCTAGCCTCCCGAGCTCTCCTCCTTCCACTCCGGCCAGTGCCGCCGCTGCCGCCATGCCATCATCGATTCCGGCAGCTCCCCACTCACTTCCCTCCTCCACTGGGTGCACATCAATCAATTGCACTTGCACACATCCCTACATCGCCCCCCCGCCTCCCTTCTGCTCCCTCGACGGTGCCAAGGACACTCCGGCCGCTACCAACCACCGTCCTGACGATGCTCTGTTTCTCTTCCCAGTGGGTAGGCTACTCTACAGGGCTGTACCCCAGAAATTGAGGCCCCGAAGCAAAATCGCAATTTAGGCCCCATGTATAAGAAAGTCAAGTAGGCAATTTAAACATTATTTTTATTAGTCACTACAGCAGTACAGATTTCTCAAGGAACTACATAATACAAGAGAAAAATCTTAGAATTTTGAGCTACAGGTCCATCTTTTACTCTGTTAGCCAAAGCATGCCATCCTTTGAGCATTTCTTGATACAAAATCTTCAATTAGATCTTCATAAGCAACCCCCTCCAGTATATCATTTTCAATTGCTATAGTAGCCAACCCACTGAGCCTTTCTTGTGTCATTGTTGAACGTAGATGGGACTTCAATAATTTCAATTTGGAGAAACTTCTCTCAGCTGATGCGACGGTCACTGGAATAGTTAACAAAATTCTATATGCAATAGTTGCATTAGGGAAACAATATAGCCGTTTAGGAAATTTCAAGATATCAACCAGCCCCATATTATCATTTGGAATGAAACTTTTAAGTAAATTTAGCTCAACATATAGTTCACTACCATTAATGTCTGATTTCCCCCCACTCTTTAGTGCAGCCTCAAGAACACTACAAGAAGATTTTAAGCTCTTCTCATCCAATGATTATAGTGCATCAGAAGTAAATAAGAAACAAAAGTTCTTTTGGAATGATTCATATTGCTCAAATCTTGTTGTAAGTGAACTGTTAGCCTGATCAACAACATGAATAAAATATTTTCTCCTAAATGATTCATGTGCAGGTTGTGAAGAAATTAACACCTCATCTGGGTTTTCGTCAAATTGTTTCTTTCTTTTAATCTCACGCTTTTGACGAAATGTAGGATCGATCTCCATTTCAAGTGCAATTCATTTTGTTGTTTCCAATGCATTACAAAAACCAGTGTCTCTATACCCATTAAAAAAGGTAATTAGCCCCTGCACTTGCTCAATAGCAACATCAATAAGCATATCCTTTGATTGTAAGTTCTTGCTGACCAGATTGACGGCATACAGTATTTCATACCAAATAACAATAGCTACTAAAATTTCAAAATCACCAAGTTCATTATTCGCGAGAGATTTAGCTTCACTGCTAGTTTTTGGATCATTATCAATATCAGATACTTGCAGTAAAGCTTCTCGTATGTTCGAAATCTGAAATCTTATAGCTTTAACACTATCTATTCGACTGTCCCAATGAGTAGATGACAACGACTTGAGAGTCAATATTCCTGTTGTATCATCTATATTATCTTTCAAGATCTGCCACTTTTTAGTTGAATTAGCAAATGTTGTGTAGATGCGTTGTATGATTCCAAAAAAGTCCTTTGCTTTACCACAAGTTTTTGCCATGTCACAAAGTGTCAAATTAAGACTATGACAACCACATGCTGAATAAAAAGCTCTAGGATTTTTATCCAAAAGTTTCCTGTGAACACCATTATTCTTACCTTTCATATTCGCACCATTATCATAGCTCTGTCCTCTCACATCATCTATATCCAGGTCAAGATTCCATAGTTCTTCCTGCAAAACATCAAAAAGCCCTTGCCCAGTTGTATCATTGACATCCAAAAATCCTAAAAAGGATTCCTCAAGGGAAACAAAAGTCGAAGATGCATTGACATATCGTATTATCAGAGACATTTGTTCTTGGTGGCTCGCATCAGGGGTACAATCAAGTATCACGGAAAAATACTTTGCTTCTTTTATTTTTTTAATTATCTCTGACTTAATTGCAGAAGCAAGCAAATGTATTAACTCATTTTGGATCCCATGACCAAGGTAATGAACATGAGTTTCATTGTTTTTTATGCGCCTAACATGCTCCTGAATAATTGGGTCGAACTCAGCTAGCATTTCAACCAAGCCTAAGAAATTTCCATTATTATCTTGATACAATGTCGAGTTAGTACCACGAAATGCAAGATTGTGTTTCGCAAGAAATTTTACCATCAAAAGAATTCTAAATAGAACTTTTCTCCAATGTTCCTTTTCTTTCTCAAGTTGTCGCTGCGCTACACAATTAATAGTTTGATGCTTTTGCAACCGTAGTCACAAATCATACCAAGTGACCATATTCAGAACATGTTTGGCACTTGTTTCGTGCTCTCTAATTCTAATGCTAATATGTGCCCAATCATTAAAACCCTCACTAGGCAAATGACCCTTTCCATGCCCCTTTCAAAATAATTTGCAACAAAAGCAGAATACCTTGTCAAGTTCTCTAGAGTATACAAGCCAATCTCTATCACACTTCTCTCCATTTGGTAGAACTCTTGTGTAAAATATCGAAGAAAAGCATCTTTTATTTTTATCCTTCCGGCCTTTCTTTATAGTTAAATCTCTTTTGGGACCCTTTTCTACCAAGATTTCAATCGCTTTTGAGTCAAGGGCATCCCAATTCCTTGGATCAAATATATCTGGCCGGAAAGAAAAGTACCATCGGAAGATGCATCCATGTTATTCTTATCAGATGGACTATCCATGTTTTCATTAACACTAGCGCCAACGACATTTCAATGAAGGTTAGCCTCATCAGGATTAGTATTCTCAACCTGAATGTTGTCAACATTATCATCAACATCAGCCTCTATATTCTGATTTTCGGAAGAAACTTGTGGTTCTTTCACAACAAATTTATCAAGAGACCCCTTCAGAGAATGAATAAGATTTTCAGCTTTTTTCTTCTTTGTACGTTTTTCATACCCAGATTCATACTTCCTACCAGGGCGTTTAGAACTAGAAGACATCTTAGAAAATTAAGAAAAACCTCCAAGGGGTGAAAAGGGGGCGAAAAGGGGTGAAAAGGGGGCGAAACAACCTTTGGTTGCTGACTGTTCACGGATGCATATCATCAGGCGGGGGCGCTTGGTGCTCTGATTGCTCACCTCCAAGGACTGCGGCCACCAAGCAGCGAGATTCCAACCCAGGCCTGTTCCAACCTCTTGAT
This sequence comes from Triticum dicoccoides, assembly GCF_002162155.2. Lineage (NCBI taxonomy): Eukaryota > Viridiplantae > Streptophyta > Magnoliopsida > Poales > Poaceae > Triticum > Triticum dicoccoides. The sequence continues at coordinate 45,558,487 of NC_041392.1, forward strand.
TTTCTAAGGGGACGATGGATGGATTGATGGATCAGTGGAAGAAGCAGTAGAAAACGCCCTAATTTATAGATTGATGCGGAAACGAACCTGCAGTTCATTGTGTACTTGCCATCAACGGTTCTCTTCTTGGATAATAATTGGGAAGCCATCCGAGAAAGGAGATGAGGAGTCTGCGAGTTAAGGCTGGTCATAGTGGGGAGTAACTTAGACTACTAACATACATATGTTACTAGTCTATGTTACTACCTTCATAGTGGGTAGTGTCATAGCTGTGGTAACATAGTTGCCTTCATTTATTATTTTGTAGACTCATTATGCATTGGAAACCGCTATGTGATGGTAACATATTATGTTACTCTATTTGCCTCTCTCCTCATTAACTACTTGCCACATCATCATTTTTGCTTATGTGGCATCTATGTTACTACCTATGTTACTCCCACTATGACCAGCCTAATTGCGAGCGATGCGCCAGCCGCCGGCGAGTCCTGGTCTCGAGGAATAGAGTTGTAGAGAGAGAGAAAATTAAGAACAGGGGAATTCGATCCGTCTTCAGTCTTCTGGAATTCTCCGTGAGAGAGATGACTTGGGCTATGGGCCTGCTGTTCCGTTGGGCTGGGGCTGCACTTTATTTTTCTTGGCAGTTTAACGATCCAGTCTTTCCTCTTTATTAATCTCAGGATTTAGTAATATATAGTATATAGTACTTGCACAAAAATTGGGGGCCCCAGATTTTTGCGGGCCCTGTGCAGCGGCTCCACTTGCACCTGTGGATGTACGGGCCTGTCTTCAAGGTCCTCTCTCCCTCTCCTTCTCTATTCCTCGCCTCCAATTGCTGTCTCTGCAGGCCTGGATGCTTGTTGTGGGTCTCTGGATGCTCTAGTTGCAACCAATTTCATAGCTTTCCTGAAATCCCCAATTTCTAGGGTTTACTGCTGCTACTCTAGAGATTGTCATGTGCTATCTATCCAGTTTAAGGCTTGCTTAGGATTCTTATACCGGGATTACTAATTGACTCATTTGTCTTATGTGTAGGATGAACTGTATCCTCTGTTTTTACTACTTACGCTAGTTCTAGGGCATTGCTTAATAAGTTAATATGCTTGCTACCATGGTTCAGTCTCCCCCCATGTGATGAATATAAAGAAGATATTTTTATTTTTTTGGAGATGAGCTTGTTCTGTTCTGTACACAGAATTAACATCTTTTTTAGATGTTTGGAGCTGGGATAGCAGTAGCTACTTAGCACCAAGTGAATGTTTTACAGAAATACCTGCTGTTGCTGCATATGTATAATAAATTTAAGAATCATAAGCAAATGGTTCATCATGGTGCATATGTTCCTCATTTGGGGTCGATTATCTGTTAACCAGAATCAAGGGCCACCGTATATGGCTGTTTGAACCAATTGACTGAATGTATGGTCTTGGTCTGTTCGGTAGCAGTACCATAGTTCCGTGTGAGGCAGCCGGCAAGGGAGGAGAGGACTACGTCCACAACACTGTAAAGTTCCTCCCAGTCCAAGGTCTCCTTCGTCCAGAACAAGGGACAAGGGACTCACCAGCGACCTGATCGATGAGTACCCGTGCGTGCTTGTTCTTCCAATCCCCAATCTATTTGCTCGTCCATCTGCTTGCTCTACATAGCTGACTTGAACCGGTGTGTTGTGCTGCAGGATTTCCGGTCCACCACCACGTCCCCTTCAACCCATAACCAGTCTACTTCCGTGCCTCTGCAACCTTACGCGTCGCCACAGTCCGTGCAGCAGGGCCCATCGTCGTCGTGGCGTCACCTAGGTTCACGTTGTCGCCGCTGTTTCTACTATTGGTCAAAGTCAAACCAACCAGGAGTTGCTTGCTTGGTAGCCTCAAAGGACTAAGGTATAATAAGCTTTGCTTCTTCATAGGTCTTCACTTGGTAATCTTGGTTCAGTTCATTACAGATGCAATTTTCTCTTCATTTCAGGTTGATTCCGTAGCTTCAGACTTGTATTATGCTTGTATGTTGTTGTTTCCTTGTTCCTGTGAATTGTGATTGATTAGTTCAACCTACTTTTTCTTGCAGATGAGAGGGACCAGCGAGAAAGTTTCAGCCTACTCTTAGAAGGTCGGCGGCAATCTTAAAGATTTAGCAAAGTCTGTTTAGTGTTTATGATCAAGGCAGCATTATGGTTTACTTATTGTTTTCCTCCTGGCAATCACAGGTTCAAAATGGGATGATGACAAGATGGTTCCAAGGGAAATCGATGCAGACAACTCTGACATGCATGGATCCCATAACTGATGACAAAAGGTCTGTCTAGTTCTTGCTCAGTAGTTTGTTAATCACACATTCACACCTATCCAAAATGCTGATGATACTCTTCCTGTTGTTGCATGGACAGGATTAACTGACACGTCTTCTAACTATATTAATAAATTATATTGTGTGTTGGGGCTGAAACTGTTCTTTTAGTGTTATCTACATGGACATTGATGTTGGGCCATACATACATACTCATATGCTCAGACTTAGTTCATTTTAATCTGGATGTTTTTACGACAAACTGTAAAATTGGGAAAAAGAGTAATGCTGGAACTGCCTTGACATTTTATTGAGGGTCTTGATTTTTTTGGGGACACAGCTGTTTATTTGGCACATTATTTTGTTGTTCAGCCAATTATGTCAGTTTATTATTTCTCTTACTCATCAAATTGGAACATCTATTCAGTGATGGTGATGATAACGACGATGATGCACTGATGCTCTAATGGCAGAGCTTGAAAGGATTAAAAAAGAAAGAGCCGAGGACATGCTTAGAAAGGTATTTTTCTTCTTCTTTCTATTATCATTCTTAGGTGCCCTTTCCTGTAGATTTGGAGAATTAATGTGATGTCACGTATGTTTGCTGCAGGAGCACCGGCAAGCCGAAGAAGAGACCAAGATGGAGGAGGCTGGACTAATGCGAGGAAACCCACTTATCAATATGAATAACTCTGGCTCCCTTCAACGTGAAGAGAAGGTTAGGGACAGTGATGCCTACTGTATCATATTGTATGCTTCTTTTATGTTGGCAATCCTTTTATAAGAAAGTATTGTTGCCATGCTTTTATGGTGATGTTTAATCATGTTTGGTACATGTGTTTTGTCGCAGGTGGGATGATGATTCAAGAACCAGTCGCGTGGAGACACCACGCACCGAAATGGTTCATCATTGACACCATCAAAAGTAATTTCCACAGCAAGTTTCTATATAGGTAAATAAAATGTTGCTGCTGCACGCTTTACGCTGCCTTGGTAGTTTGTCTGTTGGAAGATCCTGCAATGTTTTTGCATTCTGAAGATGATTTGTTTAAGATGTCTTTATCAATACTCAAAAACATGGAAAATAAGTACCTCTGTGGTGTACTCTTAGTTTTTGTGTCAGTTTCTTGGAAAATGTTGTTTTAGTCGAATTCTAGTAGTTTTTTAGTCGACCTTATCTTTGGAAAATAGTTTTAACTTAACTAGCAACCTAAGGTCCTTCTCTATTTGTTTGCTTTCTGGTTAGGCAAGAAGGTCAGTTAGTGAGGTTTGGCCTAGCAAATTGGTTGGTTACCATTTGCCTCTGTTTGTCATGGCATGAGTCATTGTGCTGCTTGAAAATACATCAGTCCCTTTTTTGCCAGCCTCTTACCATGGGGCTGGTGAGCGAGGCCTGGCGAATATATTTCTCCTTGGTTGAATTAGTCAGTTGGCCTTCCTTACTGCTGTAGTATTTTTACCGTTGAATGATTGAGATCTGATTTTGTTGGCTGGCTGACCGTTTTATGCTCTAGAGAAGATAGATGATACTAATCTACTGATTCTTTTGAATTTGTTGATTGATATGTTCGATAGTGGTTTGCTACTACTGGAGCTTCTCTTCCTAACCAGCATTTTGTTATTGGTTTGTTTGACACTTGGTTAGTTTGTTAGTTTCTTATTAGGCTATATAAGACTGAAGCAGTGAAAGTTTATGTGAGTGAAATAGCAGGTTGCTTTGTTCGTTACCTCAGTTTCTCAACGCATGAGAGTCGTTGTGTTCCTTGGAGATCCATCACTCCCTCGTTCTCGCACTGTTTGTTGGCCACTTTTCCTGTGGCTGGTGAGCGAGGCTAGGTGAGCATATTCTGTTTGTTTGAATTAGTCAGTTGGCTTCCTTGCCCTATAGTTTTCTTACTGCCCATGGCCCGGTTCTGCTTTTGTCGGCCATGGCTAAAATTATCTGCCAGTTCTTTCAATTTTGGTGGTTCATTGATATGTTCAGATTGTGGCTGCTTCTTATTGCTATCTACTACTAGAGCTAGTCCTCCTGACCAATGCTTTTCCTTTGATTATTTGGTTTGTTTGATACTCGGTTTTATTGATTTCTTATTAGACTAGACTGAACTTGTGGAAGTTTATGAAAGCAAAATGGCAGCTTACTCTTTGCCTCAGTTTCGCATGCCATTGGAGTCATTATTACCACTCATGGATCTCCATTGTCCATCCCGAACCCTATTGGTTTGGTCGAGAGGGCATAAAGGAACATTTCTTCATTGTTCGTTTGATTTTGTGTCTGTACTTGTTTGGCCGAGATGGATAAAATGATTTGGGGCTGCTAGTTCTTTTGTTCTTGTTTATCAGACATGTTACTTGATGTGATGATTTTCTGAGCAGATTATGTCGAATATTTAGACCCTTGGCCCTTTCTGGTCTTTTTTTATGTCTCTAAAAATTGAGCTTTTTAAAACTGATTGATGCCTAGCATGCCATCGCGGCATTGTTTTATTCTTGTGTTTCTAGAGATAGATGACTGTGCTAGTACTAGTTCACTTTGTGTGGTAGCTAGAAAGAATGCTAAGTAGAGTGGAGTTTACATGGAGGATCGTTTGCAGCTGAGCACCTCATGTTACAAGGAGATGTTGCTACTTAGAAGAGTTTATTAGTTTAGCTACCGTGAGTAAATTAGTTACATGGACAGTTTATTGGTTATATCGAAAGTTTATCGTTGTATTGTTGTTGGTTAGTCATATATAGTTATTACATGTCTGTCAATTCAAATCAATGGCTCATTGTATCACTCTATTATTAAATTTTCATTTTTCCTCACGCAGGTGCCCTGATGTTTCAATCGTTGATGGTGATCAAGTAGATTACTTACCTCATAAGGTTCTGGCCAACTAATGAAATGTGGAACAACTCCAATCTCAAGGTACAGTGAGCCTGCAATCTAAGTTGTGTTCTTGGTTTGTGGTTCATGATAGTTGATTATTGTCTAATTTGTGATTAGTGTAGAAGTAGTGAGTATGTGAGCCAAATGGTAGGTTACCCTTTGTCTCAGTTTCGCATACCATCTGGGTGGTTGTGCTACTCGGAGATCAATCACTTATTTTCACGCTTTCTGCTAGCCGCTTACCCTGGGGTTGGTTAGTGAGGCTAGGTGAACTTATTTTATCTTGGTTGAACTAGTCAGTGTGTCCTCCTTGCCCCTCCATGTTAAGTGATTGAGATCTATTTTTGTTGGCTTTAGCTAACTGTGTTTTATGCTCTAGAGAAGATAGATGATACATATCTGCTGATTGTTTTGATTTTGTTGGTTGATGTTCAGACAATGGTTAGCTATCTGCTAGAGCTTCTATTGCTAACCTGCATTTCTTCTGTTTTTTTGTTGTTTTGTTTTGACACTTGGTTAAGTAGTGAGAGTTCATGTGAGCAAAATGGCAGGTTACTCTTTGCCCCAGTTTCCCTTGGCATTGGAGTCGTTGTGCTGCTTGGAAATCCAACATTCCTGGTTCTCGCGCTTACTCTTTAGCTGGCGAGGGAGGCGTGGTGATCATATTCTATTTGTTTTGAATTAGTCAGTCGGCCTACTTGCTCTGCAGTTTTCTTACTGTCCAGCAATCGCATTTTGGTGTTATTTTAAATTTTCTAGCTCACTGGGAGAGCCAAAACGTGGCTGTCGGGCTTGTTTTTGTTGTGTGGTTCCTAATTGGTGGCTGCCGTTAAATGGAACGGCTTAATGATGATCTCTGATCCTTGCTTGCTGTATGATGTGGTTTGTTTGCTCTGATCATCTACTTGCTGCTAATTGACCTTTTACTGTTCACTTGACCATGTACTGTTGCATTGGCCCTCTTTTGATGCTGATTCTTTAGACTAACCCATCTACTAGAAATCTGGAGTAATTCCAGTTGTGGAATCTAACTGAATTTTCCGATCATCATTTTTGTTAGTTGAGGGCAGTCCTTTTGCTCTGTTCAAAGATAGTATCTTGTAATGCTTAGGCGAACTGTTTTCATTCTCTTAGTTATTAACAATTTTTTTTGGAATGGAACACTCGTATTCCATTAAGGTTTCTTGTAGCAGTCACAAGTCTAGGTTTATTTGTCAAGTGAGAGGGTCATACCTAGCTACTGCAAAACCATATCTGAAATAGGCGATTATTTTGCAGTCGTACAGACTAACTAGACTTAGCACATCTCTCTTTGTGTGTGTCCATGCTATGCACATCCCATGAGAATTAATGTGGATTCCCTGCTAGTTAGAGCAGAGGGAATTAAAGAGATCTTGGATGATATGGTTTGTGTCCAGTGAAAGAGATTGAAACTAAATGATCATGCCAAATATGCGAGTGTATGTAGATTGATATCAATTCTACTGGACTGTAACTAATGTACATGAATGATCATTTCTGATTTAACATTTAAATTGTTCTAAATGAGAAAGATGCATGTAGTACAATGTAAAGTTTAGATGTGGAGTTGCAACTTCACATGTTTTGTTTTGCAGCTCCCTTCTGTCTTGCTACAACAATTAGCTTTGCCTCGGTGGTTCAGTGATTTGTAACTTAAATTTGCTTGCTCTACTTTTGTGTATTAGATATGGAGTCAGCGTTGCTTGGGTTTCATAAAATTTATCTTCATTTCTGCAGCTTTTCTCTTGTCAGTGAACTACAAACCAGTTAATTATTTAGTCATGCCTTCGACTGCTTATTTATGTTGTTATTTCCTGCATTTCATGATGTAGAAACTGAGTGATGGTTGAGAATCTATCACATGATGGCGAATATATTATTGAGTTGGGCTTCACCTCTGTACATGACTATTGTTTTCTACTCCCTCCACCCTGAATTACTTGTCGCAGAAATGGATAGAAATGGATGTATATAGAACTAAAATACATCTAGATACATCCACTTCTGTGACAAGTAATTCAGGACGGAGGGGTATAATGCGCCTTGTACTTTGGAGATGTATCACCTAGCATATTGCTTACGTTTAAGGCATTTTACTTGACCACGGAATGAATTCACTTGTAATTTTCGAATATTTTCTAACTGGCAAACCTGAATAGTAAGAGAATTATTTCACCACATAATGGTCATGCGGCTGGTTTGAACTATAGTACTTACATCTGAATTCTTGGGTGTAGATGATAGACTTGATTTCTGCCATTGAATAGCTTAGTGGGCTGACCACTAGGGAACTTGCTGATACGCTCAAGGAGTCAGAGACCTTTGTCTTGCAGTGCAAGGGACAAGATGGAGGTCCAGAGCATGTCCCTGTAGGTGCAGTGTTTACATGAGGCGGCGCCTGCGACCCCGCTCCCCTGTCTCCTCAAGTGACCACTTCTTGCGTAGGTAAGACACTCAGTCGGTCTCTCTCCCTCTGCTTTCTCTTCATGTATGTGTGCCCACAACCATAGATCCATGGTTCATTTAATTCCATGGCAATTTCTAGGATTCTGGGTTGTGCTAATAGTCTGTGATGCAAATACTTGTGCTTCTCGTGATTATTTTGGTATAATAGTTAGTGGATTTAGCCCTCAAGTTTAATCCTGCCAGTTTTTATATTTTGCCGCTATAGTTGGGTGATATGTTGTGCGCATTTGAGTATTTCCTTTGTCGATGTGTTGGGCAATGTGTGGTAATGGTACATGCGTGTGCTGCCTGTAGTTGGTGCTTGGTTGATCTTCAGGCCAGTAGTTGGTCTGTTTTGGTCGTGTGCTACGTGTGCTGGTTTATCCAGCCGGAATCTTTGCTTTCTTATAAAGCAGCCCCTTATCTACTAATGATGATATGGTTGTTTGATTTCTAGCGTGCTTGTGAAATTATGGTTGCAATAATCAATCTATTTGATATGGAACTATCCTTTGTTGATGTTTGGTTACAAATCCCTAGAGCTATCCTTGATGTATTGAGAGGCATTGTTAGAAAATAATCAATCTACTCCATCTGAAGCATGATTTGCCGGCGGTCTTGGAGTCACATGCTACACTGCTACTGTTTGTCAATTGTGAATCCAGCGCTGATCTGCCCTTGATTATTATTACTACCCGACAAACAAAAATGATTATTTTCTCAACGTAGTAGTATGTATCGGTTCTTAGCCCTCTCTGGGGCTTGGAGTGCACTGAAAAGTGTTGACTTTCTTTGGCAGATGCGAGACCCTTAGGTGAGGTGACCTGTGAGATTCATGATGCCTCCCAGGATGCAAAAGGGCATGGCAATTGAAGCAATGTCACAAGGTAGCTAGTGCATATTCATCTTATTTTATTGCACCACAATTTGTACTTATCTCAAATAAAGTTACTGTACTCAAATTTACACTGCTCTGCTCTAGTCTAGTTTCTAGAAACTTTAATCCACCCTCACAGTAGCCTGCTCTGGTCTAGCGCGCCATCTATTGTTTTCTTGACCTGGGGCTCCTATTCTTGGCCCCATTGCGGGATTACACTCGACAACCCAGGATATGCTGTTCTCTTCTTTAATCTTTGAAGCTTCACTGCCCTTTTATTGTCTAGTTCCTCATAATCCACTCACAGTGTAGTCTTGATGTGCAGTCTAGTTCTTCAACACAGTATCCTGGAAAGGCACCAACTTGCTATCTTGTCATATAAAAATCTTCCGTCACTAACGTGCCATGGTCACCTGCAAATTTGAATTTTGAAAAGTAGGAATTGGTAATACAAATGACTGTTTGTTTTCATTCCTTCTTGTGTGCTCGACTGGTTGATGAACAACGTGCATTTCTCTGATTTGGCCAGACCAAAACATCCTGTTTCTTCGATTACATGATTGATTTGTAATCACTAATTCATTTAGGTCACCAAGTATAAAGATATGCTTGATGTTAATGAGCATGATTTAGGTAAAGTTGTCTGCTGTTTTTATTTTCTACATGGACTTTCATTGGACCACAAATTATATGACTTATTGTCATGTGCTAAACTCGGTAAAAGGTCCAGAAACTGGCACAAGACACTGACCTCTGACCTTAACTTGGACTATGGGCTAGGTCCATGCCAATGACACTTGCATCAAACCGCTGTGTCTGCTCTGGGACCCAGTCTTGTTCCTTGGCTGTTAACTGATCTTGTTATCTGTCTCTGCCCAGGGTGGCTGAGAATGGGGATTTATAATTCGTAAATGGAAGGTTCACATTAGGATTGAAACTAGATTAGAAGCACCACGCCGCGCAGCGGGTCGCGCTGGCTGTAACGTGGGCCCGGCGCGCATCTGGCCCCACGTGTCGGCGGGTGACCAGGGGTGAAGAGGCGTGGCGCCGTCGCGGGGTGATGGAAACGCACCGGCATAGCCAAGCCAAGGGAGTGCCTTAGCCTAGGCGTAACGCCAAGAATATTCCATTCTTCATAATGCTGCCTACTGTACTTGAGAGCTATGAATGTTGGGCAATTTACTAACGGACGACCGTTTGAGATAGCAAACAAACGTAATTTTCCACACAGTTTTAGTTGGACGCGAGATCAAATGGTGGCGGTTTCCGAAGAAAATGTCACGCATCACAGCGAACATTCGCCAGCTATTAGGGTCCATGAATGTCTGGTTCCTAGCCGTCGGCCCTTCCTTCACCTCCTCGTTGCGGAAAACTAACGATTGGGCTAAACCTATGCACCGGTGAATGAAGGCGGCATTGAGGAGGTCTCTGCTCCAACATGCCTCCGCTCTGGTACCTGCCGGCGATGAGATGTGATCTACATGTGGCACCTTACGCATGCGCCAACACTAGCCTTATGCGTCCCACTTAGCCAGTCCTCCACTCGGACGTGCGATTGGCCTCGTGGCTATGAGGTTTACATGGTATGAAGAAGGAACTTGGTTGTACAACTGAAAACATAAATTGAGAAAGGACAAACTTTTGTTTATGTACTACATATAATAAACTTTAAACAAGCAATTTGATGCAAACATCAAAAATAAATAGCTGTTGCAGTCATGCCTAACCAAATATATACAACAAAGTTTGAAGGCTTGAGATGGACAAACTTACATTATTGGTGAATACAGGCTCTATAAAGGCCTTGTCCATGCTGAGGGGGGGGGGGCGCAATTCAAGAAGTTTACCACAGAATCTTCTTCAAAAGCATTGCCTTTATTCTACATTTTGTTAAGAGTAAATATAGATGTGGTAATATACGAAAAAATGGAGAATATTTAAAATAAGATGAAGAGTGATGCTACATAACCAAGTAGCTATAAATGTAAGTGCAGCGATACAGGCAAAAGGTACATCCAAAAGCAATGCACAACTAAACTTTTTCAGTACCAACCTTATGGTAAGAGTAAATATAGATCTGCTGTGTAGAAAATGGAGGGCAAAAGGAAAATAAGCTGTAGAGTGATGGTACATGAACAACTACCTGTCATTATAAGTACACTGATAAAAGACAACATTACTTACAAAAACAATGCAGAGCTAAAAAAAGCATTGTCATTGGATATATTCTACACTAATGTAACCATTCATACAGATCAGATAATTTGGAGTGAATAATTGATAAGCAAGCTATCATGCATACTGCTATCACATAATGAACCAGGTATGTATGCAAGTACAGTGATACAGGACAATATGTACTAACAAGAGCAAAGCAGTGGGCAGCATATTTGCGATATCCTGTCGTTCTTGTCAAACCGGAATTCTTCTTCGAATAGATTTCCTGCAAAAAAGATCCGTAAGGCACATGCGGCAAAGTAGAAGTTCAAATTGTCATGTGATTTCATAGACAATACCTCATCCTGGGAATGAGACCAGTGCATAACAAAGTTTTTCCATTCAATGTCTTCTAAATTTAGCACATAAGACTTTACCGGAAATTCGTTTATAGGCTTGCCATCAAAGTGTGATTTCCTCAGGTAACATCGATACTGCTGCAATGCTTCCTTGAAAAGCACAAGCAAGCTTTGCTCGTCATGACTATCCAGATTGACCCTCGCCTAGTTACAACAATGTAATGTAAATCATTGATGTGTTCAATCAGCAAAAAACATGAAAATAATAACCATGAATAATAGCACTTACATGTAAGTTGGACAGGAATATGTGAAAATGGTGTTTGTCTCCACAATAATCTTCCCATGATGGGAATATATGCACGTAGTCCCTAACAACATTGAAAGCATTGTCTTTTAAACTGGGAATAAATGGAATGGGGTTCTAATCTGCAGGAATTGGCCGTCTCTGCAGTTGGCATAGGTCTTCGGTCGGTGGACTTGCTGTACTTTTTGCTGGAGTGGGATTTTTCTGTGGTACAGCATGTGCTATGGCAAATGAAATCAGTATACCTTTTGCTGGAGTGCAGGTCCTGTGTGGTGGAGCTAGTGGTGTGGCCAGTGAAGTATGGGTGCAGTCTGCTGGAGTCGGTCCTACGTTTTGTGTCATTGGTTGTACAGCCAATATAAGTGGGGTGCTGTCTGATTTCTCCGGCACCACCACGTTTTTCAAGGACTTTGCTGGTGCTCCTTCAGGTTCGGCCATCATCCTCTTCCTTTTTGATGTCTGATGCACAAGAATAGCATTTGAGTGGAAAAACATGGTATGATGACAGATGGAATATGTATTGATAATGGATGGGCATGGCATCTCGACATATATGATGAGTAAACTAAGCAGATGGCGGTGTAACAAAGTAAAAGAAATGCAAGACAACATATGCAAGATACGCGCAATCAATAAAACCTTGCCAATTAGAACAGGCACCTTGATGGGTGAACAGGACAGGCCATCTGCCTTTGACTCCTCGAGATTAGAATAGTCATTAGGATGATATTCTGAACAAGAATCAATAGGTGGGGAGCATACGAGTTTCATTGCTTCCAGAATGGCACTCAATGCCTTGGTGCCAATTTTGTAAGTCATTGCGGTGTTTCACAATATTCTTCTGATGCGCGGATTCCGATATTCACTATAATTGCGTATAATATCTGAGAACCATGAAAACATAAATAATTGTGAGATTATCTTTGTAACGCAGATGATATTCTAATATAGGGGTGCCCCTGTAAACACTTGTGTGCTATCACTGGATTCTGATGAGAGAGCTCATGTGTGCTGTAATATGGTGCGTGCATTTATATAATATGGCACAAGTACACAAAAAAATAGGCTCCGGAAATAATGATAGCTAGCAGATGATAGGTTCATAATATACTGTATAGAGAGTTTATTGCCAAACCATGATAACAAGAGCACACAACAACTAGGCAGATCATAGGGTACACCATAACCAGCTTATATAAATCGGGAAAGTGGAACTGGCTGGAAATTACGGTGTTGTATTGCCGCTAGTAGTTGAAAGCCTATCGATCACGTACAGGCCAGCTCTATCAGCTGTGACTGCAGATGTCCCTACTCCCCTTCTTGACAAGGAACACACTGTGCTTCCCATACAGAACACCGCACGGGCCGCCGGCCGAACCACTGGCCCCACCTCTTGTGTTCCTCCGCCACCCCCACCCCCGCCCCCACCCGCGTCGAGTTTTCTTCGTTCAACGAGGCCCCACCACCGCCCCCCACAACCACCGTCCCCACCCGAGCCCCTTCGATCGCACCGGCGAACTCCGGCGAGCTCTGAAAAATTGACTGACCCAATTTTGAAATTTAGTCTACTGTGATTTAACTAGTGTGGAATATAAAAGGGGAAAAGCATAAGCATTGCGAGTATGGTGTTGAGCGTGCCACGGCGGATCTGAAGGTGCAAACCGGACAAAGGCAACTTCGCAACCAAGACAAGAAATCAGAGTAAAGCAGTGGTGATCTATTTTCTTGCTGCGATAAATAAGTTGACAGATACGAAAGAGTACCGCCTCTGGTGCGGCGCCGTGTACGCATCTGCTGAGAATTTGACGGTCCTGCGGTAGCGATGGTTGTCAGCGGCGTGGAAGCAGATCTAGGAGGGTAGACGGTGGCGGCGGGGCGCGGTGGACGAAACGGTCGTAGGAGCGGCGCCGGAAAGGTGGACGACGGCGGGGACGAAGCCGTGGATGAGAGAGGTCGATCTCTTGTAATGGACGGCGGCGTCGGGGTATCAGCTCCGGCATGGTGGAGGAGGACAGCGGTGGATGGGGTGGCGGACGGCGGCGGATGGAGGAGGGTGGGGTGGAGAGGGTGTTTTGGCGCCCACGGAGTACGAATAGGGAAAAGGGAGGTAGAGAGGAAGGGGGGAACCATGTATTCGGGGCGCGCTTGTCTCAAATGCGAGGAAATTTACAAACTTAGCCCCCGTTTCAAATTTCTACTACATCACAGCAACACTAGTTGGTTGGGGATAGGACGGTAATCTCGCATAACAGAATATTTGCCGACGAGAGTTTGTTTTTGGCGCCCACCGTGTATGAATATGAATCAGGGAGGGAGCCGATTTCGGCCGAGGACACTGTGTTTTGGCGCCCACCGTGTATGAGTCTGGGTGAGAGGCGATTACGTCACGTTTGGGTGAAATTACAAACCTACCCCTATCGAAACCTATAGAAATCCAGCATATAGGCTTTGCGTGGCAGGGATAGGCAGTAGTGATTTCCATCTCGCAGATTTTGGTTTCGGGCGGTTACTGCGACTTTCCCCGCTTCGTTCAAATTTTGTAGAGTGCACGTTTACCGTGCCAACTCAATTCGAATCCCGTTTGTATTCTTTTTTTTCAGGCGGGATCCATTTTCAATTGGAATTACATTCTATATACATCATTTTTTATATATACTTTCAAAAGCACAACACCATTGATACATAAATATGGTTTACAAATGGCATGATCTTATATTCGTAAGGTTGTATCCATCAATTTGGATTTTCAAATATTTGAAACCACTTTATGTTGAAATCCAATGTATGCATTCCTCGCTAACTGTCTCCAATTAATGTGTGTTTCATGCGGGTTTTTTTTACTTCTCAAACATGTATAATGTGTTTCGCAGACCCAACATATAGTGTAATCCCGTTTAGACATTAATTGCATATAAACCATGCATTGTTTGTAATTGAAGAATCTATGGATCACCAATATTGATAAACTATATAACATTACACGTGTGCCCAAATTCAAATGAATATGCATGTTTGATACACCAATTTGCGTTATGATATTATCGATGTCGTGATCTCCAGTTTAAATATTTGAATCCCCTTTAATCCAGATATTCGTCTCATATAGCTATCACTCATGCTTATATAGGACTATCTCTCTGGACCTATACGCGTTCATCGTCTCTCAGGTATCTCTCGTGCTACCTGTATGTCGACAATGATCTTTTATCTTCGTAACACACTGACGGTACTCTCTCCCTTGACCTTCATCACTCTATCTCTCTCTAAGTATATCTCGCTCCCTGCTATGTGTCTCTAACTATGATTCTCCATGTGGAATTTCTTTCTCTCACACAAACACAAAACTTTGTCTCCCGGGGTCTCATTTCTCTCTACTATTCCCATGTGTGCCACTCGCACACCCCTCATACAGAGATGTCTTTCGCTCCTTAGATATGAGAACCTACGACTCTTCCTCTTCAATATCTCTTTCTCACACACAAACACAAACTCTGTCTCCCAGGGTCTCATATTTCTCCATTGTTATCTTGTATGTCGCTCACACACACCCTCTCTCCCTAGAGATATCTTGCATTCCCTCGTATGTCTCTCTAGCTATCACTCTCGTTGTGAAATATCTTTCTCTCTCGCAGACACAAAACTCCGTCTCTCTGGATCTCATTTCTCTCTGATATCTGTTTGTATGTGACTCACATGCACCCTCTCTCTATCTCTCTCACACCCACACACATAACCCAACCTTCTGATCCACTCGACTCCTATCTCTAACGCACACTAGCTAGAAACTTTATCTTTCTATTTATCTGTTTCTCCATCAACCTTCTTTCTCGCCCTCACTCTTGATTCCTATCACGCACACTACATATGTTTCTCTCTACATGCAGTCAAGTGCCCTCTCACACACATATATAACTTCACCCTTTGAACCACCCGACGGTCATCTCGAACACCCAAACTAGCGGATGTCCCTCTAGCTAGCATCTCCATCTCTGTATCTATCTGTAGTTTCTCCGTCAACATTTCTTTCTCGCAAGGAGTCTTGCTTCCTATCACCCACACTTGTCACATCCCTAGCTTCTGGCATTGCACTAGGGTAACTTCATGTGTGCATCATGTTTAAACTTTGAAAGAAACTTGAAATGGGGATTGCCTAAACCCTAGCATTAAAGGAATTCACTAGGTTCAACCCAAAATATTTCCAGTAAATCCAAATGGCTTTTAAAAATGTTCATCATTTCTGGAAAATGCTAAAACCATAACCAGAGGTGTTGCACATTTTTTCATGACATATTTGGTCACTGAATTAAATCATACTTTATTTGCATTTGGGCATTTAAATGCTACTAAATATTTTAAATGCTCAAATAATCATAAACTAAAATGTTTACTGTTAGATATATTCTAAACAGTAGCCATGAGCAGTTTCTTGATTTTTGGGCTTGATCTGGTATTTTAATTAAAGCCCTAAAAGCTACAGAAGAAATAGAAAAACTAAAACAGAATAAAAGCAGAGAGAGAGAGAAGCCCACCCGGACCTTACCTGGCGGCCCAAGTGGCCGGCCCAGCCCACCTGCGCGGCCCAGCCCGCCTGGCCCCTCCCTCTGTCGTCTCCCTCCTCACGCCAGTAGGCAGGGCGCGTGGTCGCCGCGCGCGCTGGCCACCTCCTGCCTGCCTGCGTGCATCACCCCGACGCTCTGGACGACTCTGGCATCGCCACACAGACCCCTGGAACCCCCTCGACCGCCCCCCTCTCTCCCTGCCTCGCCTCTCTCGCTCTCTCTCCTGAAGCCGAGCGGAGCCGTCGCCGCCGCTCGCTGCCGTCGCAGCCACCGACCACCCCTCGCCCTATCGATGAGCCCAGAAGCTCCGCCGCGACGCCCTCGCCCTCCTCACCGAGCCACTCTTCGCCGGAGGCCCTGCATCGCCGCCATCGGGTCGTCTTCAACCTCGGTACCCGCCGGACGCCGTTCATCGATCCGCCTCGCTCCGGTCACCCCGAGCCCACTGATCTGCTCATCGACCTCTCTGTGAGCTCCGCCGCTTTTCCCCTCTGTTTTCCCACGTGTTTGCACCCTCTAGGCCATAGTTCCGCCATGGCCGAAGCTCGCCTCCGCTCGAGCTTGTCGCCGGCGTCACTCCGGCGACCATTTGGTCATCCCGTGCTATCGAACATGCTTGCCGCATCACGTAGTGCCTCGCTAGCTTCTCAGTTCCCGCGTTTGCACGCCGCAGCCCCAACCCCGCACATGGCCGAACTCCGGCCGCCGCCTTGGAGCTCGCCGTCGTTGGCTCCGGCCATGATAGACCCGGCCTCCACCACCACTAGACGCGCGACTGCAGGAGCTCTCCAACGAGCCCAAGAACGGCCTCGCCCGTGCCCTGTGGGCGTTTTCCGAGCTGCGCCACCGTCTCGGGCCTCGCGGGCGTCGAGCCGCCGGCGAGTTGACCTCGTTTGACCCGGGGTTTGACTCCCCTGGGTCAACGAAAGGTGGGCCCAGAGTCCTGCTAATTTTAGCTTAGCACTAATTAACTTTTAGTTAATCTACTAAGTCACTGACATGTGGGCCCAGGCCCCACTGACAGTTTAGTTAGTATTAACTTAACCTTGTTAATTAGTTGTTTCACTGACGTGTGGGTCCCAGCCGTCAGGTTTGACCTGGGCTGGCACCTTTGACCTGCTGACGTCACCCCGACGTCATGCTGACGCAGATAACCTTTTCTGGATTTATTCTTATTCAGGAAAATCCAGAAAATTGCCTAAACTTCTAAAAATCATAGTAATTCAACCGTAACTCCAAATCAAACAAATTATATATGAAAAATTATCAGAAAAATCCAAGGAATCTGTTTATGGCATTCTCATGCATGTTTGAACAACTTACAGCCACTGTATATGACAATTTGAATTAATGGTATTTGAAATGCCTCATGTGGAGTTCAAATTTGAATCTAGTGTTCAAACCAACTCCATTTAAATCGTTGCTAATTACATTAGCTCAATCAACAGCATATTGTCATGACATTATCATGCATCAGATTGTTGCATTGCATTGATTGTGTTCTCCTTCTCTGTTGTCGGTAATTGTTCCCTCTCGATAGACGTATTCCGACGATGAGTTCGATGACACCGATGAAGAACTATATTATCTTCAGAAGTGCCAGGCAAGCAAAACCCCCTTGTTTATTTCGATACAATCCCACTCTCTCGCTCCTGCTCTCTTTTACTGCATTAGGACAACAACGATTCAACTGTTACTTGCTGCGGTAGTTGAACCCCTTATCCTCTGCATGACCTGTCATTGCCACAGTAAATAGATGAAACCCACTAGCATGAGTAGGAGTTGTTTGAGCCCTGATGTGCCTACTCATTCATGCTTGTTTGTCATGCCTGCTACTGCTTAGAGTTGAGTCGGGTCTGATTCATCGGGAATGAATTGGAACGGTGATGAACATGTCCTACCGTGTGTGAGCTAAGTGTGTGAACACGATTTGGTAAAGGTAGCGGTGAGAGGCCATGTAGGAGTACATGGTGGGTTGTCTCATTGAAGCCGTCCTCAGGAACCGAGTTCTGTGTTTGTGATCCATGAAACAGTTACTACCACGCATTGGGCCCGAAACCAATGGACCCTCTCGGCTTCTTGATCACGCTTGTCCTCTGTCCAGGAGTTGCAAAGTACTTTCTGGTGTTTGTAGTATGCTGGGGGCCACACACAGCACTGACCGTAGGGGTGGGCTGTGTTGCGGTAGGCATGTGGCCGGGCCAGCTGGGCGCCCGTTTGGTGTCTCGGAACCCTGTACACATCGTTCGGGGCCGTAAGTGGAAACCTCGGCCAGACTCCTTGCGGATGGAACCTGAATAGGCGATAAACCTGGACTAGAGACTTGAGTGTTTAGGTGGGCCGTGGCCGACACCCTCGCTGGGCTTCCGCTTGAAGGTTGCCGAGTACATGTCGTGTAAACGGCGATAAGTGGTGAGAGCGTGTGTGAAGAAGTACACCCCTGCAGGGTTAACATCATCTATTCGAATAGCCGTGCCCGCGGTAATGGACTTCTGGGTTGCCTATAACAGTTCATAGACAAGTGAAAGTGGATACTCTAAAACTCGCAAGATAAGCGTGAGTGCTATGGATGGCCTTCTCGTAGGGAGACGGGAGTGGATCCATAGTGGTGTATTGATATGGTGAATATGTGGACTTGTGTGCGCCACCTCAAAAGAGTTACTTGCAATCATAGTTTAGGTTAGCCACTGAGTCAAAGCTGGCTTGCTGCAGTCAAACTCCACCACCCCCTTTGTTGATACCGATGCGTATGTAGCTAGTTCTGATGTAAGTCTTGATGGGTACATTTGTACTCATGTTTGCCTATTTTATGTTTTTGCAGAGAGACGTCAGTCTTGCTAGTAGTTCCGTGTGGGCTTCGACGTTTAGCTTGATACCTCAGCTACAATCTTGTGCCCTCAGCAGGATCTGGTAGATAGTCAGGCTTCTCAGCCTTTTCCATTTGTAGATGTCTGTACTCAGACATGTTACGCTTCCGCATGTGCTTTGACTTGTATGCTCTGAATGTTGGGTCATGAGACCCATGTTTGTAATATCTCGCTCCTCGGAGCCTAATGAATAAATACTTTGAGTCGTAGAGTTATGTTGTGATGCCATGTTGTATTTACTCATATCAGGCATATTGTGTGTATGATTGAAATGCTTGGTATGAGTGGGATCTGACTATCTAGTTGTTTATCCTTGGCAGCCTATCATATGGGGAAATGTAGTCTAGTGCTTCTGAGCGATAGTAGTCCGCTACAGCCCGGTTCACCGGAGTCCTACTAGCCCAGCACTACTGCTCGGAACACTTGACTGGCCGGCATGTGACTCACTTCGTTCCTGTGTCCGTCCCTTCGGGGAAATGTCACGTGGTGACATCCGGAGTCCTGCCTAGCCTGCTACAGCCCGGGTTACCGGAGTCCTGTTAGCCCAGTGCTACATCCCGGATTCATACGCTGTTGACCGACATGCTCGAAGTTGATTCACGTATGCCTGTCTCCATGGGTTAGTGCCGCTTTGGGTTCACGACTAGCCATGTCGGCCCGGGTTCTTTGTCATATGGATGCTAGCGACACTATCATATACGTGAGCCAAAAGGCGCAAACGGTCCCGGGCCAGGTAAGGTGGCACTCGTGGGAATACCGTGCGTGAGGCCGCAAAGTAATATGATGTGTTACATGCTGGATCGATGTGACTTAGGATCGGGGTCCTGACAACACTATATATGTCTTTCCATACATATGCATTTATAGGTTGGTCTCTTTTGCACAATCGTTGCGCCTCACTCCCTCTGCTCGCCATAGATGCATGCTCTAGCCCACGCCACTATCTCTTAAAGACAAAAACACATGCTCAATTGTCGGGACTTCTTCCATGCATTCTCACATGCATGCATATTGTCATACCGATCCGTCTCTCCCATGTCGTTGATCTTATGACTTATGTCTTCTTTCTTTTATCTCGATCATGTGCGCGCGCACACACACACATCCCACGTATACATGTATACCTCTCACACATGCACGTTCAAGGTCTCTATGTCTCCATACGTAGTTAATTACCCTCAATCCTAATGCCACATCGAATCGTTCTCCTCTTTTGTGCACATAACTTCTGCCTGGATGGGTAAAACACACTCTCACACTTAACAATCTCCTTCTAGCTACCCCCCGCCTCTCACTCTTCCCCTATATCCCCGAAACCAATAAGACCATCCCTTAGTTTAATTCCCGCCTACATGCACCATCGATATATAGTAGTCTTCCTCGGTGTCTCTCGAACAAACACGTTCTCTCGAAGTCGACTCCTCTCACGCGCACACACCTTCTCTTCCCTCTCTACGGGCATTTTCTCTCTCACACCCCATCGTTGGTGGCCTCTGCCATACACACCACCTCTCTATGATGAAAGCCATGCACACTTAAATTACATCACCACAGAGTACCCCGCGACACACACACACACGCGCGCACGCACCCCCCCAACACACACACACTAAGACTCCATCTCTCTCTCTGTCTCTCTCACACACACATGCAAGCACGCACGCCCCCCCACACACTAAGACTCCATCTCTCT
>NC_041392.1:45579231-45596747 GCF_002162155.2 Triticum dicoccoides
ACACACACACACACACACAGACACACACACACACACACCCCACACACACACTAAGACTCCATCTCACACACACATGCTCTAGGCGGAGCATTTGTTCCTACCACCCTTCATCCAACCTTACCCGTATGATAAACAATCACCTTTATTTACTTGCATAACATGGACAAATTCCACTTTACTTTAGTAGTCAGCAAACTTATCATCTGTACCCTTATAAAAAACGAGTTGGTGGTGATGGTGTGTCTGCCATCTTGTAATACAGACCGTATGATCTATATCTGAGGATAGGAAGCAAACTATGATAATTTTACAAAAGATACCCGCACCTCTCTCCACATCATTATCTCCCGCAACCTCATTGCTCAGCAATTAAAAAAGGAATAAGTCTCTGGAACAATCTAGCATGCATGGTGGCCGCTGCCGCCTGCCGACGCCATCCATCCCCATGCCTCCGCCCATTCCAACCACCAGTCACCACCACGCTCCACTCCTCCTTGCCTTATCTCTCATCTTTCATTTTTTCGATGACATTCTCGAGATACCAGTTTTCCGATAAAATTCTCGAGATATCATTAGTTTTTACACATGGGATTACTCCTGCATGGGTCAATCACAATAGGTGTTCTGTAAAAAAATGCATATTGATGTTCTGTGCAATGCACGATAATCTTGCTTGTAATTATATAACGCAAATCACGAGCAGGAAGTGACATTTTTTTGACACAACCACGTTAACATGGCCACGTAAATCACTAGCTAAAGTAAATACCATTATACTTATATCCCGATGCAAAAGGTTGAGTACATGTCCGAAGAGTAGAGTCGCACACACGCACTCTGTCTCTCAAAATCTCTCTCTCTCACACACACCAGTTACGTGACGCCCACTTAAGCAGACACGTATGTTACAATTTGTGCACCCGCGGGTACACGTGATGCTGCGCATTTATTTAAGCCGGAAGGCGAACCCAAACAGTAGCTGCATTCATTCCCCTCCCGCCGCCTCTTCTCTGGTCGCCGTCGCCCGGTAGCCATGGGCCGGCCGAAGGTAACAACATACGCCATACTCCCGCCAGAGCGGCGCTTTAATATGGAAATTTTAGTGGTCATGCATGCATCTTTTTGTGCTAGCACTCCTATATAAGGGTTGACCGGTCGCTTCCCGCGGACGTGCGCGGGCGGTGGAAGAGGAAGGAGAAGGGAAGCGGGTTGTGGAGCAACATTTTTTACCACAATTTCTTAGGAAACTGAGTGCAATAATTGAGTAGTTTTGCAAACTACCAGTACTACACCTGAAATGGTTCAAAACCTATACTCCCTTTCCAGCGCGCGCTTCCCGCGTGAAACGGTCAGCATCGCCCCGGAGCGTCAGTGCCGCATTAATGCCCGGCCAAAGCGGAGGCAACCTCTCACTGGCGCCGGCTTTGAAGGGGCGCGACGGCCGAGAGAGCGCCGCTTCCCGGTGCACGCGACTACTCCGCGTCGAGACTGGCCATAGGCCCTGTTTTGATCCATGGGTTAGAGTTAGTTTGAGCTAGTTGGGGCTCAAATAGCCCTAAACTATCCAAGCATGAGGGTTTAAATTGGAGCAAGTTGCACCGAACCCACCAAAAAAAACTATCCCACCCAAGAGGTGCTAACTGGAGATAGTTCTCATTGGGACCACTGAAAAATCACTTTTCTCACTCCATGAAGTGCATTTATTGTCAATCTAACCCTATCACCCAAACACCTCTTTGGCTACAGTTAGTTCAGGGTTAGTCATGAGTTAGTCTAACCTCTAGCTAAGTTAGAGTAATAAACAGGAGCAGTATAGGACATGCAAGTTGCTCAAAGCATACAGGAAAATTCGTACGTGAAAGGATTTTTTTTCTTTTTGAAAACGGAACGTGAAAGGAATTTTTTTAGAATGCTCTTGGCATGTCGCTAACATGTGATAGTTAACCGACCTCAATAGAAGGCAGAAACGCCAGCCTGCCGCACTTTGATAGAGACGAGGAGGGAGAAGCGATACAGGCTGCTGGATTACTAGAGATAGGTGTCGCACGGAAGCCAAGAAATATGGTGATAGCGTGGGTTAGCCATGTACTAGTATGATACTACACTGGGCTGCCGTGTTTCGTACTCTTCCAGTCCACTGTGGAGATGATTGGTTAATTTTATATCGCTGAATAATATTAAATATTATGAGTGCAGACACTCCACCATGAGGTTCCTTGCTCCTTCTCGGTCGTCCGGAATCTATGTTCTTCCACTCTATTTTTTTACGTGAGCTTTGTTCATCCTTTTGCCAACACGCGAGACATCTAGCATCTAGGTGCACATGTTATGCAAGGATCGTTCCATCTATATGAAGAACACGTGGGACTGGAACTACGAGATGAACATGTACCCAGGAGTGGACATACGAACCTGAGTAATGTAGCGCAGTAAGTGAAGTAGAAAGGCACAAATGGTATGAACATGCATGGCATATAGGGTGTGTTTGGTTGCGTTCTCGTCTCAGCATAGTTGTTCCCTCTTCATGCATGCTCAACTCAACACCCCTCTTCATGCATGCTCTCTTCATGCATGCTTCTAGTGTATTTGTGCTAAACTAGTGTGGACTCATGCACCCTCCATACAGTCTACCAAACACCCAAAAGTAGGTCAAGAAGGGAACTCTTGGGTGGCATTTGTCTCTTACTACGCACTACCACTACATGTTGTACGTGCAATGAACGGTGATGTTATGGAGTACGTGCCTAAGTACTCTACTACTACTATATTACTTGGAGGCACATATTAACTTTTATATTTGTTTACGTGTATGCCCCGAGACCTTCCAACTAGACGTGTCTTTGTCTCCAGGTCGCACTTTGTATCGCTCATACCACTAAGTACTACTACGTGTGGTCTCCGACCCAGAAGTGGAAGAAGTGGAGACGCTCTACCATGCTGTTTTTTTTACGGTGGGCTCTACCACGCTGTTCATGTCCCACTCCTTCCGCTGACGTGTGGTACATCCAGCACGTGCCGTGTTTGGCACCCTTCCTCGTAAGAGTTGAAACGTTAGCATTCATCAGAAATAAAAAATAATTATTAATCAGCAGTGATACTATTTTTTTGCGAACCAATCAGCAGTGATACTATACCACGCGGTTTCCTTGCTCCTCGATATCGGAAAGAATACTTCCGTTCGCCAACATGTGGGACGTCGACCATCCTGGTCCACTTGCCATGCACGCAGAACTCCAAGGGAGTCACCCAGGTCGTCGCGCCGTAGTAACAATGACTAATGAGCCGTCAAATCACAGGCCCACTTCCCACTGTGAAGTTGCTTGGACGAAGGAACCATCATGACTTCGTTGAATTCTGCTTCTTGAAGAAAACTACTGTACCAGTAGTACTGCTAGCTACAGTAGTTACTCCAACAGAGGCCTCCTTTCGTTCATAGGATAGGAATATGAAAATCATAGGAAGTGAGATGACGTGCATCTCAATTCCTATAAAGAAAGAGATGCCATTTGATGCTTAGGATAGGAATTTTTCCATTTAGTCTAGGCTAATGTACCGGTAATTTGCTCTAAAAACTACAGTAGTAACTAGTAGTACTGGTACATGCTTGTACTCAGACACACACACACACACACACACACACACACACACACACACACACACACACTAACTACTAGTACTACTACTTCTCACATGCTGGCCAGACGCCGTCGTTCTCCTTCCCGGCTTTGTCGGCGACACCCCATCGTGCTTGGATCTCCGCCAACCTCTCCACAGCAGCGCGTGCGTCCTTTTCTTTCTTGCGGCGGTGGGCCTCTCTTTTCTTGAGTGCTTTCTGACTTTTCCGCTCCCTCTGTGCGGCTTTAGCCGCCTCTTGCTCTACCGCCCATTTGGCCTTGGCATCTTCAAATTCCTCCCACATAGTTGTGAAGTCGCGAGCGGCGATGAACTCGGCATAGCGGGATGCCATCGCTTCCCTACCATTTTGTGTGCGGTCGTGGACAGCGAGGAACTCGGCGTGGCGGGATGCCATCGCTGCCTTACCGGTTAGTATATATGCAGCGCGGTGGCATGAACGAAGCTTGATGAGAGCTCTGGGGTGGAGTCGCCAGACAACTGTATAGTGCATTGGTTTGTCAAGAGCTCAAGGACAGAAGACGAAGCAAATTTGGATTCCCCTTCATTCTTGGTCATTTATTACCAAGTAAAATGCATTGGCGGTCATTGAACTTGTCTTGATAGCTCACTTTGATCATTGTATACGAGATATGGTGATTATACGGTCATTGGCTCAGCGTATAGCTCCGTATTTGTCTGGTTGACCAGTCAAACAGTCCGCATGAGCCTCATCAGCTCGTGTTCTTTATCTATCTACGCGGGCCTACCTGTCAATGGAGAAAGAAATACTGTAAAAACCAAAATTATGCTAGAGTCCGGACCGCTTCCGGAGCCCGCTCTCACCGCCCTGGCCCCTCAAGACGCCAGCTGCCCGCCGCATGCATGCATAGCAAGTAGTACTCCTTATGTGGAGGAGGGAGAGGCATTGACAAAGTCAAGGAGTGGGCTCTGCAAGAGCCCGTCTCTACACGTGCTCCTAGGTATAAAAAAATAATTCTAAAAAGGCATAAAAAACAATTGTGTCTTAAAAAAGAAAGGTAAAAACATTTGAGAGGAAATAGATAGAGAGAAAGTGAGAAAAAGCTGTAACCTGGGCATTACATGAGGAAGGAGGGAGTGGTGCACATGCCAAGTTCACTGGGCTGCCGTGTTTCACACTCCTCCGTCGTAACAGTGGAGACAACATCTTTCATCAAAAATAAACAATAAATACTCGTTGCTCGTCCTCTATATCGAAAAGAATACTTTCATTCGCCAACATGTGGGACGTCGACCAGCCTGGTCCACCTGCCATGCACAAAATTATCTTGGTCTACCCCGGTCGTATCGCAGGCCCAACCTTTCCCACTGTAAGTTTTTCGGATGAAGGAACCATCATGACTTCGTTAAATTCTGCTTCTTCAAGAAAACATACCGTACCCGCAATACTGCTACCACACGCGAAGACTGGACGGCACTATACCACGTCATATCACTGAAACCCACTAGGCCAAACTACCCCACCTTGGTCATCTATTTTGGAACAGAGGGAGTACGTCTCTGCACTGCTATGATTTTGTGTTGCACGTCATATCACTGAAACCCACTAGGCCAAACTAGCCTGCCTAGGTCATCGATTGCTAAGCCTACAATTTTAGGAGCTAGGGCTATTGGTCGATCGACGAGGGATAAGTATAAGCGTACCACGAGCTCATCAGCCCCAATGTTTCTCTTCGGTGAGTGTTTTGCAAGTACTATAGATCGCACAGTAGCTAGCCTACTAACACCAAGAATCATCAAACAAGCCCTGCTAATATGATAAACAGTTCAAACTTACATCTAATCATGCCATATATTACATCAAAAGCTGGTGAGGATACATCTGTTTCCATAAATCGGAGAGGGTTCGCATGATTCATCGCATGATTCACTATCAAACAAAAGTAGCAAGATCCGCCCACACAAGACAGTGCACTAGCCCTAAGATGGTTTGATAACACACATCGTTCTAGTAATTAAACACATGGCAATGCAAACTACCCTGAAGGATTAGCGCGACCAACTATTTCTTGTCATCGATCTCTCGGGCAATGACCACATCACGGACAGCAGCATGGGAATCGATTTCTGGGGCGATGTCCGCAGGATGGACAGCGACATCGGAATCGATCTTCGGGGCGATGCCAACAGGACGGGCCACGATATCGGAATCATCAAGGACGTCCACCGGCACCTGCACAACCCTAACATATTAGCAAGCACATTGCAAATAATCAAAAACCACAACTATGATAATAATCCATTATTTTTTACCTTGTGCAGCTCACCGGGGGATCTCATCCCTCCGGGGGCCATCTCCTCGTCCTCGATGGGGGCCATCACCTTGCCAGGGGAATACTGCTTCTCAACGGCCACTATCTCCTCAAATTCGGTCTTGAGCCTCACATAGGTGGCAATCAGACTTCCTGGGGTAGGCACGGTGGGGCCCTTGCTGTTCTTCCAACTTTCTTTGAGGAGTTCGTCCGCCAACGTCCTCAACTCTTGGGCCAGTGCTTGTTTCTTGGAGTTCTTCGTCTCCATGGGTTGGCCCGCCAACATGGTCAACTCGTTGGTCGGTGCTCGCTTCCTGGAGATCGCTGTCTCCAGTGGGTTGTCCGCCGTGAACTCTTTGCCTAGTGCTGCAGGATCCATCAATGAACTGACAAACAAAAAGCAATCGAAAGGAAGCCACAATCGCAATGAATACGGGAAAAGAATATGATGTGAGAATCGGTCGGTGCTTCGCAAAAATAAGATTCTTGGAATGAAAATATAGCAGCATAACTGATTCGCCCACCTTTCCTTCGTCGGTACAGAAGAAAAATGGCAGAAGTGAGTAGCCTAGAGTGAGGTTTTCCTCAAGAAAGGGAAGAAAGGGCTTGAACGAGCATTCCAGTGAAATGATGGTTGATTCGTCCAGTCCAACTTGGAGGCCACCTTACCACTGCTGGTAAAGGTGTGGGTTTTGTGATATGACGGGTCATGACGGCCACACAGGGGTGATAGGTGAGTCTCGACTGTAGCACCTCGCTGTGATTTGGTGGATGGCACGCGGGCCCGGATGCTTTGAAATGTCCCGCATGTAGATAGAGCGGCTAGTCATATAGGAGTGCTCAATATTGTGCACCGCGACCAAGGCGGAGAGGAAAACGAGAGAACTACGTAATTAATGCATGAGTTTAATTAGGGTAGTTTTGTAAAGTACGAGATACATTCCTCCAATCGCAAAATGCCTTGGTTCATGAGATTTGAGATTTGAGCCCTATAAACCGGAAGGGAGGGAGTACTGCACACGGTGTAGTCTAGTCACTTGTTGAAATCTCTAGAAAGGCAAATACTCCTTTCCGATTTACAGGGCTATACTACTCCCTCCGTCTAGGTGTGTAAGTCATCTTACAAAAACCAAATAGTCCCAAAACACTTAGGCGCGGTGCATTAACTTCTACCTTGTTTCTTGTTTCTTGACATATCAACCAATAAGAGATGAGAGGTGTGCATGCTTTTAATGACTTGCAATGGCTAGTTCATTGCATGCAATGCTATTAATTAGCAAATAAACATTGGTGACCCCAGGAGGAAATGGTGCTAAGCGCGTGGACCTATGCAGAATGAGTATCAGCCAATGGATAATGGAGTTTGATTGTTAAACAATAGCAATTTTGTCTCATGCAAGAGCCTGGCTAGTACTCCAAGGAACCGCACCACGCGAGTGTTCGCAACTGCCACGTTCGGGTTGCGCTTGGCTCTTCGCCTGTTCGAGAAGACGAACAATAATGATGTTACTCCTACTTCTACATTATCGAATCCACTGCTGCATGTCCGTCCACCTCGTGCGGGAGGGATAGCGAAAGCTTCAACTTACTACTCCTGCCTTTGCGTCTATGACAGGTGGGCCCAACAGGTGGTTGGCCCTCCTGTCATGCAGCCAAAGGCAGGTGTGGTTAAGGCACCGGAGCTCAGTCCGCGAGGGAGAGGGCATTGTAGTAATCAAATTTCTCGGTCTTGTATGAGTTGACGAAGATAGGGATTGCTTGCTTGCTAGGGTTGCTCACTACGTATATATAGGCCGGAGCCTCCGCGCTTGCTTGCTAGGGTTGCTCTATTCACACACTCTCATCCTCTTCATATTTAAACAAGATAGGGGTAGTAACACTGTCTTTCTCTCTTCAAAAAATACTGGCTTTCTATCCTCACCGCTGGTTATAGATCCGGACGTATCCCCCTCCGCCGGTGAAGGGGAGGAGGGTCAGCGTTTAGGCCGTCGTCGACAGCGAGGGAGGAGACCCACTGCCGGCCGCACCGTTATCTCTGGCCGAGCGCCGGCGCGGGAGGTCCTCCGATCCCTTCGTCGTTACCTGTGGGCGGATCCGGCCTCCCGCCGCCCACCTATCCACATCCCGATGACCTTTAGGTATATCTTCGTTCGAAACCGCCTTAGCTCTACTTCCCCAGCTCGCTATGTCGCTGCATGTGCATCATTTTCTACCTCTCAGCCCCTCTCGATCGGATGGTCCAACGTCACATTTTTTCTTCTATTGTTAGAGGTAGAGCTACTTCATGGAGTCGAATCTTGTACTCCTACTTGGTTCAAACAAGAAATAAAGTGGGGGTGGGGGAATTTAGTATGTACATTGGACTTGGTACAAACAGGAAGGAAAGGGGGTGAAAGTAGTACAGACTGGTCATCCAACCGGTCTCTTGGTCAAAAAGGGAAATATAGGGGTAATGTTGTACACAGTGGTATGACCAAGACTAGATTTACTATGCACACATAGGAGTAGGTGGCTAGAGTGAACAAAAATGGGACCAACCCAGATATGTTTCTTGGATGTTTGTATCTCGGGGCAACAAACTATGAATCACCACTTTATGCTCTTGTTTACGTACATGGTGCTGGACTGCTGGTGCACCCACTGTCCCATACCCTTATACCAAATATTTAGGCTCCGTTCGGAATAAAGGGGCAGAAAACATAGGTCTTGATGAAAATAGAGGAATTGGAAAGGAATGTAGGTATAAATCTATGGAACAGCAAACCGGAGGAAACTCTCAAGAGAATGTGTTCAGATGGACTACGAAATGTACAGATTTGTTTTTTTAGAGTAGCATGCTTGGTAGTATGAGATGCTATTTGTTTATTCAGCTGCACAGTGACTACTCTTGTCCTCACCTCACGTACCACACATAGGTTGATTTTTTATTCTGGCAACACAGCACAGCAACCTGTCTAACATATGGTAGCGAGCGCCTGCCTCGGGCTTCCGCCCAAAAAATGAGCAGTGCATGGATGTTTCTAATCCTATGGAATCAGTACTACCAGACTAGCTTTCCTATGAAACAGTATTCACCTTTCCCGTGTTCCGAATGGTTGGAAGGGAAAGAATATCGTAGGAATTGTGTTCCTACGAAAATCCAGCACCAAACCTATGAAACGAATGCAGCCTTAGTTGTTCTTAATCTAATGTCCCTGGTAAAAATGAAGCCATGCCACTGTTATAAGCCATGACAAGTTTAGCCAAATGTTTTTGCCTGTAATTGTTTGAGACTCTGACTGTTTCCTCTATGCCTTTTTGTGCAAACAGGGATATCCAATTCACCTGGTTGCTGTTGTGACCTTTTGGTGCACTGCACAAAACTCTTCTTAAAAGAAGTGACTTTTGTGCTATTTAACTAGAATGTCAGAATGGAACAGTTGGTTCATTTTGGTGGAACTGCACAAAGGGAGATCTGTGTTCCAATCCTCATCATCCATATTGGCGCCATAACCTTCCTTTAGGTAAGAATGATATTTAATGCATGTGTTCATCTCTATTTTCCGACTGCCATGAGAAAATAATGCCGTTTTTTACTAGTACACTTGTACTCCCTCACTGACAAAACCAATTCTGAATTAGAAGGCCAATCATGTACTTGGTTTCACCAACTGGTGAAGAGAAAGAGAAACAGAGCATGAAGAGGAAGAAGAAGAAGAATAAACAGTGCCAAGGCGATCTTGCTGAAGCCAGAGGCCTCAGTCGAGGCCATTCAAGGTCTCCGGCAACAACTACCTTACATGTGAGATGATCCTCCAGGGAGCCCTTCCACTTCTGCTGTCTCACTTAATTAATTAGGAGTACTTAAGTACCACTAATTTATTACTGCCTAATTTTCCTGTTGGAGTTAAACAAATCTTTAGTAGGACCCTATGATGAATCATGTACGTGTGTATGTTTGTCTATGGAGGTGAATCATGTGGTGGAGCAGGGAGGGAATATTATTAGTGTCATGACATAATAGTGCTATTGTTTTGCATGTCAATTTATTGCCATTGGTTCAATGAGGCAATGTTTTGCGTATTGTCCATCATGAATTTGATGCTACTGGTTGAGTAATATGCTAATGTCTTCCTATCCTTTCTCACCAAGCTAATGAAGGTTTCACCTTGTTCCTACTTGTGCAAACAGGGATCATGTTGTGCCAATCATACATTAAATGGAACTACACAAGACAATATAGTGAACTGTATCCCAGCCAGTGCTTTAACTCTGCTGGAAGTTCTTGATAATATTTCGATATAATCTCAGCACTGGTAAACAAGAGTGATTTCAACCATACATTTGAAGTGCACAAAAATATATACTATTGTGTGATTCCAGTGAGTGCTTTATCATATCTTATGGGACTACATGAATAAGCTTTTTTCTCAGGTTGGTACGGGCCTAAGGCCTTCATCCATATTAGTTTGCTGTCATCTCTATTTGTATCGTGCTACTATCATGAGAAACTCCTTTATCTTTGCATGTTAAAGTTTTGAACCTATGATAAATGGCAATGCTTTGAGTGTTGAGTTGAGCTAATTGGCACTGATTAAATAAACTAATACCTCTCTTTAAGCAAGACTACTATGTTGCTAACTTTAGCCATTAAGATAATGAGGGTGCTTCTATTTGTTAGTGTATGTTTCATAAACTAGTCCCACTATTACAGTAATCTCACTCTCTCAATATATGTGCCAATAGGGATGCTCGATTTTGGTGGAACTGCACAAAAACTTTGGGTGCTTCATTGCCTCGACAGCTTCCGTCCTTTCCTATCAGTCGCTAAACTCCGCATGCTTTATTCCTTTGCTGTCAGTCGCTTGGCATATCTCAGCTTCCAGTCAAAGGAAATAGTAATTGATATGCTACCTCACACAAGTTGGTACTGGTCTTTATCCTGATTATTGTGCCTGTCATATGTATTGGTAATTTGGTATTGTGCTACTGTTTGCTGATTTCATAAAGGAGTAATTTGGAGCCTGAACTCGCAGGCAAATCATTACATCGGGTGATTTCAGTAGAACTTCACAAAATGATCAGATGGATAGGTACTTATGCTGCTGCTATGTACTCCAAAGTTCACTCAGACAAGCATCGATGTTGACAAGAAGTACCTATATTCATTCGAGTATCAATCGGTGTCAACCAATTGTCAAACTCCAAGTGTTAGGAGAGTGAACGCCAAGGATGCTCCATTTTAGTTGAACTGCACAAAAAATTTGGGTGGTTCATTTTCTCAACGGCCTCCTTTCTCGTTTGCAATGTAGAATTTTGGCGAGATAAAGGACCAAGATGAGCCACTAAACTGGTTGGATGAAAGTAGTGGCCAAGTTGCTCAAACCTCCCTCGGCACGAGGCCACTATTTGAGGATAAACCAACAAGCAAAGTTCAGATTGTCTGTGCTGCCTCTTATGTACTCGAAAGTTTACTCGTACAAGAACTAATTTTAGCAAGAAGTACCTCCGATTGAACACCATTTACCAGTCTGTACCCTAGGTAATTAAAGTTCGTCCATGGATCATATTGGCTGTGATCTCAATCATTTGGATGCATAAACATACTGAACATGTGTATATCTGAATCTTTTTGTAAATTATGTATGAATATCGTCGTGTGATCTATCAATCATTTGGATGCATAGATATGCTCAGCATGTGTATTTATGAATCTTTTGAGTAGTTGATTGTGACTGTTGGCTATGGATATGAACGTGTCCTGTGAACCTGAGTTTGATATGAATGTTTACCTTTTCTGTTGTATTTGTGTGTGAACTTGTTAGTATGCCTACTGTGGGGTATAAAACGCAGGTCTCTTATAAAAGTAATGCTGTGTCCAATTTATGTTTTCCCTTCTAACCGCATTATATATATTTATATTATTACTATTATCGTATATTTTATTGAGACTTATATATACATTATAAAAACATCCCAACTTATAAAAGTAAATGTTTAACGGAAGTTAGCAAGGAAAATCCTGGTTGTTTTTGACTCACAGGCAAGGAAAATCCTGGTGATTGCATACAAAAGCTTGCCAAGATTTTCAGGACCTATTTAATAATAACGCGCTCATTTTTATTTTGAGCAATAACTCGCTGATTTATTAATTATATATATAAAAAATGTGCCTCTCTAGTTTATTCTTTGATATTAATTGCTCCTTCTAACATAACATTATACTCCCTCCGTCAGAAAATACTTGTCATCAAAATGGACAAAAAGGGATGTATCTAAAACTAAAATACATCTAGATACATCCCTTTTATCCATTTTGATGACAAGTATTTCCGGATGGAGGGAGTATATATAACGAGCCCACCTAATACGTGTATTTCAAGGAAGTGCAAATGGGCTGGGATTTCTTAGAAAATATAAATGGGCCTGATTGACGCGAAATTATTTGTTCACCCAGCCCAGCAAATGGACTGTACATTCTAGAAAACATGGGTTAAATATATGCCACATTTTTGCAAGCTGACATGTGGGCCAATAGGTCGAAGCCTACGCAGGGCATCGTCCACCGCCTCGCTGCGTTCGGTGCGGCGTGGTTAACAAACGAGAGTCATCGGAAGAGGACTTTACGTGGAGAGCCTGAAGGCTGGGACCCACGAGGTCCATGGTCGCAAGAAAGGAAAGTTCCTCCTTATTAAGCTGAAAAAAATGTTTCCTCCACCTGACAGCTGGGACCCACCGGCTGTATCTTCGCACAGAAGGAAGTGCCTCCTTGTTTTGCGAAAAAAATTATTCATCCCGTTGACAGCTGGGACCTGTCAGATTTGGTGACTGACATGTGGGCCTACTAAGCGGACGTGTAAGCACGGCTTTGTCAACTTAATCAACAAATGATTCTAGCAGCTGGACCGTTGGATGTTAATCCAACAGTCGTGCTCCTTCTTCAACCTCTGGTCTTGCTCCTGTCTCCCGTGGGCGGCACCGCGGCTGTGCTGCCGCGCACCCGAACCAGTGAAGTTTCCCACTCCTCTCCATCTGCGACTCCACTGCATCTTAATAAATAGTAACGTCTAACTGAACCAGTTAGTTAGATGCATACACTTGGTGTAGTAGGATCTTTATTTAGTTTGATGCATACACTTGTTCTTTTTTGGTAGCCCTTTTGTAATGATGGTTGATGTTTGGTTTGGAAGAGAGAGATGTGTCTTCACTCTTCTGGCCTGCTTACTGCTTCTGTTGCACCCCCAGCCCTGGTTGCTACTGCTGCTGTTTTCAATGTACAATCAGTAGTATATTTCGTCTGTTAGTTGAATAAATGTGTTGTTAGAACGACAAACACAATGTTTTGGAATCGTTGCACGGTTCGATCCTTTAGTGCCCCGTACCGTACGTAGCGCATACTATTTATCGTACGGAACACATTTTTTTTTGAAACTCGGAACACATTTTCCACTTGTTGATAACATGCAGCCCACTAATGAAGGCCCAATAGAGAAGCCCATAATTAACTGGAAGGGAGGCTCTCACATGAATCTGGCCCAGGTACATGCTCATGGTCGCCTAAACATAAATAAGTAAATAAATAAAGCTAAATGCTCATGCACCAGTTCTTTGGGAAAATAGGTAGCCCAGTATTCTTTTTGAAGAATACCCAAGCTAGGCCTATTTGTTTTCTCCGAATTACTGGGCTGCAAATCTTTCAAGACGAGAAGGGATGCATTCCGGCCTGGCTTAAGAGTATGGTCAATGTCTGTTAAAAGTAATATCAAAAGGGGTTGAAAATTCCAAAAAATTTATAGCAAATGGGATATAAGTTTCTTTTTTTGTTTTTGTTCTTCACTGATATCTTATACGTATTTCATTGGATTTAACATGACATAGTACTAATTTATTTTTAAATTTGTTTTTGTATGGCTATTAATTTTTGGATTAAGAACATTTCGTTCTCCAGCAAAAATTTGCGAATTTTCAAAATTTCCCACATATTTAGTTAATTTTTTGACCCTGGTACTGACCAGAAAATGGCCAGCAATTCTAAAAATGGAAAACGGGATGCAATAAATTCCATATGAATTAGAAAATGAGTAAAAATTATAAAAATAATAGCAAATGGGCTGTACACGCCACAGATTTCGAGGCTGACTTGTTTACGCAAGGCTTTGTCAGTGAACACACGATTCTAGCAGCAGTTAGTGTTGGATGTCCATCCAACGACCGACGTGCTTCTTCAATCTCTGATCTTCCTGCTCCAGCCGCCTAAACTAGCGCCGGCAGGACTACCTGCTCCCTCCTCTTGTGGCCTGATGTGATGCCGCACAGGCTTCCCTGGCCCACCCTATTCCCTCCGCTGGCCTGGCCGCACGCAATCAACTGCCTCCTTATTACGCGAAAAAAATGATTCCTCCCAGTGACATCTGGGGCGCGCCGGTTGGGAGGCTGACCTGTGGGCCTACTAAGTTGACGCGTACGCAGGGCTTATCAACTTAGTCAACAAATGATTCTAGCAGCAGTAACCGCTGGATTTGAATCGAACGGTCCTGCTGCTTCTTCAATCGCTGCTCTTCTTGCACCAGCCGCCCAAACCAGCGCCGGGGAGACCGCCTGCTCCTGCCTCCAGTGTCCGGCTGTGCTGCCAATGAGGCCTCATCACCCCCTACTGCTCCCACCGCTAGCCAGGCCCTGCGGCGACGGTAGCCTCACACCGCAGCCGAACCAGTGAACCATCGTACTCCTCTCCGCGCGGGCATCCACTACCGCGTCTTCCCCGGCTTCACGTCGTCCCCTTCCTAGGCCTCGCCGTCGTCCACCGCCTTGGTGCTCTCGGCGCGGCGTGGTCAACGTGGTCAACGACATACCATCGGAAGAGTACTGTACGTGGAGAGCCTGACAGCTGGGTCCACGGTCACTGCCCAGTTTTTTTGTGATTTGCCAAGTAAGTCGCTTTGTCAGGCCTGTTGGGATGCAAATCTTTCAAGACGAGGAGAGCTTTCATTCGGCTGGCCGAGAAAATGGCCCATCAGTAATGAGAAATGGGATGTACATTTTTAAAACATATCAAACCGGCAATTAGTTTCAAATATCTTTTTTTCATTTCGAGATTTGAAATTACATTAATTTTTATGCATGGAGAATTTGTTGGATTTTATATTGATATACATTTATTTTTAAAATTATTTTGAATGTGCAAAATTTCGGGATTAAAAATAGTTCGGACCGCACCGAAATATGCAAATTTTCGTATAATTTTTTAACCGTGTCCACAATATGGGCTGTAATGCTAACAAAAAGAATATGGTCTCCAAAAAAACCTTAATAATTAGCAAATGGGCTATAAATTATTAGAAATAGTGGCAGATGGGCTGTATGCTGTTTTCCATAGATTTGAGGCTTTCCTAAAAAAAGGTTGACGCACAAGCAGTGACTGTTGGATGGCCATCCAACGGCCCTCGTGCTTTTTCAATCTCTACTCTTCCTGCTCTAGCCGCTCAAACAGGCGCTGGCGGGATTGCCTGCTCCCTCCTCCCCGTGGCCGGCTCTGTTGCCGCGCAGGCCTCACCACCCCACCGTACTCCCATCGCTGGCCTAGCCATCCCTCTACTCACCCACACCTGTTTTTATTCTCCGGCGATGGCAGACGAACCAGTAAACCCTCGTACAGTCGTACTCACCTCCGCGTGGGAAACAACTGCCGAGTCTTCCCTGCCTCCGTGTCGTTCCTTTCCTAGGCCTCACCGTCGTCCACCGCCCTGGTGCTCTCGGGGTGGCCTGGTCAACATGGTCAACGACCGACATGCATCTGAAGTGGACTTTACGTGGAGAGGCCGACAGCTGGGTCCACGGCCGCACGCAAGGAAATGCCTCCTTATTACGCGCAAAATAATGATTCCTCCACCTGATATCAGGGACCCACCGAAAGGGCCTCTGTATTTCATGAAAAAAAATGTTACCGCCGCTGATAGCTCGGAGCCACCAGCTATATTTCGCACGCAAGGAAGTGCCTCCTTATTACACACAAAAAATGAATGCTCCCCCAGTTAGCTGGGACCCAGTATAGTGGCAGGCTGACTTGTGGGCCTACTAAGTTGACGGGGATGAAGGGCTTTGTCAACTTAGTCAATATGCACGATTCTAGCTCCAGCGACCATACGATGTCCATCTAGCGGCCGTAGTGCTTCTTCAACCTCTGGTCTTCTTCCTCTAGCCGCCCAAACCAGCGCCAGTCGTGCCTCGTGCTCCTGCTTCCCGTGGCCAGCTGCGATGCGGCGGAGGCCTCACCGCCCTACTACTCCCACCACTGGCCAGGCCATCCCTTTACTCACCCACACCCCCTGGTATTCTGCGGCGACGGCAGCCTCACACTGCAGCGAACCAGTGAACCCTCGTACTCCTCTACGCGTGGGCATCCACTGCCGCGTCTTCCCCGGCGCCGCATCGTCCCCTTCCTAGGCCTCGCCGTCGTCCACCGCCCTGGTGCTCTTGGCGCGGCGTGGTCAACATGGTCAAGGAAGAGCTTCCACCGGACGTGGACTGTACGTGGAGAGGCTGACAGCTGGGTCCACGGCCGCAACAGGAAGTGCCTCCTTATTACGTGCAAAATAATTATTCCTCCACCGGACAACGGGGACCCACCGGACGGGCCACCGTATTTCGCCCCCGTGACTGCTGGGACCCACCAGCTACATCTTCGCACGCAAGGAAGTGCCTGACAGTCGGGACCTACCTGGTCAAAGGGTATGTAGCGTTGTCATTCTGGCCACGAACGTGTACGTACGTATATACTAGTCGATGTAGAGGCGCGCACGTGTCGTAGTAGAGGCGGCCAGGGTGCAAGAAAGAAAATACGGCCACGTATGTGTACATACGGGAGGGGTCTCGAACGCCTACTCGCGCATACGTACGGCGAGGGCTCGTTGACATGGCTGGGTCGGAACAGAGAAACAACATCGTCGTCATGTTCATGGGGAGGCAACGGAATGCGTCGTGTTCATGGGGAGGCAACGGAATGCGTCGTGTTCATTGGGAGGGCTTGGACGGAACAGGCGATGGAAATGAGGCCTGGCGTACCGCAGAACGGAGGAAACGGCCTTGTATTCGACCGGCCACGTTCAAAATGGGATCCTGTTCATCGGGAGGGGTCTGGCGTACCACAAAACGGAGGAAACGGACCTCATACGGTCGAAACGGGGGTCCTGTTGATCGGGAGGGGTGTGGCGTACCGCAAAACGGACGAAACGGAGTTGTGTTGGAGCGCTACGGTCGAAACGGGGGTCCTGTTCATCGGTAGGGGTGTGGCGTACCGCAAAACGGGACTCCACGATATACTGTTCATCTCCACCGTCGACCCCCTCCAGCCTCCACGAGCTACTGTTCATCCACCGTCGACCTCCTCCAGCCTCCACCTGCGACTGTTCATCCACGGGCTCCTGTTCATCCAGCCTCCACCGCGCGCTAATCCACCGGCTACTGTTCAACCAGCCCTCTCCACGGGCTCCTGTTCAACCACCCCTCCACGGGCTACTGTTCATCCTGCCCTCCACCATCTACTGTTCATCCTGCCCTCCACGGGGTGGTCCTGTTCATCCAGCCCTCCACGGGGTCCTGTTCATCCAGCCCTAACCGGCTCGATCGATCGGG
>NC_041392.1:45597231-45630932 GCF_002162155.2 Triticum dicoccoides
ATCGATCGGCTTCAGTTAGCAGCAGTAGCGAAGGAATCGCTCGATCGGGTTCAGGTAACAGCCATCGATCGATCGCTCGGGTTCAGTAACGTGTAGCCTGCAGTGCAATCGCTCGGGTTCAGTTAGAGCCCAACGCCTCGCTCGGGTTCAGTTAGAGCCAACGCCTCGCACACACGCGCGTACGTATACGAGAGAAGCGCGCATCGCTCGGCCCCCGACCTCCCACCGTAACCGGGAACTCCATGAAATTTTCCTCGCCCTCGCTTCTACCATGGTTTTTTCCGTCATGGACGGCCCAAAGAATGTCATGCATCTGCGTCTCCGGCCCGCCCAGGACAAAAAGCCCATTTTCTGTCATGATTTTTTGTCATAGAAGTAGGAGCCCACCACATCTATGATGATACCGGGTTTTGTCACAATTATCGTCATAGAAGTGTCATATGTATGATAGAAAAAAATTTCGTTCGGCCCAAAATGTCACGGATGTGTCTTTTTTTGTAGTGTAGCTAGATGGCTTCTTCTCTCTTTTTGGATCTCAATACAATGTTCTCCCCCTCTCTCGTGGAGATCTATTCGATGTAATCTTCTTTTTGCAGTGTGTTTGTTGAGACCGATGAATTGTGGGTTTATGATCAAGTCTATCTATGAATAATATTAGAATCTTCTCTGAATTCTTTTATGTATGATTGGTTGTCTTTGCAAGCCTCTTCGAATTATCCGTTTGGTTTGGCCAACTAGATTGGTAGTTCTTGCAATGGGAGAAGTGTTTAGCTTTGGGTTCGATCTTGCGGTGTCCTTTCCCAGTGACAGAAGGGGCAGCAAGGCACGTATTGTATCGTTGCCATCGAGGATAACAAGATGGGGTTTATAACATATTGCATGAATTTATCCCTTTACATCATGTCATCTTGCTTAAGGCGTTACTCTGTTTTTAACTAAATACTCTAGATGCATGCTGGATAGCGGTCGATGAGTGGAGTAATAGTAGTAGATGCAGGCAGTTGTCGGTCTACTTTTCTCGGACGTGATGCCTATATAAATGATCATACCTAGATATTCTCATAACTATGCTCAATTCTGTCAATTGCTCAATAGTAATTTATTCACCCACCGTAGGAATACTTATGCTCTTGAGAGAAGCCACTAGTGAAACCTATGGCCCCCGGGTCTATTCTCATCATATCAATCTCCATCACTTTATTATTGCTTTGCTTTTTTACTTTGCCTTTTATTTTACTTTGCATCTTTATATCAAAAATACCAAAAATATTATCTATCATATCTATCAGATCCTACTTACCAAGAAGGGATTGACAACCCTCGCGTTGGTTGCGTTGATCTATTGTTTTTTTGTAGGTACGAGGGACTTGTGTGTGGCCTCCTAATGGATTGATACCTTGGTTCTCAAAACTGAGGGAAATACTTACGCTACTCTGCTGCATCATCCTCTACTCTTCGGGGAAATCCAACGCAAGCTCAAGAGGTAGCAAGAAGAATTTTTGGAGCCGTTGCCGGGGAGTCTTTGCAAAAGTCAACATACCAAGTACCCATCACAATCCCTATCTCTCGCATTACATTATTTGCCATTTGCCTCTCGTTTTCCTCTCCCCACTTCACCCTTGCCGTTTTATTCGCCTTCTCTTTTCCGTTTGCCTTTAGCTCGCTTGCTTTTTGTTTGCTCGTGTGTTGGATTGCTTGCTTGTCGCGATGGCTCAAGATAATACCAAATTGTGTGACTTTACCAATACCAATAATAATGATTTCCTTAGCACTCCTATTGCTCCTCTTGCCAGATGCCGCTACTCATCTAAATAGCTTCGTTGATTTATGTGATATGCAAAAGAAAAGGGATGTTGACAATGATGTTGTTAAATTGAAGCTATTTCCTTTTTCGCTTAGAGATCATGCTAAAGCTTGGTTTTCGTCTTTGCCTAAAAATAGTATTGATTCTTGGAATAAGTGCAAAGATGCTTTTATCTCTAAGTATTTTCCTCCTGCTAAAATCATCTCTCTTACAAACGACATAACGAATTTTAAGCAACTAGATCATGAACATGTTGCACAAGCTTGGGATAGAATGAAATTAATGATACGTAATTGCCCTACTCATGGTTTAAATTTTTGGATGATTATACAAAATTTTTTATGCCGGATTGAATTTTTTTCTAGAAATCTTTTAGATTCGGCCGCGGGAGGCACTTTTATGGAAATCAATTTAGGAGATGCTACTAAACTCCTAGATAATATTATGGTTAATTATTCTCAATGGCACACTAAAAGATCTACTAATAAAAAAAAGTGCATGCGATAGAAGAAATTAATGCTTTGAGTGGAAAGATGGATGAACTTATGAAATTATTTGCTAATAAGACTGTTTCTTCTGATCCCAATGATATGCCTTTGTCTACTTTTATTGAGAATAATAATGAATCTTTGGATGTGAATTTTGTTGGTAGGAATAATTTTGGTAACAACGCGTATAGAGGGAATTTTAATCCTAGGCCTTATCCTAGTAATCCTTCTAATAGTTATGGAAATTCCTACAACAACTCTTATGGAAATTTTAATAAGATGCCCTCTGAATTTGATAATAGTGTTAAAGAGTTTATGAATTCACAAAAGAATTTTAATTCTTTGCTTGAAGAGAAATTGCTTAAAGTTGATGATTTGGCTAGGAACGTTGATAAAATTTCTCTTGAGGTTGATTCTTTAAAGCTTAGATCTATTCCTCCTAAGCATGATATCTATGAGTCTCTCAAAGACATGAGAATTTCCATTGACGAGTGCTAGGAAAGAACCGCTAGGATGCGTGCTACAAAAGATGCCTTTATTAAAGCGTGTTCTTCCAATTCCTATGAAAATCAAGATGAAGATCTAAAAGTTATTGATGTATCCCCTATCAAATCTTTGTTTTGCAATATGAATCTTGATGAAACTGAATATGATCTTCCTTTACCTAGAAGGCGTCCCAAAAATTCAGAGTATTTAGATCTTTATGATGCTAAAATTGATGAAAGTGGGATTGAAAGAAATAAAACCCTAGATGTTGCTAAACCCACTATATTGGATTTCAAGGAATTTAACTATGAAAGTTGCTCTTTAACTGATTGTATTTCCTTGTTGCAATCCGTGCTAAATTCTCCTCATGCTTATAGTCAAAATAAAGCCTTTACCGAACATATCGTTGATGCCTTGATGCAATCTTATGAAGAAAAACTTGAGTTGAAAGTTTATATCCCTAGAAAACTCTATGATGAGTGGGAACCTACTATTAAAGTTAAAATTACAGATCATGAATTTAATGCTTTGTGTGATTTGGGTGCTAGTGTCTCTACTATTCCCAAAACTTTGTGCGATTTGCTAGATTTCCGTGATTTTGATGATTGCTTTCTAAACTTGCATCTTACAGATTCCACTATTAAGAAACCTATGGGAAGAATTAATGATGTTCTTATTGTTCCAAATAGCTAGGAATTATGTGCCCGTAGATTTTATCGTTCTTATACAGATTGCAATCCTTCTTGTCCTATTATTCTTGGTAAACCTTTCCTTAGAACGATTGGTGCGATTATTGATATGAAGGAAGGGAACATTAGATTCCAATGCCCATTAAAAAGGGCATGGAACACTTCCCTAGAATGAAAATAAAATTAACATATGAATCTATCATGAGAGCCGCTTATGGTTTGCCTACGAAAGATGGCAATACCTAGATCTATCCTTGCTTTTATGCCTAGCTAGGGGCGTTAAACGATAGCGCTTGTTGGGAGGCAACCCAATTTTATTTTAGTTTTTTGCTTTTTGATTCTGTTTAGGAATAAATATCTGTTCTAGCCTCTGTTTAGATTTGTTTTTGTGTTTTAATTAGTGTTTGTGCCAAGTAAAACCGTTAGGATAACCTACGGTAGTAGTTATTTGATTCTGCTGCAGAAAACAGAAACTTTGCGCGCACGAAAATAATTTTCATAAATCACAGGAACGTGCTTTCTAGTTGATTCTTTTTTCTGTAGATCAATAAAAAATTATCTAGACCTTCCTAATATGGCTGAATTTTTTACGTCCTAGAAGTTTGCGTTAGTTACAGATTACTACAGGCTGTTCTGTTTTTGACAGATTCTGTTTTTCGTGTGTTGTTTGCTTATTTTGATGAATCTATGGCTAGTAAAATAGTTTATAATCCATAGAGAAGTTGGAATACGGTAGGTTCAACACCAATATAAATAAAGAATGAGTTCATTACAGTACCTTGAAGTGGTATTTTGTTTTCTTTCGCTAACGGAGCTCACGAGATTTCTGTTGAGTTTTGTGTTGTGAACTTTTCAAGTTTTGGGTGAAATATTTTGATGGATTATGGAACAAGGAGTGGCAAGAGACTAAGCTTGGGGATGCCCATGGCACCCCCAAGATAATCTAAGGACACCAAAAAGTCAAAGCTTGGGGATGCCCCGGAAGGTATCCCCTCTTTCGTCTACTTCCATCGGTAATTTACTTGGAGCTATATTTTTATTCACCACATGATATGTGTTTTGCTTGGAGCGTCTTGTGTGATTTGAGTCTTTAACTTTTATTTTACCACAATCATCCTTGCTGTACGCACCTTTTGAGAGAGCCACACATGAATTGAAATATGTTAGAATACTTTTGAGCTATGTAGTTTTGCTCTATGTGCTTCACTTATATCTTTTGAGCTATGTAGTTTTGCTCTATGTGCTTCACTTATATCTTTTGAGCTATGTAGTTTTGCTCTATGTGCTTCACTTATATCTTTTGAGCTATGTAGTTTTGCTCTATGTGCTTCACTTATATCTTTTGAGCGTTATAGTTTTTGCTCTAGTGCTTCACTTATATCTTTTAGAGCACGGTGGTGGATTTATTTTAAATAAACTATTGATCTCTCATGCTTCACTTATATTATTTTGAGAGTCTTTAATAGCATGGTAATTTGCTTAATGATAATATGCTTGGTATTCAATATTTGTAAAACTTTCTTTGAGTGCGTTGAATACTAAGAAAAGTTTGATGCTTGATAATTGTTTTGAGATATGGAGGTAGTAATATTAGAGTCATGCTAGTTGAGTTGTTGTGAATTTGAGAAATACTTGTGTTAAAGTTTGTGATTCCCGTAGCAAGCACGTATAGTGAACCGTTATGTGATGAAGTTGGAGCACAATATATTTATTGATTGTCTTCCTTATGTGTGGAGGTCAGGATCGCGCGATGGTTAACTCCTACCAACCCTTCCCCTAGGAGCATGCGCATAATACTTTGTTTTGATGACTTCTAGATTTTTGCAATAAGTATATGAGTTCTTTATGACTAATGTTGAGTCCATGGATTATACACACTTTTCTTCCTTCCACCATTGCTAGCCTCTCTAATACCGCGCACCTTTCGCCGGTATTGTCACATCCCTAGCTTTACCCTGGCCTTAGACTAGCTTGGTTGCTGCATCATGTTTAAATTCAAATGAAATTTGAACTGAGGAATTCAGAAGCCTCAAAACCCTAATTAAAAGAAGGGCAAGCACCCTTTAAAATTGCATTCTGTGAATCCAAAATGCCCTAAAAATAGTTTTGTGAATTTTGGCAAGAGTTATATATCAAACCAAAATTCTGGAATATTTTTAAGGAATTATTTGGTCTCTGAATTTAAATCAATAATCTATTTGAATTTGGGGATATATTCATAATATATAATGAATATATTTTCAAATGCTTTGAAATGTTTTATGTAATTCTGGAATAATCCAGAGAGGTAACATAAAATATTTCAGAATGTTTTGGCACTGTAAGAAATTATTTTGAATTTGAAAACAGTGGCAAAATAAAATAAAAAGGGAAACAGAACAGAAAAATAAAAAAGAGAGAAGAAGTACCTGGCCTCACCGTGCAGCCCAGCCGGCCCAGCTCCTCCCGCGGCCCAGCCCATCTGGCCCCCTTCTCCTGTCGTCTTCGTCCTCGGACAGAAGGACGACCGTGTGGCCGCGGCGCGCACGCACGCGCCCGAGCCACCTCCTGCTTGCCGCCCCGCGCCGGATCGGCTGAGGATGCCACGACACCCCCCTGGAACCCCCTCGTCCGCTCCCTTGCCTCCCTGCTCTCTCCCTCTCACTCCCCTGCTCTTTTTCCCCTCATGGCCGAAGCCGCCATGGCCACTCCGATGAGCTACACCACGGCCACATCCACCCCCCCCCTCGCCCCCTCTCCGCATGCCTGAGCTCCGCCCTGACCCCGCGGAGCTACCCACCGACGCACGCGATCAGAGGAGGCCAAAAACGACCGGAGCGTCGTCGTCCTTATCTCTGGTGCCCGGAGATCGCCGCCGTCAATTCGCCGGCGCAGAAGCCTCCCCGAGCCCGCCGAGCTTCTCTTCCGACCCCATGTGAGCTCCTGCATCTTCCCTTATGCTCGCCCCCCCTCTGTTTCTCTCCGCTAGCTCGATTCCGCCGGAGCCGAGAGCTCATCGCCGCCGGCCATGATGCCTCCGTCGTTTTAGCCACCACAGCCCGTGCCTGAGTGTGTCAACGCGTTCGGTGCCCTCCCAGGAGCATGCAGATCCCACCAGCTCCTCCTCCCGAGCACCCTAACGCCGAGCCCAAACTAACCCGAGCTCCGGCCGCCGCTGCCGAGCTCGCCGCCGTCAGCCCCGGCCGCCCCGCGACCTTCCGCTGCCTCCGCTGGATGCGCAGGAGCACGGGCTCCCTCCTAGTGCCCTCAGGGTGCCCAACCG
Source organism: Triticum dicoccoides (assembly GCF_002162155.2). Taxonomy (NCBI): domain Eukaryota; kingdom Viridiplantae; phylum Streptophyta; class Magnoliopsida; order Poales; family Poaceae; genus Triticum; species Triticum dicoccoides. The sequence goes on from NC_041392.1 coordinate 45,603,961, forward strand.
CAGCCTGTAGCGCCATCCCGAGCAACTCCGGCGAGGTCTCGCCGTCGCCGTGGTCGCCGGCGTCACTAGCTGACGTGGAGCATTAGGTTAGGTGCTAATCACTCAGTTAATTAAACCCTTGTGCATGACATGTGGGACCGCTGCTGTTAAAAACACGGGTTAAGTTAAATAACCCCCTGTTAGCTCTCTATCTCACTGACATGTGGGCCTCGATGTCAGTTTGACTTGCTGACGTGGCTTTTGACTGGCCCCACACGTCAGTGACTCATGCCAGCGGTGTGTCACTGACCAGTGGGCCCCACTGGTCAGGTTTGACCCGGACCAGCCCCTGTTGACTATGCTGAGGTCAGCATGACCTAGTGCTGACGCAATAATTCCTTTCTGGAATTTAAATAAATCTAAAATGATTTATTAATTCCAGAAAATGCCTAAAACTTCTAAAAATCATAGAAAATTAACCGTAACTCCAAATTAAATAAATTATATATGAAAAATTATCAGAAAAATTCAAGGAATCCATCTGTACCATTTTCATGCATGTTAGAACAACTTATAGGTGCTGTTTAGCACAAATCAACTAAATGGCATTTGAATAATCACATATGGAGTTTGAATTTGAATTTTATATTCAAACCAACTTCATTTAATCTGTTGCTAGTTGCATTAGCCCAAAACACATTCATATTGCCATGTCATAGCATGCATCATATTGTGCATTGCATTGATTGTGTTCCTTTCTGTGTTGCCGGTATTTGTCCCCTCTCGATAGACGTGATACCGATGATGTGATCGTTGACACTGATGAAGACTCAATGTTATCTTCAGAAGTGCCAGGCAAGCAAAACCCCCTTGTTCATTCCGATACAATCCTACTCTCTCGCTCCTGCTCTCTTTTACTGCATTAGGACAACATCGATTCATCTGTTACTTGCTGCGGTAGCTGAACCCCTTTATCCTCTGCATGACCTGTCATTGCCACAGTAAATAGATGAAACCCACTAGCATGAGTAGGAGTTGTTTGAGCCCTGTTGTGCCTACTCATTCATGCTTGTTTGTCACGCCTGCTACTGCTTAGAGTTGAGTCAGGTCTGATTCATCGGGGATGAATCAGAGGCGGGTGAACATGTCCTACTGTGTGTGAGCTAAGTGTGTGAACACGATTTGGTAAAAGGTGTCGGTGAGAGGCCATGTAGGAGTACATGGTGGGTTGTCTCATTGAAGCCGTCCTCAGGAACTGAGTTCTGTGTTTGTGATCCATGATTCAGCTACTACCATACATTGGGCCCTGAAATATGACCCCGCTCGACTTCTTATTCACCCTCGTCCTCTATCCAGGAGTTGCAAGTAGTTTCTGGTGTTTGTAGCTTACTGGAGGCCGTGGACAGCGCTGACCGTAGGGGTGGGCTGTGATGCGGTAGGTACGTGGCACGGTGTACCGGATGCCCGTTTGGTATCTCGGGAACCCTGTTCACATCGTTTGGGGCTGTGAGCGAAACTCCGGCCGGATCTCCTCATGGATGGAACCCGAATAGGCGATAAACCTGGACTAGAGACTTGAGTGTTTAGGTAGGTCGTGGTCTACACCCACGTCGGCTTTCGCTTGAAGTCTGCCGAGCACATGTCGTGTGCAGACGCTAAGTGGTGGAAACATGTATGAAGAAGTACACCCCTGCAGGGTTAACATCATCTATTCGAATAGCCGTGTCCGCGGAAAAGGACTTCTGGGTTGCTTATATCAGTTCATAGACAAGTGACAGTGGATACTCTAAAATACGCAAGATAAGCGTGAGTGCTATGGATGGCGTTCTCGTAGGGAGACGGGAGCGGATCCATAGTGGTGTATTGATATGGCGAATATGTGGACTCGTGTGCGCCACCTCAAAAAAGTTACTCGCAGTCGTAGTTTAGGATAGCCACCGAGTCAAAGCTGGCTTGCTGCAGTTAAACCCCACCATCCCCTTTGTTGATAATGATGCATATGTAGTTAGTTCTGATGTAAGTCTTGCTGGGTACATTTGTACTCACGTTTGCCTATTTTATGTTTTGCAGAGAGACTTCGGTCTCACTAGTAGTTTCGCGTGGACTTCGACGTTTAGCTTGTTACCTCAGCTACGATCTTGTGCCCTCGGCAGGATCTGGTAGATAGTCAGGCTTCTCAGCCTTTTTCATTTATAGATGTCTGTACTCAGACATGATAGCTTCCGCTTGTGCTTGATTTGTATGCTCTGAATGTTGGGTCATGAGACCCATGTTTGTAATATCTCGCTCCTCGGAGCCTATTGAATAGAATACTTGAGTCGTAGAGTCATTTTGTGATGCCATGTTGTATTGCACATATCGAGCATATTGTGTGTATGTTATTGAAATGCTTGGTATGTGTGGGATCTGACTACCTAGTTGTTTATCTTTAGTAGCCTCTCTTACCGGGAAATGTCTCCTAGTGTTACCGCTGAGCCACGGTAGCTTGCTACTGCTCTGGAACACTTAGGCTGGCCGGCATGTGTCCTTCTTCGTTCCTGTGTCTGTCCCTTCGGGGAAATGTCACGCATTGAGTACCGGAGTCCTGTTAGCCCGCTACAGCCCGGTTTACCGGAGTCCTGCTAGCCCAGTGCTACAGCCCGGACCCACTTGCTGATGACCGACACGTTCGATGCTGGGTCATGGATGCCTGTCCCTGTAAGTCTGTGCCACTTTGGGTTTATGACTAGCCATGTCAGCCCGGGCTCTTTATCATATGGATGCTAGCGACACTATCATATACGTGAGCCAAAATGCGCAAACGGTCCCGGGCAAAGGTAGGGCGACACCCGTGGGGATACCGTGCGTGAGGCCGCAAAGTGATATGAGGTGTTACCGGCTAGATCGATGTGACATTGAGTCGGGGTCCTGACAGCGTTGGTATCAGAGCTTGACTGCCTGTAGGATTACCAAGCCAAACTGGTCGAAGTTGAGTCTAGAAAATTCTTTAGTTATATAAGGGAATTGATTGTGGGATGGAACGTAAGGCTCTTTTTACTCCTTATACCTCATGCCCTTCTGATCTGAGTTATCTTATCTTTCCTGCGGGGATTAAGAACTAGGCTATCCCTTCTTTCTATTAGGATCACGTGTTACTAATCAGTGGACTTATAAGATTGTTGGATTTAAGTCTCAGTTCAGTTCCTACTACTTCCGTATATTAATTGTTGATCTCGGAACCTTGATATTGTGCTTCTGAGTGGTTATGCCACCATTTTTGTGATTGTCTCAAATCTTTTTGAGCAATTATAGCCGTTATGCTGTCCGAGTCATCCCAAGTTTCCAAATAGTCCGATGCATTTGCAAATCCCTTCCTTCTGTTTCCGATGTTCCCATGGGCCAGATTAACCACACTAATTGGTGTGTTGAGGTAATTATTGCCTCGACATATATGTTGGAATTATTATTATGACCCTAAGTGCTTAGGGGATCATCTAGTGGTCTAGCCATGATTTGTGTCCTAGTGTGAAGATTCTGGCCTTTATTCTCGGAAGCATCCCGTGATGCTACTTAGTAGTAGGTATTCTACTCCTGGGTTCTGAACCCGAGATTCACTCTACCTACTTCATGTTGATAGTAATTGCTAGTGCCTTTAGGATACTAGTAACCTTTGCGATAGTCCTTGAAGTCCGTGGTATCTTCTTCTTCCAAATACCATGAACTACTTATGGCAGATGTTTATTGGATCAAAAAAAAATCACAATTAGAGTACTCTTGAGGAGTTCTCCATTCATAAATCGTGACTCTGCCAGCTCTACCTTTCTGCATGGGTTATCCGGAAGAAATATGTTGAACTTGGTTCGACATACTAATCTATGCACCCACAACTCAGAAAGTTATATGTTCCTTTGAGTTGTTCTCTTTAGTTGCATTCTGACCCTTGTCTATCAATTGATAGTCAAGAGTATGCGTGCGTTCGTTCATCGATGCCTATGACTTTTGTGGTCTGTCAAGCCATTCTATTCCGGAATGACTAGGAGAAACAAACTCCAGTACCTCTTCCATATCTAGGATTGGGTCAAAGTAGTTGTGTTCCGCAGATCAAGTTACAATCCAGCTTCTGGTCTGCTCTACCCTGAAGTATTACCTTCTTTATGACAGGAATTTCATGAGAATTGCACCACCTTTTGTGAATTCTTGACATAGTGATACTTCACGCCATCCTTTTTTTCATTCCTCGGTTCCGTGTTGTAGCAGCCGGAGTGCCGACAAGTGAATCATGATGTGTGAAATCAATACTCCTAGCAACTCCGTTGCTTGGTAGTTAAATGGACAATAACGTCATCCTTAGCGAGTTGACTATTGAATCATCACCCTAAGGTTGATTGTGCTACCTAGTCCATTTTCCTGGTGCACTCCTCGATTGATGAGATAGGATTTGTTAAGTCCTCGCTCATTTGATCATATCATCTTGCCCTGAAAAGCAAGATTGTTCTCGAGCTTAGTAACATATCGGTGGTTCGTGATTTCCGAAGATCTTCTCGGAAGTATTACCAGGTTGTCACCTGACCGCTATGTTGAGCTCGTGATCAAGTTGGTTTCTTGTGAACCACCTTCTCTCCAAGAATCGGTGTTAGATATCCCTGAGCTAGTTGGTTAAGCTAGACAACAACTTGGAGAGTTGGAAGATAAAAGCTTGCCTGACTTAGTTCATCCCAAAAGGATATTCTTGTGTAGTGTGTATTGAAGAAAGATGATATCTTCATCGATTGGTCCCTGTGATCAGTTGCTGGACCTATTGTCTTATCAATCCTTTGAATTGAGTGTGGGCTATCGTCAAATCAAGTCAGAACCAACGATGTTCGTAATGTTGTCTTATTCGTGGTTGATCCCTCGAGCATACACCATTATACCTTTTGGGTCTGACCAATGCTATCACTTGTTCACTTAACTATGGAATTCCTTTTAAAAGGAAACCCAGATGAATTGTTGTTGTGCCCATTGACAACATCCTTGTCTTCTCCATAATTTTGCTGAACATTAAGCTAGTGTTGGAAACTTTTGAAAGCATTTGTTCATGCTAGCTCATGAAGCATATGTTTGGATGAAGGTAGTGACTTCCTTTAATTCATGTGCATCTGATGCAAGTTGCCGCCGTGGATTCGAGAAAGTCAATGTTGCTTTCTTTGGAATCATTCCAAATCAGTCATGCACACGTGCGAAGAATGCTGTGGTTTGAAGACTTGCAACCTTCAATCTATATGTATCCCTAGCACACCAAGCCACTGATTGATTGTTCAAGGAGAAGGAGTTCCTTCATAAGAGCTAATCCGGACTTATGAAAGAACTTCGATACCCTCGTTGATGGTTCCCCCTCCTGAACTCGGTAGTGTTTTATTATAAGACTACCACGTGGTCATGCTTGTCTGGGACAACGTGTTCACATGTTTGTAGCAGAACCAGCTCATGTTTTGGAGCTTGCTATCATAGTTCATCTCCCGAGAATCCCGCAACGTCATCTCGTCGATTTGTGTTGCAAACTTTCATTTTTCTTCCTAAGACTCGATGAGCCTGGAATATCCTAACACCAACCAGAGCTGAATCTCAGGCAGATATGATGGTTGGAACATTTCCCTAAGAACTATAATATTGGTCTCTCGATAACCGGTAAGGTGGATGTCGTGGCCAACACACCCATCCGGTAGACCTATTATTATAGTATCTTGTTTGAGGAAGTTGGCCACCCCCCCCCATAGGGATTTCGTAGGATTTACTCCCTAGTTGTGCCTTATGATTCTTTGTCTTTCCGAAGTCCGACCTTTACTTGATGTTCTAGATACCAGACCATTTCTACGAATGGGTTACACTAGCACATCAAGGAGAACATTAGAAGCGGAGTGCTAAATGTCTCTCGGTCGATCATCCAGATTTTGTTCCTTGGCTTCGCTAAGGTGTAATCTGAGAAGGTGTTATCCTCCTTTGCATCTGCATCGTCCATCGCTATTCATCATGGTAGTATGTTGTGTTGCCAGGATCCTTGACACGGATGTTGGTAAAACCTTGATGATTGTGGAAATGCTCAAGTTCTTGAGAGCACGCACAAGCACTACGTGTTATCATCATCTCTAACTGGGATTCCTCTCAGTTTCCTCGGCAAATGCTATGACCTTTTCAAACAGTGAATTCACTCTCTTTTGTTGGGTTCTTCCCCAGTTACCAGAATCATTCCCAGCATTTGCATTTTGTTCCTAGCTTGCACCGCCAATGTGCCATTCTACCATGGGTCTCTTCCATTTCCGGTGATAAGCAAAATCATCCATTACGTTGTCTTCAACAAGGTAATCCACATCATCCAAGTCCAAGTATGCCATTCTACCAACCCCGCCAATCGATTGCTGTGATTTGCCTTAGGCTGATATAGAGAGTCTTAACGATCTCTATATCAAAGGTAATTCTTTTTGCCACTTAAGATAATAATCTACGAATCACCCCCCTCCAGGATGTTTCGTCGTGGTATCATGGCAACTCAACTCCTCGCTACGTTGACAACCGTTCACCACCTTCTTAGGTGTGGAATCGTTGTCTACCTAGTGAACCTTCGTCATCTGTTCCACTCCATTTCTCTAGAGGTGTGCTTCATCTCTCAGCTCGAGAGATGTTGCTATGTCTCATTCCGTGAGTTAATCCTGAGTTGTTCGATCTTCGAGAAGATCGACCCTTCTAGAGTCTCCTTCTTCCCTTCATGTCATGTTGACAGGATTTCTCAGAGCAAGACTTCAAGACAATAAGGGTGTTCAAATCAACGTTCATTTGAAGTGCACCCTGGATCGTGAAGATTATACTAGTTTGCGTTTCCCCTTCACCTTACCCTACGCTTGAATCTCGGGACGAGATTTTTGTTTAGTGGGGGTGAGTTGTCACATCCCTAGCTTTACCCTGGCCTTAGACTAGCTTGGTTGCTGCATCATGTTTAAATTCAAATGAAATTTGAACTGAGGAATTCAGAAGCCTCAAAACCCTAATTAAAAGAAGGGCAAGCACCCTTTAAAATTGCATTCTGTGAATCCAAAATGCCCTAAAAATAGTTTTGTGAATTTTGGCAAGAGTTATATATCAAACCAAAATTCTGGAATATTTTTAAGGAATTATTTGGTCTCTGAATTTAAATCAATAATCTATTTGAATTTGGGGATATATTCATAATATATAATGAATATATTTTCAAATGCTTTGAAATGTTTTATGTACTTCTGGAATAATCCAGAGAGGTAACATAAAATATTTCAGAATGTTTTGGCACTGTAAGAAATTATTTTGAATTTGAAAACAGTGGCAAAATAAAATAAAAAGGGAAACAGAACAGAAAAATAAAAAAGAGAGAAGAAGTACCTGGCCTCACCGTGCAGCCCAGCCGGCCCAGCTCCTCCCGCGGCCCAGCCCATCTGGCCCCCTTCTCCTGTCGTCTTCGTCCTCGGACAGAAAGATGAGCGTGTGGCCGCGGCGCGCACGCACGCGCCCGAGCCACCTCCTGCTTGCCGCCCCGCCCCGGATCGGCTGAGGATGCCACGACACCCCCCTGGAACCCCCTCGTCCGCTCCCTTGCCTCCCTGCTCTCTCCCTCTCACTCCCCTGCTCTTTTTCCCCTCATGGCCGAAGCCGCCATGGCCACTCCGATGAGCTACACCACGGCCACATCCACCCCCCCCTCGCCCCCTCTCCGCATGCCTGAGCTCCGCCCTGACCCCGCGGAGCTACCCACCGACGCACGCGATCAGAGGAGGCCGAAAACGACCGGAGCGTCGTCGTCCTTATCTCTGGTGCCCGGAGATCGCCGCCGTCAATTCGCCGGCGCAGAAGCCTCCCCGAGCCCGCCGAGCTTCTCTTCCGACCCCATGTGAGCTCCTGCATCTTCCCTTATGCTCGCCCCCCCTCTGTTTCTCTCCGCTAGCTCGATTCCGCCGGAGCCGAGAGCTCATCGCCGTCGGCCATGATGCCTCCGTCGTTTTAGCCACCACAGCCCGTGCCTGAGTGTGTCAACGCGTTCGGTGCCCTCCCAGGAGCACGCAGATCCCACCAGCTCCTCCTCCCGAGCACCCTAACGCCGAGCCCAAACTAACCCGAGCTCCGGCCGCCGCTGCCGAGCTCGCCGCCGTCAGCCCCGGCCGCCCCGCGACCTTCCGCTGCCTCCGCTGGATGCGCAGGAGCACGGGCTCCCTCCTGGTGCCCTCAGGGTGCCCAACCGCAGCCTGTAGCGCCGTCCCGAGCAACTCCGGCGAGGTCTCGCCGTCGCCGTGGTCGCCGGCGTCACTAGCTGACGTGGAGCATTAGGTTAGGTGCTAATCACTCAGTTAATTAAACCCTTGTGCATGACATGTGGGACCGCTGCTGTTAAAAACACGGGTTAAGTTAAATAACCCCCTGTTAGCTCTCTATCTCACTGACATGTGGGCCCCGATGTCAGTTTGACTTGCTGACGTGGCTTTTGACTGGCCCCACACGTCAGTGACTCATGCCAGCGGTGTGTCACTGACCAGTGGGCCCCACTGGTCAGGTTTGACCCGGGGCAGCCCTGTTGACTTGCTGATGCAAGCATGACGCAGTGCTGATGTCATAATTCATTTTCTGGAATTATTTTAATTCTAAATAATCAGAAAATTCCAGAAAATGCCTAAAACTTCTAAAAATCATAGAAAATTAACCGTAACTCCAAATTAAATAAATTATATATGAAAAATTATCAGAAAAATTCAAGGAATCCATCTGTACCATTTTCATGCATGTTAGAACAACTTATAGGTGCTGTTTAGCACAAATCAATTAAATGGCATTTGAATAATCACATATGGAGTTTGAATTTGAATCTTGTATTCAAACCAACTTCATTTAATCTGTTGCTAGTTGCATTGGCTCAACACACATTCATTTTGCCATGTCATGATCATGCATCATATTGTGCATTGCATTGATTGTGTTCCCTTCTGTGTTGCCGGTATTGTCCCCTCTCGATAGACGTGATACCGATGATGTGATCGTTGACACTGATGAAGACTCAATGTTATCTTCAGAAGTGCCAGGCAAGCAAAACCCCCTTGTTCATTCCGATAAAATCCCACTCTCTCGCTCCTGCTCTCTTTTACTGCATTAGGACAACAACGACATATTTGTTACTTGCTGCGGTAGCTGAACCCCTTTATCCTTTGCATGACCTGTCATTGCCACAGTAAATAGATGAAACCCACTAGCATGAGTAGGAGTTGTTTGAGCCCTGTTGTGCCTACTCATTCATGTTTGTTTGTCATGCCTGCTACTGCTTAGAGTTGAGTCAGGTCTGATTCATCGGGGATGAATCAGAGGTGTGTGAACATGTCCTACTGTGTGTGAGCTAAGTGTGTGAACACGATTTGGTAAAAGGTATCGGTGAGAGGCCATGTAGGAGTACATGGTGGGTTGTCTCATTGAAGCCGTCCTCAGGAACTGAGTTCTGTGTTTGTGATCCATGATTCAGCTACTACCATACATTGGGCCCTGAAATATGACCCCGCTCGACTTCTTATTCACCCTAGTCCTTTGTCCAGGAGTTGCAAGTAGTTTCTGGTGTTTGTAGCTTACTGGAGGCCGTGGACAGCGCTGACCGTAGGGGTGGGCTGTGATGCGGTAGGTACGTGGCACGGTGTACCGGATGCCCGTTTGGTATCTCGGGAACCCTGTTCACATCGTTTGGGGCTGTGAGCGAAACTCCGGCCGGATCTCCTCATGGATGGAACCCGAATAGGCGATAAACCTGGACTAGAGACTTGAGTGTTTAGGTAGGTCGTGGTCTACACCCACGTCGGCTTTCGCTTGAAGTCTGCCGAGCACATGTCGTGTGCAGACGCTAAGTGGTGGAAACATGTATGAAGAAGTACACCCCTGCAGGGTTAACATCATCTATTCGAATAGCCGTGTCCACGGAAAAGGACTTCTGGGTTGCTTATATCAGTTCATAGACAAGTGACAGTGGATACTCTAAAATACGCAAGATAAGCGTGAGTGCTATGGATGGCGTTCTCGTAGGGAGACGGGAGCGGATCCATAGTGGTGTATTGATATGGTGAATATGTGGACTCGTGTGCGCCACCTCAAAAAAGTTACTCGCAGTCGTAGTTTAGGATAGCCACCGAGTCAAAGCTGGCTTGCTGCAGTTAAACCCCACCATCCCCTTTGTTGATAATGATGCATATGTAGTTAGTTCTGATGTAAGTCTTGCTGGGTACATTTGTACTCACGTTTGCCTATTTTATGTTTTGCAGAGAGACTTCGGTCTCACTAGTAGTTTCGCGTGGACTTCGACGTTTAGCTTGTTACCTCAGCTACGATCTTGTGCCCTCGGCAGGATCTGGTAGATAGTCAGGCTTCTCAGCCTTTTTCATTTATAGATGTCTGTACTCAGACATGATAGCTTCCGCTTGTGCTTGATTTGTATGCTCTGAATGTTGGGTCATGAGACCCATGTTTGTAATATCTCGCTCCTCGGAGCCTATTGAATAGAATACTTGAGTCGTAGAGTCATTTTGTGATGCCATGTTGTATTGCACATATCGAGCATATTGTGTGTATGTTATTGAAATGCTTGGTATGTGTGGGATCTGACTACCTAGTTGTTTATCTTTAGTAGCCTCTCTTACCGGGAAATGTCTCCTAGTGTTACCGCTGAGCCACGGTAGCTTGCTACTACTCTGGAACACTTAGGCTGGCCGGCATGTGTCCTTCTTCGTTCCTGTGTCTGTCCCTTCGGGGAAATGTCACGCATTGAGTACCGGAGTCCTGTTAGCCCGCTACAGCCCGGTTTACTGGAGTCCTGCTAGCCCAGTGCTACAGCCCGGACCCACTTGCTGATGACCGACACGTTCGATGCTGGGTCATGGATGCCTGTCCCTGTAAGTCTGTGCCACTTTGGGTTTATGACTAGCCATGTCAGCCCGGGCTCTTTATCATATGGATGCTAGCGACACTATCATATACGTGAGCCAAAATGCGCAAACGGTCCCGGGCAAAGGTAGGGCGACACCCGTGGGGATACCGTGCGTGAGGCCGCAAAGTGATATGAGGTGTTACCGGCTAGATCGATGTGACATTGAGTCGGGGTCCTGACAGGTATCATACATCCACCATATATCTTCCTCAAAATAGCCACCATACCTACCTATCGTGGCATTTCCATAGCCATTCCAAGATATATTGCCATGCAACTTTCCACGGTTCCGTTTATTAGGACACGCTCCATCATTGTCATATTGCTAGCATGATCATGTAGTTGACATCGTATTTGTGGCAAAGCCACCGTTCATAATTCTTTCATACATGTCACTCTTGAATCATTGCATATCCCGGTACACCGTCGAAGGCATACACATAGAGTCATATTTTGTTCTAAGTATTGAGTTGTAATTGTTGAGTTGTAAAGTAAATAGAAGTGTGATGATCTTCATTTTAGAGCATTGTCCTAAGTGAGGAAAGGATGATGGAGACTATGATTCCCCCACAAGTCGGGATGAGACTCCGAACGAAAAAAAAGAGGCCATAAAAAAGAGAAAAGGCCCAAATAAAAAAAATGAGAGAAAAAGAGAGAAGGGACAATGTTACTATCCTTTTACCACACTTGTGCTTCAAAGTAGCACCATGATCTTCATGATAGAGAGTCTCTCGTTTTGTCACTTTCATATACTAGTGGGAATCTTTCATTATAGAATTTGGCTTGTATATTCCAATGATGGGCTTCCTCAAATTGCCCTAGGTCTTCGTGAGCAAGCAAGTTGGATGCACACCCACTTAGTTTCTTTTGTTGAGCTTTCATATACTTATAGCTCTAGTGCATCCGTTGCATGGCAATCCCTACTCACTCACATTGATATCTATTGATGGGCATCTCCATAGCCTGTTGATACGCGTAGTTGATGTGAGACTATCTTCTCCCTTTTTGTCTTCTCCACAACGACCATTCTATTCCACCTATAGTGCTATATCCATGGCTCACGCTCATGTATTGCGCGAAGATTGAAAAAGTTTGAAAATTCTAAAGTGTTAAACAATTGCTTGGCTGGAACCGGGGTTGTGCATGATTTAAATATTTTGCGTGATGAAGATAGAGCATAGCCAGACTATATGATTTTGTAGGGATAGCTTTCTTTGTCCATGTTATTTTGAGAAGACATAATTGCTTTGTTAGTATGCTTGAAGTATTATTAATTTTTATGTCAATATAAACTTTTGTCTTGAATCTTTCTAATCTGAATATCCATACCATAATTAAGAAGATTTACATTGAAATTATGCTAAGTAGCACTCCGCATCAAAAATTCTCTTTTTATCATTTACCTACTCGAGGACGAGCATGAATTAAGCATGGGGATGCCTGATACGTCTCCAACGTATCTATAATTTTTGATTGCTCCATGCTATATTATCTACTATTTTGAACTATATTGGGCTTTATTTTCCACTTTTATATTATATTTGGGACTAACCTATTAACCGGAGGCCCAGCCCAGAATTGCTGTTTTTGCCTATTTCAGTGTTTCGAAGAAACGGAATATGAAACGGAGTCCAAACGGAATGAAACCTTCGGGAGCGTGATTTTCTCACCGAACGTGATCTAGGAGACTTGGAGCCTACTCCAAGGAAGCAAAGAGGCGGTCACGAGGGTGGGGGCGCCCCCCCTAGGGCGCGCCCCCTTCCTCGTGGGCCCCTCGGAGCTCCACCAACGTACTCCTTCCTTCTACATATACCTACGTACCCCGAAACTATCAGAACAGGAGCCAAAAACATAATTCCACCGCCGCAACTTTCTGTATCCACGAGATCCCATCTTGGGGCCTGTTCCGGAGCTCCGTCGGAGAGGGCCGTCATCATGGAGGGCTTCTACATCATCATAGCCTCTCCGATGAAGTGTGAGTAGTTTACCTTAGACCTTCTGGTCCATAGTTAATAGCTAGATGGCTTCTTCTCTCTTTTTGGATCTCAATACAATGTTCTCCCCCTCTCTCGTGGACATCTATTCGATGTAATCTTCTTTTTGCGGTGTGTTTGTTGAGATCGATGAATTGTGGGTTTATGATCAAGTCTATCTATGAATAATAATTGAATCTTCTCTGAATTCTTTTATGTATGATTGGTTATCTTTGCAAGTCTTTTTGAATTATCCGTTTGGTTTGGCCAACTAGATTGGTAGTTCTTGCAATGGGAGAAGTGTTTAGCTTTGGGTTCGATCTTGCGGTGTCCTTTCCCAGTGACAGAAGGGGCAGCAAGGCACGTATTGTATCGTTGCCATCGAGGATAACAAGATGGGGTTTATATCATATTGCATGAATTTATCCCTCTACATCATGTCATCTTGCTTAAGGCGTTACTCTATTTTTAACTTAATACTCTAGATGCATGCTGGATAGCAATCGATGAGTGGAGTAATAGTGTAGTAGATGCAGGCAGGAGTCGGTCTACTTGTCTCAGACGTGATGCATATATACATGATCATACCTAGATATTCTCATAACTATGCTCAATTCTGTTAATTGCTCAACAGTAATTTGTTCACCCACCATAGAAATACTTATGCTCTTGAGAGAAGCCACTAGTGAAACCTATGGCCCCCGGGTCTATTCTCATCATATCAATCTCCATCACTTTATTATTGCTTTCCTTTTTTACTTTTCCTTTTATTTTACTTTACATCTTTATATCAAAAATACCAAAAATATTATCTATCATATCTATCAGATCTCACTTACCGAGAAGGGATTGACAACCCCTAATCGCGTTCGTTGCGTTGAGCTATTGTTTTTGTGTAGGTACGAGGGACTTGTGCGTGGCCTCCTACTGGATTGATATGTTGGTTCTCAAAAACTGAGGGAAATACTTATGCTACTCTGCTGCATCATCCTCTCCTCTTCGCGGAAATCCAACGCAAGCTCAAGAGGTAGCAGGCACTTCATTTTTTTAAACTTATTTGAACTCCAGACTTTTTTGCATTCAGTATGCAGCATTCAAAGCGACGTCATCAATTTCCAACACGTTCTGACATCATTTGATGTTTTTCATTCATTTACCGATTTGTTTAGACAGCCAAATGACCGTGAAATTGAAAATCACTACAAAATGAACTCTGAAAATGTGGACACTTAGCATGGTTATACTTTTTTGCGTAGAGAGGGTTACGGCAAAAAATTACTCAAAAATAAATAGAAGAAAATAAATTTAAACTATTCAAATTTGAAAACTACTAGCACTAACAGAAAGTTTGTAATATTTTGTACCTAAAGCAAAAATATTCACAAAGAAACGAAATACAGCAAAAAAATACTCAGAAATAAATAAAAGAAAATAAATAAAGCAGAAAAAACTATATAAAAAATTATTCAAAAATAAATAGAAGAAAATAAATAATGCAGAAGAGAAAAAAAACTATATAAAAAATTGCTGGGGCGCTGCCCGGTGGGCCTGCCAGACCTCGGGTGTGCAAATTTAGGCCCAGAAGGGCCAGCAGGCTCACAGGGCAGCGCGCCACAGTTATGCCGAAAAGCCTGACGTATTGAGGAGTTTGAAGGAACAGCCGCTGCTGGGTTTATAAACCAGTGCGGCTGCCCTTCGCCCAGCAAGGTGGGACTAAACTTTGCGCCCGTTACCTGGCAACACACACCCTTTAGTACCAGTTGGTGGCTCCAACCGGTACTAAAGGGTTGGTCTTTAGTACCGGTTGGAGCCACCACCTGGTACTAAAGGGTGTTGCTTCCCGCCGCTTGGCCAGGCCAAAATTGGCCTTTAGTACCAGTTGGTGGCTCCACCGGTACTAAAGGCCTCCCTATATATATAGCACCTACGAAAATTTCAGTTTCCATCTCCCCACTTCGAACTGCTTCGCGCGACATCGCCGCCGCCGCCGCAGCGCCATCACCCATCGCGCGCGCCCTCGCCGCCCCTGCCGCGCGCCCTCGCCCCCGCCACCGCCCCGGCCGTACGTCGCTGTCTCGCGCCGTCGTTGCCCTCGCCGCCCGTCGCGCCTTCCCCGTCGCGTCGCCGTCTCGCGCGGCCGCCTGTACGCCGCCGCCCCCTGCTCGTACACACACACACACATACACACACACAAAGACACACACACACACTCACATTTTTTTACTTATTTTCTGTTTTCTATTGTTCAGATTAATGCATGTCAAATTGTTAATTAGATGATCGAATTACATGAATTATGTAGATAAGAATGTTATACTGTTAATGTTACATGAATTAGGTATATGAGATTTGAACTAGTTGAATTAATATAACTAGTTTATTTTTAGTAAGAAAAATTAATATAACTAGTTCATTTTTAGTAAATGCTTAGTTGAACTAGTTGAATTAATAGAACTAGTTTATTTTTAGTAAGAAAATTTAGGTATCTTAGATCTGATGATCTAATTAAAATATTACTACATATAGCTACTTTATATATTTTAGTAAGAAAATTAATAGAATTAGTTTATATTTAGTAAATTCTTAGTTGAATTAATAGAACTAGTTTATTTTTAGTAAGAAAATTTAGATATCTTAGATTTGATGATCTAATTAAAATATTACTATATAGAACTAGCTACTTTATTTTAGTAAGAAAAATTAACAAAACTAGTTTATTTTTAGTAAATGCTTAGTTGAATTAGAACTAGTTGAATTAATAAAAGTAGTTGAATTAGTTGAATTAATAGAACTAGTAAGTGTTTAATGTTTCACCTATATGAACATAGGAAATGTCATCTGACGACGAAAATGATTTCATTATGTGCGAATACCGTGAAGACCAGCGCGACCTATGCGACAGAAATTTCCTAGTTGATGATAGGCCCATCAGCATCAAGCTGGATGAGACCTTCAAAGTGGATACAGTAAGTCAAAACGACAAGTATTTTTTCGTAATTAAGCATCACTTATATATACTTCATTTGCTTCAACTTATAATTCTAAATTTTCACTAATCTACTAGCGCATCCCTTGCCATGCAAGAATTTTTGTCTTGGATAAGATAGGTTTCAGTGCTATGGAAACTATGGAGGTAAAGAGAGTTTACCTGAAGACTGAGCATGGTATCATTATTTCACCAACATAGCATATGCAAGAGAATAGAGAGGGTTACGGCAAAAACTGGACGCACTTCGTGTACAAACTGGACAATCTCTTTCGGAGTATCAGGGTTTCGGACGAGAACTCATGTGTTACACGGGCACTACTTTTTTAAAACTTATTTGAACTCCAGAATTTTTTTGCGTTCAGTATGCAGCATTCAAAGCGACGTCATCAATTTCCAACACTTTCCGACATCATTTGCTGTTTTTCATTCATTTACCGATTTTTTAGAGAGCTAAATGACCGTGAAATTGAAAATCACTACAAAATGAACTCTGGAAATGTTGACACTTGGCATGGTATCATCATTTCACCCACATAGCATGTGGAAGAGAGTAGAGAGGGTTACGGCAAAAACTGGACACACTTCGTGTACAAACTGGACAATCTCTTTCGGAGTATCAGGGTTTCGGACGAGAACTCATGTGTTACACGGGCACTTCATTTTTTTAAACTTACTTGAACTCCAGACTTTTTTTGCATTCAGTATGCAACATTCAAAGCGACGTCATCAATTTCCAACATGTTCTGACATCATTTGCTCTTTTTCATTCATTTACCTATTTGTTTAGAGAGCTAAATGACCGTGAAATTGAATATCACTACAAAATGAACTCTGAAAATGTTGACACTTGGCATGGTTATACTTTTTTGCGTAGAGAGGGTTACGGCAAAAAATTACTCAAAAATAAATAGAAGAAAATAAATGTTCTATTCAAATTTGAAAACTACTGGCACTAACAGAAAGTTTGTAATTTTTTGTACCTAAAGCAAAAATATTCACAAAGAAACTAAATACAGCAAAAAAACTACTCAGAAATAAATAGAAGAAAATAAATAAAGCAAAAAATAAAAAACTATATTAAAAAATACTCAAAAATAAATATAAAAAATAAATAATGCAGAAAAGAAAAAAACTATATAAAAAATTGTTGGGACGCTGCCCAGTGGGCCTGGCAGACCTCGGGTGTGCAAATTCAGGCCCAGAAGGGCCAGCAGGCTCACAGGGCAGCGCGCATCAGTTACGCCCAGAAGCCTGGTATATAGAGTAGTTCGAAGGAGCAGCCACGACTAGGTTTATAAACTAGTGCGGTTGCCCTTCGCCCGACGAGGTGGGACTAAACTTTGCGCCCATTGCCTAGCAGCGCACACCCTTTAGTACCGGTTGGTGGTTCCAACCGGTACTAAAGGGTGGGTCTTTAGTACCGGGTTGGAGCCATCACCCGGTACTAAAGGGCGTTACTTCTCACCGCTTGGCCAGGCCAAAATTGGCCTTTAGTACCGGTTGGTGGCTCCAACCGGTACTAATGGCCCCCCTATATATATAGCCACTGCTAGGGAAAACCCTAGCAGTAGCGCTGGTTTTGTGCTCACTAGTAGCGCGGGTAGGCGCTCTACTAATAAGGCGCTATAGCAATTGAATCTGGTGTCGGGGGCGGTGTAGAGGGTGTGCGGAGAGCGCACAGCGGCCGACGGGCGACGGCGGCGGCGAGAGTGGAGTTGGATTTGGGGGATGAAGTGGCCGTGGGGAAGGACGAACCCCGTGGTTAAGTCAGAAGTACCAGTAGCGCGTTCCAGAAAGGGCGCTACTGCTACATTAGCTACAGCGCGTTCTGGAATACACGTTACTGGTACGTCATTCTCTTTTTCCCCCTTTTTCATTTAGTTTTCTTCACATTTTATTTTTTTCCTTTCATCTTATTCTATTTCTTTCATTTTCAATTACCTTTCTATTTGCTTTCCATTTAATTTTATATCCTCTAGCAGTAGCGAGTTTAGAATAAATCGCGCTGCTATAAAGAAAGTAGCGGTACCGCAGTTCGTTATAGGTCGCTACTACTATGTGTAGCCTATCGGCTAAGCCGTGGGAATTTTAGTAGTAACGCGTTTAGAGCAACACGCGCTACTGCTAGAACTTCATCTGCAGCGCGGTTTGCGCAGGCGCGCTACTGCTACTTAGCACCAGCGTGCTTTTTTGACTCTCGCTACTGCTAAAGTTCTGTGTATAAGGTTTTCCCTAGTAGTGAGCACTTACGAAAATTTCAGTTTCCATCTCCCCACTTCGAACTGCATCGCGCGACATCGCCGCTGACGCCATCGCGCCGTCGCCCATCGCGCGCAACCTCGCCGCCCCCGCCGCGCGCCGTCTCCCCTGCTGCCCGTTGTTGCCGTCTCGAGCCGCCGCCCTAGTCGTACATCGCCGTCTCGCGCCGTCGTCACCCCCGGCCCGCCGCCCGTCGCGCCGTCACCCCCGACCCGCCGCCCGTCGCGCCGTCCCCGTCACGTCGCCGTCTCGCGCGGTCGCCCGTACGCCGCCGCCCCCTGCTCGTACACACACACACACATATTTTTTTACTTATTTTCTGTTTTCTGTTGTTTAGATTAATGCACGTCAATTGTTAATTAGATGATCGAATTAGATGAATTACGTAGATAAGAATGTTAGAATGTTAATGTTACATGAATTAGGTATATGAGATTTGAACTAGTTGAATTAATATAACTAGTTTATTTTTAGTAAGAAAAATTAATATAACTAGTTCATTTTTAGTAAATGCTTAGTTGAACTAGTTGAATTGATAGAACTAGTTTATTTTTAGTAAGAAAATTTAGGTATCTTAGATCTGATGATCTAATTAAAATATTACTACATATAACTACTTTATATATTTTAGTATGAAAATTAAGAGAACTAGTTTATTTTTAGTAAATTCTTAGTTGAATTAATAGAACTAGTTTATTTTTAGTAAGAAAATTTAGGTATCTTAGATTTGATAATCTAATTAAAATATTACTATATAGAACTAGCTACTTTATTTTAGTAAGAAAATTAATAGAACTAGTTTATTTTTAGTAAATGCTTAGTTGAATTAGAACTAGTTGAATTAATAAAAGTAGTTGAATTAATAGAACTAGTAAGTGTTTAATGTTTCACCTATATGAACATAGGAAATGTCGTCTGACGACGAAAATGATTTCATTATGTGTGAATACTATGAAGACCAGCGCGGCCTGTGCGACAGAAATTTCCTAGTTGATGATAGGCGATTAAGCATCAAGCTGGATGAGACCTTCGAAGTGGATACAGTAAGTCACAGCGACAAGTCTTTTTTTCATAATTAAGCATCACTTATATATGCTTCATTTGCTTCAACTTATAATTTTAAATTTTCACTATTCTACTAGCACATCCCCTGCCATGCAAGAATTTTTGTCTTGGATAAGATAGGTTTCAGTTCTATGGAAACTATGGAGGTAAAGAGAGTTTACCTGAAGACCGAGCATGGTTATACTTTCAACGTCAAATTATACAATGCAGACGCATACACCTATTTTGAATGCAAAACTTGGCAAGCACTATGTAAGGCTTATGCATTTGAGCCTGATATGGTTATCACCTTTGATATTTGTCTGGAAGATGATATTGAAGGTAATAGAGACATCTAGGTCGATGTGCAAACGCCTCCAGTTCTACCATTATGTGAGTTTCTCAACTATATTTATGTCTTTTATATTGTTTATTCAAAAATAGTTGACAACTAATTTCTATTGTCAGCTTATTTCTGTTCAAGCAAACATGTCCAACGCTTGGTAGACAGGACCTACTACTGTCCCGGGGCTGAACTAAACTGTGAGGAGATAAGTCATTATGTTTCATGGCTTGAGGATCTTCATACTGTCAAGACAAATTTTCTGCCTGTACTTAGAAATGTTAGTACTCAAAACGTGCGACCAATAGTGATCGTATTGAACTACGGTCACATCTATTTAGGAAAGATGGTAAGATTTTTACTATTTGTCCTCAGTGCATCTTTTGCATACATTATTTTTGAAGCTAAACTTTCATTGCTATATATGTTAATTACTATACGATGTTCTTCAACAGGGACTCCCGATGACAGTTGTGCCTCAGTGAATCGAGACTAAAGGTCGCATGTCAATGGTTAGCTTACGGCCAAGATATCCTACATTGCACATGAGTGCATTCAGAATTTCTAAAAGCGATGAATGCTTAATAGTGAAAGATTAGAGCAAAATTGTTAACGATCCCAGGGAAGTACTAGGGGGCAGCAATCAGAAGCGCAACCCACGATTAGGAGACAGGTTCATCTGCATGCTCCAGTATGATGAATCAGGAGAGCTATACACGTTCTATGCTATTTTACCTGAGAGAGAGAGAGAGCAGTAGGAGTGATTTAGTTAGTTCATGCTGTTAGTACTTGTCCTCTCATGTCCATGTTATTTGTCCTGAACTCGATGATATCTTTGCTTCTGGTACAAGTGAATATTTCTTCTTTAAGCTAGTGTTGGTGGTGATTAGATAGCGGTAATGACTATGATGATTAAATAGTGGTAATGATGACTAGGATGATTTTTAGCTAGCTAGTATACTGTTGTTGGTGATGATATGATGCAAGAGTTTTTATATTAATATGATGATGATGATGATGAGTTATTATATCATTTATGAAAGAAACCACATATTAGTTTCAGCTGGATGGATCCTAGCTAAGTGATCAAGTATATATGCCATATCCATATTATACACTTAGGTGATCAAGTATAATATGGATATGGTATATACTTGATCACTTAGCTAGGATCTACATGCATCCGGTCGAAATTAATCTGCGGTAATTTCACCTAATGATTTAACAACTCATTATAATGTAAAACAATCACTAAACTAAATTGAAAACAAAAGATTAAAGGAAAAATAAAAAATTAAACCAAAACACCCCCAAACATTTAGTATCGGTTGGTGTTACCAACCTGTACTAATGTCCTACACACACCCGGGCCTGGCTCGTGCCACGTGGTGGCACATTAGAGCTGGTTCGTGCCGAACCGGTACTAAGGGGGGGACCTTTAGTCCCCACTCTTTAGTGTTGGTTGCGGAACCGGCACTAAAGCCCTTTACGAACCGGGACTAAAGCCTGGTTCTGCACTAGTGTATATATACCCCATCGCCGCGGCAGAGCACTCCACAGTGCTCTGTTTTTTTCTGTCCAGCGATGGGAGGGCATTTGGGTGCTCTAGCTCACCTCCTATGCACATGAGGTGTTCGATGAAATGTCTGAGCCACACTAGTTAATCTTTCTCCTCTCGAAACTCGACCTCCGAGCTCCATTTTCCCCGAGATTTGTCTAGGTTTAGCGGTCCGTCACGTCCCATCCCCGTCTTCACCGCCGTCGATCGCCCGCGCTGATCTCGTCGCCGGCACCACCGTGGTGAGCCTCTTGTTCTTATCTTCTTTCTGAAAGAAAAAATTCTTACTTTAGATAGATATTTGTCTAATTTTCTTACTTTTGTTATTCCATGTTATTATATAGTGCGATGGTTTTGGTATCCGCCCCCGTCGGCCCTCGTCCTGTCTATGATTAGGATGTGGTCTACATTGTCTTTTTATAACTATTTGGTTCATTTATTGTTTATGACAATTATGCCGACCAACATGACATAGATTTTATTTATCTAGGAGGTGGTTGAACCGGAAATTCCAACCGACCCTATTGTCGAGAGGTTAAACTTAGTTGAGGAAGAAAACAATTACTTGAAGGAAAAAATAAAAAAATGAGGAGGAGAAGATGATATTGGAGTTGCATGTGGCGGATGTCGTCGACGATCACAAGATCAAGATGGATGCAATGCGGTGAAGATTAGAAAATATGCCAACCCGTGCGGATGCACGGGCTAGCTTATTTTTAGAAAGATAGCTCATTTTTTCAATAACATTTGTTGTCTGGAATGTTTGTTTGAAATTAACATGTTAATAATAATTAATTATTCAAACTAGCATGCAACGATGCATATTGGTTACCACGTGTCGGAAATGATCTACTCTTTTGAATAGATTCTTTGTCATATAACTTAAATATATGTATCATTTGCCAATTATGTTCAGTTATATTATATTGACTTCTTATATATTTTTGAACTGGCTGGAACCTCTCTACTCATACTATACATATGTCAATGGAAGGAGAAGATAGACGACAACATGAAAACATTCACTAATATTCATTTTAATATTTACTAATTGAGTATTCCCGAGCCATAAAGTATTCGGTAACATACCCACCTCTTCGAAAGTTAAATATATTTCCCATCACAATAAGTACAATATTTTCCCAATCATTCATAAATATAGAAATGTAGATTTCCCCTTTGTTAAAAGTAATTTTATTTTTATGCTACACTCAAAGAAAAATGCACGCATCATTTTTATCTACTGTTTCCATGACAAAGTAACACATTAGTTAATTTACCTAAACCGTAAGAATTTTTTTTCTCAAATGTTAAATATATGTAGTTGACATTTATATATAGAAAATTAATTGACCTATTAATTTAAAGAAGCAATCTCTTTTTGGCTATTGGAGCCTAGGAGCAAAATATTGGCACTCGATATTGTGTTACAAAATCTAGGAATGATACTGAAGATAACATATTAAACATCCATGTAGAAATGTTTTATTGCTATCACAAATATGTGGTCGATTTGTTTTTCCTTCCCTAATAATACAGTACATCATCTTTTACATGCGTCCAGTTAAATTATAAACGTGAAACTTTTTATCTGGTTGAACTTATTTATATGGACAATGAATTATATGGCAAAACTATTGGCTTTTGTAAGGCGGTAGTACAATATGTTTTTTGTATTGCATGCCATACCTTTCCACCATGTCTGAAAAATTCTGTCTGATGTGTCCTGGATGGTTTGTTTGTTCTTTTCTATTTGCATTTTTTCCTATGTTTGTAGTGCTTAGCAATTCCACAGATGGATTGTTTAATTTGTTGTATACCATTTCATAGGTGGTCATTTGTAATACACTTAAACATGATTATTACTTATAACTCCACAGTCTTGCAAACAATTTGATGCTCCCTATGATGAACACAAACATAGTTCAGTCCATAGGATTCACGTTGTCTTGACATTATAATCCTACATGTTTTCTCTCTTACATGTTTTAGAATTATATGAATATAAAAGAGGTCCTATACTTCATATATAGTAAGGATACCTGTAGAGAGATTTTCAGTAAGGTACAATCTCCTATAGGATGAGCTCCATCGCTCAAATAACCCTAACAATAAATTATGACTTGCCAAAATAATTGAGAAGATGTGGATTAACATCTAGTGGCAGCTACAGTGCCCGAAATTAGTAAATATATAATACACAAATTAGTAGGAAGAAAAAGACACCAATTAGGGCTAATTACATCATACCAAAGTGCATACATCAGGGTCAATGTAAAATCATGAAAATAGATGTAGTAGCACAAAGCATATTTGACTGGAAAGAACAATCATGTGCAACATCGTAGGAAGTCTGTGTGCACATGCAAAAAAAAATGGAAATGATTATGTACTTCGACATCTAATGATGCATGTGGCAATCAATGAAATAATATTAGTCTTTCAGCGCTGGATTAGTAATCAATTAAGCACCGGTTCAGGCTGGACAAAGGGATCACGCCGCAAAGTGTAGCAACGAACCATTAGCCTTATACCCACATATGTAAGTCCATCGGTTACTTCCTAATGGTGACCTAACTACTACCCATAAAAATAATCATTTAAACATCCATATCTTCCCAACAATTATTCTTTTCACACTGTCGCCATTGATGAACATACAACGAAACCACGTTGTAAAGTCCCAAATCCGAGGCTTGTTCAAATGAATATCCTGCCAAATATTGTACTCCTGAAAGGATTAAAAGAACAAACATTTTCTTCAAACGTTACTACAATATCGCAGCCATGCAAGGCAACAATTTCTCACTTGTTACATCAAAAGGAAACTATTCGAATAGTCCTGAGCTCATAAATAAATCTGGAAGTTCCTAGTGTATGAAGGTTTTTTTTCTTATCTTTTCGTGTGAAGATAACATGCAAAATTTACCATGTGTATATATGTGCAGTCGTATCATGTGGTAGCTAGAAAACAGTAATCTGAGAAACTAACAAAGAAAAGGATCTGATAGGCAATATTACTATCTTTAAGACAATTAATAGCAGTGCAACAGATTGAACTGGGACAGAGATAAAACTGCAGGAGGAGCAAGTACCTGTGACCAGTCTCAAAATGTCAGCAACATCACTTGCATTAAAATAGATGGATTATTTCATCTCCGTACACTCCAAAACAGGGCTGATGTTACTATGTTTCTCGGGCAACATGGCATCAATTTTAGCAGTTGTCGCGTAAGAAGTACTGCTTGTCTCCGGCAGCCGGATGTCTTGGCGCTGTCTTGTACATCCTAATAAATTGGACATAGCTCCTGCAGCAAATATCATTTGGCTGAAGACGGGAATCTCAAAGTTCACCAGAATTCTGTAGTCTAGCACCCGTAGGTCACTGCGCGTGTCAGTCCACGGTTGTGTACACATCGCAGTGCATCATCGTCGCCCACAGCAACTCCTCCATGCGCGCCATGGTACGCACAACACGCATCAGCTCATGTTTCCTGCCGCCCGCCGTGCCGCGGCAACCCTGTAGCTTCTGGCACACGTACCCTGTGTTGTTGCAAGCCGTGCCACACAAGTTGGGATATCGGTCGCAGACTGGCAGCTGCAGCACCCCAATGATGCAAGCTGGCTAGAATCCTTCCTGGCCCGATCCTGCACGAAGCTAGCATGTAATTCATATGGAGATATGCGCACATAGAAGGCCTGATAGTTGACCTGAACACACATGTTCTGCCTCCAAGATTGAACATGCGTCTGATCTTTGCGGCTGGTGACTCAACGTGCAGCCGGATGCAGCCGCTGCCACCACCGACCTCCAGCCCGCACCACCTCCACGCTGCCCGTCGCATCACCGCCACGCCCCGTCGCCGGCCTGCTGCGCCCAGCGCCAAGCGCCGCATCTGGGCTGAGGCATCCGGCCCGCGCCGTCCCCCTCGAGCGCGGAGACGAGAGAGCCCCGCCGCCGCCTGCGACGGGCGGGCTTTGCCCGCTCGCGCCCTCCGGCGGCGGCGAGGGAGGAGGGAGTGGGGGAGGGAGCGACCGGCGGCGGCGCTAGGGTTAGGCCCCCCGGACGCCCACGGGAGCGTCGCGGGAGGAAGACACGAGCCATCACCGTCTTCCTCCAATTGCTCGCGGGATCGGATAGACGTCCTGGCTGACGTGCCTCAAGTCTTCCTGGCGCCAGTGGCTCTGCACGGTTCAGCCTGCTATAGGGGCCCTGCTGCAGGTGCGGTGTTCGTAGGCTCATCAAGTCGTCCAGCACGCAGCTGCTCATATACTCCGTTCTACACTTACGAAAGTTTTTTACGAAGAGTTACGTAAAGGATGACGTGGCTTTGTTTAGTTGGATAGCACACCCCCACACCCTGAAAATCAGGGGGGGGATTGGTTAGGATTAGGGAAGGAGACAACGTTTTTACGTAAGTTTACGTAGTATTTTTCGTAGGTGTAGCATTTTTGTACTCCGTTATAGTCGCGGTCTCTTCGCTCGTCTGGTGCCCCCCTGGTCGAATCCTCTGCGGTCAATCTCTAGCAAACCTTGTACGCTGCAGCTATCCAACAAAATTTTGTGTCTTGTCTGCTAATCCGCGCAGCCGTTTTTGTCGTTGCGGCTCAGACCACTACCTTGAATTTCATCCTTTACCTTGGCCCGAGAAGCTTGAATCGGGTATGGCTGGGCACGACTGGGTAGGCGTCGTCTCTTCGTTTTTATTTGACGTGGTTGTGTTGGCTGTTAACGGAGATGAGGACGGCAACCTGTCATGATATTCTTCTTCTCCGAGTTTAGAAAAAAAGAGTCCACGTCATATATTGCTGATTCATTCTTTCCAAATTAAATACACTACTTCCAAATCTGAAAAGAAAGAGTCCGAACTGATTGCTTGGCCGTCATATATTGCTGATTCATTCTTTTCAAACTAGATGATACCCCGCGCGTTGCTGCGGGAATTTATAATAATAAATTATCAAGAATAAAAAATAGAAATATATGAGAATAATACTCCCCTCAAACACAAACACATTCTCGTCCTATGAAGTTAACAAACCTTTCAAGAAATGAGGGTGTCTGCACATTACAGTAAGTATGTAAATGAGTGTTGCATTTAAACACACATGACATCAACTTAGAACTAATTAAAATGTATGGTTATTCGAAAGAAATGTGGATTAAAAACTCTCGGTGTCACATTAGCACAATAGAAAGTCACTTGGCAAAAGATGCTTGTTTGTAACCCATCATAGAAATGATCACGCGAAGTCTTCCAGCTCCTTTTTTTTCCTAAATACCTTCATGAAGCAAACATGGTAGTATAATTCATAGCTTAAGTCTGCGACTTCCTAAAATAGGCCATCAATTCTATGACTTTTTTTAAGAAGACACACCGATTTCATAGCAGGGCAATTTGGATTTCTGACCACCCATGAGAAAAATTCAAATACGAAGATCTCTCGAAAGAGTAAACATAATTACATCCGGTAACCAATTTATGGCTTTGCCAATGCTTTCGGTGTAGCTTGTATAGTAAGCCACAGCAATTGTAGAAATGGGGCATGAATGTTTGATTGTCCCCAAGAATATGGGTGAACATATATGATTAATGTCTTATCTAATCACAAAAATGAGATCAGGTCAATGTTATAACACTAGTAGAAAACCGGCCTTTTGTCCCGGTTCGTAAGGGCCTTTAGTCCCGGTTCCCGAACCGGGACTAAAGGGTCATTACTAATACCCTCACCCTTTAGTCCCGGTTCAAACCAGAACCGAGACAGATGGGCCTCCACGTGGCCTGTGCGCCGAGCCCAGGCAGGAGGGCCTTTGGTCCCGGTTGGTGGCACCAACCGGGACCAATAGACCTCCACGCGTCAGCATTTCTGTGGCTGGGGTTTTTGGTTTTTTTTGA
>NC_041392.1:45631057-45647483 GCF_002162155.2 Triticum dicoccoides
GGTTTGGTGGGGGGGTTAATTTAGGTATTTCATATATTGTGTTAGATAGCTAATTAATAGAGAGAAGTGTTCTCTCTTATGTCCGTGCTTGGTCGACGCTACGTATACTAGACATACGTATAGAGGACTAGACACGCTAGCTAGCTAGTAAGCAAACGAAGGAAACAGAAGATCGTCATGAACATATATGCATACAGAGAGAAGTGATATCGACCACCTCTCCTTCTCCGAGAGATTGGTCGAACAACAAGTTCTCGTATATCTATCGCCCGACACTACTGGCTACATATATACAATAATTATCTTTTACAAATATAATCTCTTAAATTATGGACGCATGGTCCACATAGTATTCTCCGTCTTCAGCGATCACGTGGTCAAGAAAGAATGCCGCCAATTCCTCTTGAATTGCTCGCATGCGATCTGGTTCTAGAAGTTCATCCCGCTACCGAAACATCTAATTTGAAGAAGGGGGTCAATATATATATATATATATATATATATATATATATATATATATATATATATATATATATATATATGAATGAAACTGAACACAAATGATGGTAATAAACAAAAATTGTGAATATTATTTCTTACACACTTTATATTGTTTCTCAGAGTACCCGCCCCGCTCACAGGTCGTGTGGCGGATGGACTCGCAGATGTAGTATCCACAGAAATCATTCCCTTGGTCCTTCCACAACCACTTTACAAGAAATAGAGGTCAATCAAACTGATAAGCAAGAATGCCAAATGGTATTGATGAAACTAGCGCTTGAATCAATAGCTAGGAGACGCGCGGAACATGGTACTATAGTACTTACTTTTGGGTATCTAAATTCCAGCTCCTTTGGGAGTCCCGGGGATTTTGTGCTGAATTTTCTCCGAACACTGCCAGACAAAAGAAAACAATTACTTGATATCAGGAAATGAACAAATTTGCTGATATGGTGGATAATGACCGATTTAACTCTTCTTGAGGATTTCAGTCATGTCCGCATACTCCTGGGGATCTTTTTGTCTCGAGTCCAAGACAGTTACTACTCCCTGCTCAAGCCTAATCTCCACAAGAATATAGTGGAAACTGCGCACGCATGCATAACTCATCAATTACATTACTATTACCTGGACTAATATATAAGGGAAAACAAATATGCACAAGACAACACTCACTTGAAGTTGTAAGGAAAGAGTATTATATCTTTGTGTTCATTTATTTTGAATGATCGTAGCAAGTTGGCCTCGGTTTCTGCGGCATGATCTTTAACCTGAACTGCATCTATGAGATTTGTGTTAATGAACCCAATATCACCGATTTGTCTTTTCTTCAATTCGGCGATCTTCAATCTGCATAATATAGTGAGGATAATTATAAATACATGCAATGAAAGAGCTGAGCTATATAGAGACTTAATGACAGAAGTAGTAGTACTTACAGACAGTAGCAGGTGACCGTTGCTTTATCGAGGGCCAATTGATTGAAAAAGTTTTAGAACTCCTCAAATGGAACATGCAACAGTTCAATTCCAACGAGGTCATGCTCCGGTTTAACTCTCATATACAAAGTATTCCTCCCCCAGACTCTCTGCAGGTTTTCATGTACCAATCATGCAATCTTCGCATCATCGTTGTTAGAGATCTTTCATCTTTGACGAGAGGCTTCCCGTACTCGTATCTGTGTATCTGCACGTCCAGGAAATCATAATGTACATCATCGGGAAGGTAATCGTCAAGATTGTTATAACCGGGCGCCATCCTCGGATCGACGCTAGGCACCTTGAGCGGGGGGGCACGATTGCTTTGCTTGTTCGCCGAGCTGGGCAATTTGTTTCCCAGCTACTCGTCGTTCTTTCAGCCTTTGATCACTGACTGTACTTCCCGACCGCGACGCTTCGGCCCATGTCTTTGCAATAATGCGCTCATAGTTGCCTTTCGGCGGAGACTTGGGTGGTTTTGCCAGGGCAGCCAGAGTGCGCTTCACTTTCACCGGATCTACCTTCTCCTTCGGAGGTGGATGTCTCCGTGCTTTCAACCCTTGAAACCAGTCATCCTTCTCGGTTCGCGCGATCCTCACGTTCTCCTTCGGGGTCATCTCGTATGGTAACTTCTCTGGAGTCTTCAGAGAAGGACCGAATCTGTATTTTCTCCCGCCTCTGGCTGTACTGCTAGACGCCTGCATAGCAGACGGAGCGGCAGTCCTCTTGACTTGCTTACGAGGCGGAGGAGAAGGACTACGACGCGCTGGAGTAGCTGCCGGAGCGGCGGCGGGTCTCTTCCGCCCTTGCTGATGAGGCAGAGAAGGAGTAGGCTGGCTGCTCGGGTGCGCCGGCGCAGGCGGAGAAGGAGGCGGAGTGCCGCCACGCGCCGGAGAAGGAGCCGACCGAGGGCCCTGATCGTCACTCGCCGGAGGAGGAGGCGGTGGAGGAGGCGGAGTGCCCTGACTCGCCGGAGGAGGAGGAGGAGGAGGAGGCGGAGGCGTCCAGTTTGGAAGGTTGATGAACTCCTTCCGCCATAGGCATGGAGTCTTCAGAGCAGAACCCAGCCGAGTCTCCCCTTCTCCGGTAGGGTGGTCAAGCGGGAGGTCCTCAAATCCCTCCGTTATTTCATCCACCATCACCTTAGCATATCCTTCTGGAATCGGCTGGCAGTAAAAAGTTGCGTCGGGTTCATTAGGAAAAACAGAGCCAACAGCCGCCTTGACCTTCATCTTCATCCATTGCGTCATAAGGTGGCAAATTTGAGCCTCCGTGATAGCATCCACGGGATAGCTCGCAGGAGCCATCAAGACAAGCTCCGGCTGAAGCAGCTCGGTGCAAGCCACGCCGCTTCTCCGCTGAGATGGCGGGGTAGCTTCAGGGGAAGCTTCGACAGTTCGTTTGCTGCGATTTGCTTCTCGTTCCTCTATCCCGAGTACCCTTTCTTTAAGCGCCTGCAGTTCGGACTGCTGCACTTTCTTCCTCCTCTCCTGGCTTTTGTAACCGCCTGCGTCCGGAAACCCAGCCTTCCACGGAATGGAGCCTGGCGTGCCTCGTGTCCGTCCAGGGTGCTCAGGATTTCCGAGGGCCTTTGTGAGCTCGTCGTTCTCTCTATCTGGAAGGAACGTCCCTTTTTGCGCTACAGCGATATAGTACCGAAGCTTCTTCAAGGGTATGTCAAGTTGCTCATCCGTCCAAATGCACTTCCCTGTTACAGGGTCCAAGGTTCCGCCAGCCCCGAAGAACCAAGTCCGACAACGGTCTGGCCAGCTCATTGTCTCTAGTTCGATCCCTTTGCAAGCAGATCATTCTCAGCCTTGGCCCACTTAGGCCGGGCTACGAGGTAGCCACCTGACCCCGTGCGATGGTGAAGCTTCTTCTTCGCAGCATTTTTCTTGTTTGTCGCCGACATCTTCTTACTCTTTTCTGATGTCTTGTAGGCCACAAATGCAGGCCAGTCATCTCTGATCTTCTCATATATGCCCTTGAATTCTGGTGTCTCTTTTTTCTCGACAAACCTATTCAGGTCATTCTTCCACCTCCTGAATAGGTCTGCCATCCTCTTAAGAGCAAAAGACTTGATTAATTGCTCAACTGGCTTCTCCGGATCATCCTCTGGCGGTAGGGTGAAATTTGTCTTCAGCTCAGTCCAAAGATCATTTTTCTGCATATCATTGACGTAAGACACCTCAGGGTCTTCTATAGCCGGCTTGAACCATTGCTGGATGCTGATCGGGATCTTGTCCCTAACCAGAACCCCGCACTAAGCAACAAATGCCTTCTTTGTTCGGATGGGTTCAATAGGTTAGCCGTCAGGCGCGATTGCTATGATCTCAAACCTTTCATCCGAGCTCAACTTTTTCTTCGGGCCTCGCCTCTTTACCTCAGTTGTGCTCGATCCAGAGGGCTAGAAAAAAGAGCGAAGACTTAATTAATATGTGTACATACCAAAACAATGAATGCATCAATTAGCTAGTCAGCACAGGCTTAACTAATATATATACCTGGCCGGACTCGGTTCGGTCACCGGAGCCGTCATCACGGTCTCCTTCTTGCACCAGCATTGGGTCACCGGAGCCGTCCTCACATTCTTCTTCTTGCACCGGCATTAGGTCACCAGAGCCAGCTTCTTCACCCTCTCCTTCCAGAGTACCATCAGTGTCGTTGAGATACAACGAGATGGCATCACTTCCTTCTGCGATTATGTCCCTCAACATCGCTTCGTTTGCTTCGTCTCGGGTAGTGTCCATAGTTTCTACAAATATTTACAATATGGCAATTATTATTCAAACATGACAAATGGATATATTAGTGGTAAACATAGAACTAGCTAGCTAATCATAGTAAGGAATCATATATATTAATTAGTGGCCTCGACGCTGCTTCTCTAGGGTTTGGGGTGGCCTCGACAATGCTTCAAGGGTTTGGGGTGGCCTCGAGAGAGTTTGTCGGGTAGGGCCGCGGCGGGAGGGGGTAGGAGACCGACATCGTTTTTTTTCTAGGGTTTGGGTGTCCTCGAGAGTTTTGGTCGAGCGAGAGGGTCGGGGGGTGCTCCTGCGGTATAAGTTATTATCACAGTCGAGAGGGGGTATATATATCGACCGCCCCTCATGTCGAAGTTATCCGAGGGGTATATCGACCCCCCTCGTATTGAAGTTATCGGGAGAGGGAATAGAGAGGAGAAGAAGAAAGGAATAGAGGAGAAGATCAAAGAAAAAAAAGAAGAAAAAAAGAGGAGAAGAAGAAAGAAATAGAGGAGAAGAAGAAAAAAAATAGAAATTTCTATTTTTTCTTCTTCTCCTCTATTCCTTTCTTCTTCTCCTCTTCTTTTTCTTCTTTTTTCCTCTACTTATTTATTTCTCCTCTTTTTCCTCTCCTCTTCTTCTTTCTTCCCCTTCTTATTTTCTTCTTTCCTATCCTTCTTTTTCTTCTAAATTTTAGCATATTCTAAATTTTCTTCTGACTTTCTATATATGAACAAAAAACTTTCTATGAACAAAAAACTTTATATATATATATATGAACAAAAAAAAATTAAACTAACCACATACACATATACATACACATATACATTATACATAGACATATACATACACATATACATATACATACACATATACATTATACATACACATATACAATATACATACACATATGAAAAAAATTAAACTAAAAAAATTAAGGGCAGGGGCGGTGGTAGCGAAGGGCAGGGGCGCGCGGCGGCGCGATGGCAGCGCGCGGCGGCGTCGGTGGCCAGTACAGGGGGAGGATCAGGGGAACGGGGCGGCGCTCACCGCGAGGTGGCGTCGGCAACGAGGAAGGCTCGGGGACGGCGGAGGCGCGCGCGCTCGGGGGCGAGGGCAGGGGTGCGCGGGCTCGGGGACGACGTCGGCGACGGCGAGGCACGGGCGACGGCGACAGCGCGGTCGGGGGCGACGGCAGGGGCGGCGGACGACGTCGGGGCAGCCTGGCGTCGTCGATGTGCTCGGCGTCGTCAGGCGGGCCAGGGGGAAACTGGCGATGAGTTCGTCAAATTTTCCTAAGTGCTACTTATATACCCAGGCCTTTGGTCCCGGTTGGTGGCACCAACCGGGACTAAAGAGGGGCATTGGTCCCGGCCGGTTGGTGCCACGAACCGGTACCAATGCACCCCTTTGGTCCCGGTTCGTCCCACCAACCGGGACCGATGGCCTTGTGCTGCACCGCGCCCAAAAGTTTAGTCCCACCTCGCTAGTTGAGAGGGCTCGGGAGTGGTTTATAAGGGCTGCTGCGCCCACCCTCTTGAGCTCCTCTCAACTGCAGGCTTTCGGGCCTAATCTGTCACTGCAATGCCTGTGGGCCTACTGGGCCTGCTGCGGGCCTGAATCCTGGCCCATGGTTGGGTTTCTAGTCGTATTCAGGCCGTGGTGGCCCAGTTGGTGGCATTTTTTTGCTATTTTTTTCATTTCTACTTAGAACTAAATACTTATAGTTTTGTAGTGATTTCTTTTTTATTTTATGTCACTAGTTTATGAATAACTTTACAATAAAAATTGATTTTTGAGTCATTGTTTTTCTTGCTATTTGATATTACTGTGTTTTATCATTATACTCAATTTGGCATGCTTTCCGTTTATCATTATCACTAGTTTATCATTAT
Organism: Triticum dicoccoides; assembly: GCF_002162155.2. Classification (NCBI taxonomy): domain Eukaryota; kingdom Viridiplantae; phylum Streptophyta; class Magnoliopsida; order Poales; family Poaceae; genus Triticum; species Triticum dicoccoides. The sequence continues at coordinate 45,637,175 of NC_041392.1, forward strand.
CATTATCATTGTCACTAGTTTATACCGTCAGCGGGTCCTCTCAACTTCCCGTCTTTCTTACGGTCCTCACTGTGCCATCGCATCGACTTGGCATGCTTTCCGTTTCTGAACAGACGTTTCAACCATGCTATTATAGGAGCATACCACATCACCTTCGCAGGAACCCTCTTCCTGTGGGGCTCGCCGTGAACATCACCAGGGTCATCTCGTCTGATCTTATACCGTAATGCACCGCATACGGGGCATGCGTTCAGATCCTTGTATGCACCGCGGTATAGGATGCAATCATTAGGGCATGCATGTATCTTCTCCACCTCCAATCCTAGAGGGCATACGACCTTCTTTGTTGCGTATGTACTGTCGGGCAATTCGTTATCCTTTGGAAGCTTCTTCTTCAATATTTTCAGTAGCTTCTCAAATCATTTGTCAGGCACAGCATTCTCTGCCTTCCACTGCAGCAATTCCAGTATGGTACCGAGCTTTGTGTTGCCATCTTCGCAATTGGGGTACAACCCTTTTTTGTGATCCTCTAACATGCGATCGAACTTCAGCTTCTCCTTTTGACTTTCGCATTGCGTCCTTGCATCGACAATGACCCGGCGGAGATCATCATCATCGGGCACATCGTCTGGTTCCTCTTGATCTTCAGCACCTTCACCCGTTGCAGCATCATTGGGCAGATCGTCTGGTTCCTCTTGATCTTCACCAGCTCCCCCAGTTGCAGCATCACGGTATTCAGAGGGCACGTAGTTGTCATCGTACTCTTCTTCTTCGTCGTCTTCCATCATAACCCCTATTTCTCCGTGCCTCATCCAAACATTATAGTGTGGCATGAAACCCTTGTAAAGCAGGTGGGTGTGAAGGATTTTCCGGTCAGAGTAAGACTTCGTATTCCCACAATCAGGGCATGGACAACACATAAAACCATTCTACTTGTTTGCCTCAGCCGCATCGAGAAACTCATGCACGCCCTTAATGTACTCGGAGGTGTGTCTGTCACCGTACATCCATTGTCGGTTCATCTGCGTGCATTATATATAATTAAGTGTCCAAATTAATAGAAGTTCATCATCACATGCATTAAAAGCAAAGTACATACATAGTTCTCATCTAACAACATATAGCTCTCCAGAGCATCTAATTAATTAAACCATACATTAAAACTATGTAAAACATTTTAATGCGAAAACAAAGGCGATCATAATCGTAACCAAGGTAACAATTGATCCAACGGCATAATGATACAAAACCTCGGTATGAATGACATATTTTCTAATCTTCTAATATTCAAGCGCATTGCATCCATCTTGATCTTGTGATCATCGACGACATCCGCAACATGGAACTCCAATATCATCTTCTCCTCCTCAATTTTTTTTCCTTCAAGAAATTGTTTTCTTCTTCAACTAAATTTAACCTCTCGACAATAGGGTCGGTTGGAATTTCCGGTTCACATACATCCTAGACAAATAAAATCTATGTCATGTTGGTCCGCATAATTTTTATAAACAATAAATGAACCAATAGTTATAAAGATTAATGTATATACCACATCCGAATCATAGACAGGACGAGGGCCGATGGGGGCGGATACCAAAACCATCGCACTATATAAGATGCAATAATAAAAGTAAGAAAATGATACAAGTATCTATCTAAACATACAAGTAATAATATTTTTCCTTTCAGAAAGAAGATAAGAACAAGAGGCTCACCACGGTGGTGACGGTGATGAGATCGGCGCGGGTGATCGACGGCGGTGAAGAAGGGGGTGGGGCATGACAGACCGCTAAATCTCGAGGAAAATGGAGCTTTGAGGTCGAGCTTCGAGAGGAGAAAGCTTAACTAGTGTGGCTCGGGCATTTCATCGAACACCTCATTTGCATAGAAGGTGAGCTAGAGCACTACAAACCCCTCCCCTCGCCGGCCCAGAAAAACAGAGCACTGGAGTGCTCTGCTCGCGGGCGAGGGTATATATAGGCAACACTATTGGTGCCGGTTCGTGGCACAAACCGGGACTAAAGGGGAGCCTTTGGTCCCGATTGGTTCCACCAACCGGGACCAATGGTGGTGGGCCAGGAGCCAGGCCCATTGGTCCCGGTTCGTCCCACCAATCGGGACCAAAAGGTCCAGACGAACCGGGACCAATGGCCCACGTGGCCCGGCCGGCCCCCTGGGCTCACGAACCGGGACCAATGCCCCAATTGGTCCCGATTCTGGTCTGAACCGGGACTAATGGGCTGCCCCGGCCTGAACCGTTGCCCCCTTTTCTATTAGTGTAAACGCCTTCCAATGAAATGATACATCAGAGTAGCGAGAAAAAAGAAAACATGTTTGAAATCTTAACTGGCTAATGCAATTCAATTTATAGATATAAACAATCAAATAAGTGTTTGTGCAGTTTTGCGGCAAGTACCTACACACATGTAGCCTTGCAAAAGTACACATCCCATCCTGGAGGTTTCCACTGTGACCCTGAAAAGGCAGAAGACACACTCACACATTTCTATTAGCAACATCAAATGTGATGAAACAAATTGACGAACCAACTACGTCTAAAGTCGATGCCACTATCAAGAAACTGTTATGAGAATGAATAGCAAGAAATTTAAACCACCAAAGTGCAAATGAGATATGAAATTGAAAAATCCTTATAAATTTGACATACCTTCCTTAACTATACTGTTGCTAGAGACATCTGAAATGTAAATCATGTGGCTAGTAAACTGATTTCATGAGTGTGTGTGCTAAGAAAGGCAATAATCATAAGCCATCTCCATCCATTACCAAATCAGCACGATTCATAGTGCTAATCAAGGACAACTTCAGGAGAAGATACGCATGTGTACCACTGCATACAACAAAAGGCTTGATTAACGAAGACATGGGAGAAGGGATTGACAGATGTAGCATATCCAAGAAAGGACGTAACTGATGCAATCTTGACTAATGCAAATTCAGATGAACAACACACTACTGCCCCAGAGTAAAATACAGAGAACCAACTGCAAGCCATGTTTAAGAAAAGCTCAGCAATTTTTTGTAGCAAAAATCATAGCAGTCTAGACAGAAACAGTATGGTTTCCAAGCATTGAAGTCACATCTAAACTCTCTATTGCTACCTTGGAGTTGTGAAATCTGACATTCAATCTATGATCTGAGAAAAAACTGGACTGCAAATCCTTCTCATCTACTTCTATTTGCAAATTGCACGGAAGCCTCGGCACAACAAAATTTTGGTCTTGACACTGTCGGGATAAGCTAGTCCATAGAGGAGAGGGAGGATAGATTGGCTGGCGCGGGGATGGCTTGCAGGCCATGGCGCCGGCCAGGAGGCGGGGGGATGTTGGCAACCTGCTCCTTCCCGAGGCCACCCTGCTGGATCCCGTAGAAATTGGGGGCCCGACGGGGACGGCCGCGACCACCGCGTCCGGTTCGTCTTGCCGCCGCTGCGAGGACGACCGGGAGTGGATAGACGACAGGAGAGAGCAGCTCTGAACGCCGACGTGGGTAGGCTGGCGGCCAGACTCTAGCGCAGAATATGAAGGAACCATTGAATCGGGGAATCAGTGGGGAGAGTAATTGAGTTGTCGTATCGCTTCAACTTTCTCAACTTCTGTAAATAATAAAAGGCCCGCGACTGAATAGTTTTCTCTAGTGAAAATTTGAGAAATAGGCACCTGGGAATGCTGACATGGAACGATGGTGACGTGGAGTGCTGCATGTTGAGAGAATTGGGTGCAGTGGGGATCAACTATTTAAGTATTATAGATTAAATACACTACTTCTAAATCTAAAAAGGAAGTGTCCAAACTGATTGTTTGGCCTGTACGGTATTTTTGGGTGGGAGCGTACCTATTGTTGGACTGTTTTGTTTTTCTGAATTTGACCTTTCCTTAGTTGGCTGCGGACCTGAGTTTCCTTAGATGGCTGCTTGGCATGTTTTTTTTTCTTTTGCCGTACATTGTAATGGCGACGTGACGTGCCAAATCGCATATATGTGATAATATTTATATGTAACACTAGTTTCTTTAAATCTTGGCCGTTAATATCTATAATTTATGGCCGAGATAATTTAATCTATGTGGATGAACATGATGGCTCGTTTGTCTTTTGTTATAAATAAATAATAATAGATCGGTGTTCTACTTTGCATTCAAAAGTTTATTATATGTATGAACATATACAAATCTTACATTTAATCTTATTATCCAACCCCCCCAAAAAAATGATCGTACGCATCTCAATCTAGTGTCGATATTTGATACAGTGAAGTTAACGTGGTGCTTTGCAAAACATATTTGGTATATTGATGTTCATGTAGTGCTATGCAAAACAAAAAAAAATCATCAACTGCTAACCAAATTCAGGGTCCAAAATAACCTGGCTAGCAGTCCATACTGAGCAAAGTTATTGATCCTCTTCAGTGATGACATCAGCAGTGATGTCACTGCGTGCAATACAACATCTAGAACTCCTACCTGCAAAATGCTTGCGCTCTCATTTTTTATCCGGACGTGATCTTTGTTACAACCGGACTGTACCTAGTCTAGACATCCATCATGGCTAAGCTTCAATGGGCATATATGCTGTTTTAATGTTCTGGCCATTGTAATTAGATCATAACGTATAATCTAACACTCACATGCATGCATTTCGTCCCGCGGGAGCCTAATTGATATGCCAACCTAATAGATTTGTTGTATTCTTATCCGACATGAACACATATTTATCTTTTTATTGCACAGACGTTTTCTTGCCACAACAAATACACTTGTGGAACATCCTCTATTTGATTTTTTATTACTATATTCTCTTTTACTTTTTCTAGAGCAACACATTCTTTCTTTAGTGGCTAGTGTCTAAGTCCATGATGGGTTTTGGGCAAGCTGCCTCGTATTTGTTTTCCAATCGGCTGCTGGCCACCAGCTTGTCAGAGATGCTACACGGCGGCTTTGTATCTTCTTACCGAAAAAGGCTCACGCCCCGCTTTATAAATAAAGCCAATGCCAAAGCCAACATCCACAAGGATCACACAGCCACAAACACACACAAGATCCACACACACCCACAGACGCGGCACACTAAGGCAAAAGGGTTAATGCTGAGGGCACAGCTCAACAAGCCCAACACACACAACCAAAAAGGCACACACGCCAAGAAGCCAACCACTAGTCGGGCTCCGGGGGTGGCGGCGGGAGCGGAGGCGCCAGGCGGAAGGCCAACGAACGGAGGTCGGAGAGTAGTCTGTCGATGGCGTCCCGATCCGGAGGGCGGCTAAGCGGCCGCCAGAGCTGCAAGTAACCACACATTTTAAAGATGGAGTCAGTCGCACGTCGAAGGGGCACCTTCTGAATCACAAGCCTATTGCGAACCGTCCACAGGGTCCAGGCCAGCACCCCGACGCACAGCCATCTAATATGCCTGTCGCGAGGGGGGGAGGCCTGAATTTCGGCGAGCAAGTCAGGGAAGTTAGTATTACACCACTGTCCACCAACCGTTTCACGGAAACACGACCAAAGGAACTGAGCCGTGCAGCACGAGAAGAAGATGTGATTAGCATCCTCAACCGTGGCACATAGGGGGCACATTCCATCACCCGGGCCATGGCGCCTGAGGACCTCCACGCCGGACGGGAGGCGGCCGCGGATCCACTGCCACAGAAAGATCCGGATCTTGAGTGGAAGACGAATGTCCCAAATAAGGCCAAAAGGTTCTGGAGCTGTCGAGGGGGCAATAGCCGCGTATAGGGACTTGGTGGAAAAGCGGCCAGAGGGGTCCAGGCGCCAGGAAATGGCATCCGGGCCGTCCGCCACCTCCATAGGCAACAGGGCGATGTCCTGGAGGAGAACATCCCATGCAGCCACCTCGGCCGGACCAAAAGGGCGGCGGAACGCGAGGCGCCCTAAGTCAATAAGGGCCGCCTCGACAGAGACCCGAGGGTCAACTACAATGTCGAAGAGGATGGGGAACCGGACGGCTAGGGGGGAATTCCCAAGCCATCTATCCAGCCAGAACAAGGTCGAGGCGCCGGAGCCGACAGAGATGGAGGTGCCTATGCGTAACACCGGAAGCAGCTGTACGACGGCCTGCCAAAACTGGGAACCGCCCGAGCGTTGGCAGAACGCCAGCGGCTGTCCACGAAGGTACTTGTTCTGGATGATAGTTAGCCAGAGGCCACCCTCTCCAAGGGCAATGCGCCACAGCCAGCGGGTCAAGAGGGCGATGTTCATGCGCCGAGAGGAAAGAATCCCAAGACCGCCCTGGTCTTTGGGTTTGCAGATATCTGGCCAACTGACCATGTGATATTTCTGCCTGCCCTCCTCCCCTGCCCAGAAGAATCTGGACTGGTACTTGGCGATCTCCTGGTGGAGCGTCTCATGAAGGCTGTAGAAGCTCACGAGGAACCACAGGAGGCTGGCCAGCGAGGAGTTGATCAGAATCACGCGGGCCGCTTTCGAAAGCCAGCGTCCTTTCCAGGGCTCAACGCGATGCTGCATACGGGTCACCGTGGGGCGGAGGTCCGCCACGGTGAGGCGCGAGTCACTAATGGGAATCCCCAGATAAGTCGTGGGGAAAGAGCCCAGCCGGCAGTTAAGCCGATCGGCGATGGACTGGGCCTCCTCGGCGGGGTACCCGAGCACCATCACTTCGCTCTTGTCGAAGTTGATGGTAAGGCCCGACATTTGCTGGAAGCACAGAAGGAGGAACTTCAGATTGGAAATCTCAAGGGCGGATCCCTCGACCATAATAATGGTGTCATCTGCGTATTGGAGAAGGGAGACCCCTCCCCCTCCAACCAGGTGCGGGACCAAGCCTCGAATATGGCCCGCAGCCTTGGCCTTGTCTAGGATGGCAGCCAGGGCATCCACAACCATGTTGAACAAGAACGGCGAGAAGGGGTCCCCTTGCCGGACCCCACAGAGGGTAGGGAAGAAGGGTCCGATGTCGCCATTGATGTTCACAGCCGTCCGGCCACAGGAGACGAGCTGCATGACGCGCGTCACCCATCGGTCGTCAAAGCCCTTGCGAATCAGGACTTCTCTCAGGAACGGCCAGTGGACCGTGTCGTAGGCTTTGTGGAAGTCCAACTTCAGGAAGACCGCCTTATGACGCTTCAAATGGACCTCGTGGAGCACCTCGTTGAACACCAACACCCCATCAAGGATAAACCGGCCTTGAATGAAGGCGGATTGGTTCGGGTGGGTGATCGAATCCGCGAGGAGGGTCACCCTATTGGCGTACCCCTTCGCCAGGATCCTAAAAGTCACATTAATCACTGTGATGGGGCGGAACTGGCGAATATCGGTGGCGCCCGGGACCTTGGGGATGAGGGACACCACCCCATAGTTGAGTCGCCCCAAATCCATGGAACCCGAGTAAAATTCCTCAAAGAGGGCCATGACCTCGAGCTTGATGGTAGGCCAGAACGTCTTGAAGAAAGCTACTGGGAGACCGTCCGGTCCCGGGGCCGAGGCGGAGTTCATCCCCTTGATGGCAGCGAGGACCTCGTCCTCGCTGAAGGGGGCAACCAGAGCTGCATTGGCTGCAGCCGAAACTCCTAACGCGCCCGACCAAATGTCGGGGGCGAGGCACACCCCACCACGCGGAGTGGGGGTAAAAAGATCCCTATAGAAGCCATCCACATGGAGGCGGATGGCCTCAGGCCGCTCTAGCTGCGTGCCTCCATCCCACAGGCAGTGGATGGAGTTGCGGCGACGCCGGCCGTTCGCAATCGCCTGGAAGTAGGCGGTGTTGGCGTCGCCCTGAAGCACCCATCTCTGAGTTCCCCTCACGCGCCAGTAAGCCTCCTCATCTGCGTAGATGAAGGAAAGTTGATCCTCCAGGTCGTATCGAAGCAGCCACTCGTCCGGGGAGAGCCCAATCGAGTCAGCCCGCGCATCCAGAGCTTGAATGGCGGTCAAGATGGACTTCTTGCGCTCTCTTAGGTCCCGGCCTAGGTTAGCCCCCCAACCCTTCATGAACTGGCGGGCCAACTTGGCACAAAAGTGCCAAGAGTCCACCGCAGACATGGAGCGGTGGGGTGCCGACCTAGCGGAGATCCAACGGGCGACAACGGCCTCCCGAAAGCCCGCCTGGTTGAGCCAGAAGAGCTCGAACCGGAACCGCGGCGGGGAGGGGGGGCGCTCGTCAGCGGAGGAGAGGAGAAGGGGGACATGGTCGGAGCCAATCCGGGTAACTGCCCGGAGCGATGCCAGAGGGCATCGCAGTTCCCACTCCGGGGAAACAAGGACCCGATCCAGCACGGATTGTGTCGGGACAGCTTGCCGGTTGGTCCAGGTGAATCTGGCACCAGTCCGGTCAAGCTCACGGAGCCCCAGCTCCGCTATCCAATCGTTGAATAATTGCATCCGGGGGAAATTAATCCGGGAGTTATTCTTCTCTTCCGGAGATCGGATGAGATTGAAGTCACCCCCACTAACACCGGGAGCGTGGAATTGGAGATCTTCAGCTGAAGCTCGGCGAGGAAGGCCGGGGATCGGCGGTGATCCGCCGGTCCGTAGACAACAATGACCTCCCACTTGAAGTTCAGAGCCCGCTCAAAGATCTCCATACTAACGAAGAACTCGCCTCGGTCCATGCCACCCACCTCAAAAGTGGCGTCCTTTACCCCAAGGAGGATGCCACCCGAGTGGCCTGAAGTCCCACTAGAAGGGAGCCAGTGCCACGCGAAGAGGTGGGGGCTCAGATGCTCAAGCTCTTGAAGGGTGAACTCGGATCGAAGGGTTTCCTGGATGGCTACAATGTCAATATGCTCATCCCGGATGTACTCGATGAGCTGGCGGCGACGGCCGTCATGGCCGAAGCCGCGGAGGTTCCAGAAAAGGGCCCTCATCTAAACCCCCATCGGGGGGCTGCTTGACCCCAGGACACGGGAGGCGCTTTGAGCGCGGAGGGCGGCCGTGCGAGACCGGGTGCGGCCACGAATCACCCCGTCGACCACCGGAGGAGTCGGAACCTGGGGTCGGAGCAGGCGGGCGCAGGTCTCGGCCAGCCTGCCATCGAGGATCTCTCGGGCCCTAATGGCCTCAATCTGAAGTTAGGGGGGACCGACCTCCCCCCTGAAGATGATGGCCGAGTCATTGGCCACCTTGGCGAGGTGGCCAAGAGGAGCGGCCTCGAGAGCTGAAAAGGAGCAGCGAGAAGAACTGGGAGGGTCGGGGACCGCACCTGACTCGAGGTTCCAGGCGGCGGCGCGGAGCTCCGCCCGCTCGGCGACGGAAGGCGCAGGTGAGTCGTCCGGCCGCGACGCCTCCAAGCGGGCGCTGCGGCGGGAGGACGTCACCGGCGTCGAGATGGACCGAGGCCTCCTAGCGTACGCCACCGTCGGAGTGGGGTGCGCGGAGGCCGGGGAGGCGACGTCCACCGCCACCGAGGCGGCCGGAGAGGCCGGCGAAGCGAGGACGAGGGTGGGCGGCACCGACTCGAGGGTGGGTGCGGGGGACCCCAGAGCGACCCCCACCGCAGCCCCCGAGGGCGGAGTGGGCGGGAGGGCTGCGGAAGGGGCATCGACATCCCCCACGTCGCCAACCGCGGGGGACACCGAGGAGGCCAAGCCGGCGGGGGAAGGCTGAGCCCCGAGTGTCGCGGGGGGGCGACGGGCGGAGGCGGTGCCGGGAGAGCGGGGGGACGAGGGTGGGGCGACGAGGAGGCTCACGCTGGAGACATCATCGGACGACTGCGACGCCGACGGGGAAGGAGTCAGAGGAGTGGCCAGGCGGAGGGCCACCGCCAGATCGGTGGCCGAGACCCGGGTACGTCCAGTCCCCGACCCGCCCCCACCTGCGGGAGGGATGGGGGAGTCCCGAGCCGGGGAGCGAGAGCGCTCCGACTCGTCCTCATCCTCGGCAGGGTCGTCGAAGCGGGAGGAGCGTGAGCGGCGGCGGTGGGAGTCGTCCTCCTCCGCCTCCGCCGCCCCCCCCCCCCCGAGAGACTGCCAGCGAGGGGGCGGGGGCGGCCGATGTGGGACGGGGGCTCGGGGCGGATCATGAGGTCGTAACCGTCGTCGTTGAAGAAGACTCGGATCGTGCCGAGAAGCTTGGAGGAGTCCAGGCATTTCACCTTAACCCGGACCTCCTCCTCCTTGCGCAGGGAGAGCTCATCCACCACCACCACACGGCCCAGGATCTTGGACATACTGCGGATGGTCCGCTCAGAGCGGGCAACATCAGGGAGGCCGGCAATGAGAATCCAAGCCGTGTCCAGGGTAGCGACGGCTCTGGGATCCCACTGCGGCTCAGAGATGTTCACCACAATGTCGTTGAGGGCCAGGGTGATGTTGTTGCTG
>NC_041392.1:45648990-45684456 GCF_002162155.2 Triticum dicoccoides
GCAGGGGCCGGAGGCAGCGTGGGCAGAGAGGTCGGGGGCGGGCGTGCAGAGGTCGGGGGCGGGCGTGCCGGAGCGGGCGACGGCGACGGCGGCGCCGAGGGGGGGCGTGCAGAGGTTGGGGGCGGGCGTGCCGGAGCGGGCGACGACGACGACGGCGTCTCTTTACTCGTTCTGTAACACATCATCCCGTGATCAACTCCTTGGCCACATTGCGCATATGATGATGTCCTACTGAGTGGGCCCAGAGATACCTCTCCGTCACACGGAGTGACAAATCCCAGTCTCGATTCGTGCCAACCCAACAGACACTTTCGGAGATACCCGTAGTGTACCTTTATAGCCACCCAGTTACGTTTTGACGTTTGGCATACCCAAAGCATTCCTACGGTATCCGGGAGTTGCACAATCTCATGGTCTAAGGAAATGATACTTGACATTAGAAAAGCTTTAGCATACGAACTACACGATCTCTGTGCTAGGCTTATGATTGGGTCTTGTCCATCACATGATTCTCCTAATGATGTGATCCCATTATCAACGACATCCAATGTCCATGGTCAGGAAACCGTAACCATCTATTGATCAATGAGCTAGTCAACTAGAGGCTTACTAGGGACAAGGTGTTGTCTATGTATCCACACATGTATCTGAGTTTCCTATCAATACAATTATAGCATGGATAATAAACGATTATCATGAACAAGGAAATATAATAATAATCAACTTATTATTGCCTCTAGGGCATATTTCCAACAGAAAGTTGCATGGCAATATATCTCGGAATGGCTATGGAAATGCCATGATAGGTAGGTATGGTAGCTGTTTTGAGGAAGGTATATGGTGGGTGTATGATACCGGTGGAAAGTGCACGGTATTAGAGAGGCTAGCAATGGTGGAAGGGTGAGAGTGTGTATAATCCATGGACTCAACATTAGTCATAAAGAACTCACATACTTATTGCAAAAATCTAGAAGTTATCAAAGCAAAGTATTACACGCATGCTCCTAGGGGAAGGGTTGGTAGGAGTTAACCATCGCGCGATCCCGACCTCCACACATAAGGAAGACATTCAACGAATATATCGTGCTCCGACTTCACCACATAATGGTTCACCATACGTGCATGCTACGGGAATCACAAACTTTAACACAAGTATTTCTCAAATTCACAACTACTCAACTAGCATGACTCTAATATCGCCATCTTCATATCTCAAAACAATTGTCAAGCATCAAACTTTTCTTAGTATTCAACGCACTCAAAAGAAAGTTTTACAAATCTTGAATACCAAGCATATTAGGATTGTTTAAGCAAATTACCATGCTATTTAAGACTCTCAAAATAATCTAAGTGAAGCATGGGAGATCAATAGTTTCTATAAAACAAATCCACCACCATGCTCTAAAAGATATAAGTGAAACAATAGAGCAAATGACAAACTACTCCGAAAGATATAAGTGAAGATCAATGAGTAGTCGAATAATTATACAACTATGTGAAGACTCTCCCAATTAAGAATTTCAGATCTAATGTATTTTATTCATACAGCAAGCAAAAAAAATGACATTGCAAGGATATGACAACTCATGTGAAGAAGCAAAAACTTAGGTCCAACCGATACTAACCGATAATTGTTGAAGAAGAAAGGTGGGATGCCTACCGGGGCATCCCCAAGCTTAGATGCTTAAGACTTCCTGAAATATTATCTTGGGGGTGCCTTGGGCATCCCTAAGATTGAGCTTTTGTGTCTCCCTAATTCCTTTCATATCACGGTCTCCCTAAATCTCAAAAGCTTCATCCACACCAAACTCAACAAGAACTCGTGAGATAAGTTAGTATAAACCAATACAAAAACCTTATCATCCTCTACTGTAGCAAATCAAAAAAATTATTATTCAACATTGCATACTAAATGCCTCTTCATATTTAATACTCCTATCCTCAAATAGAATAATCAAACAAGAAAAATATGCAAACAATGCAAACATAACAGCAATCTGTCAAAACAGTATAGTCTGTAAAGAATGCAAGAGTATCAATACTTCCCTAGCTCCAAAAATTATGAACTAAAATTCCCACTGTAGTAAATTTATCAGAGATCAATATGCAAAAAAGTTTCAACATTTTATGATATTCTGACTTTTCTAGGGAATTTTTTCAACAGCGGTAAACTTTCTGTTTTGAAACAGCAACATGTATACTTGCAAAATAAGCATGGTAAAGGCCATCCTTGACATTATTATTGAAAATAATGATGCAAAACACTATTCTGAATAAAATAAAGCAAATACTAGCAAAAGAAAATTACTCTCCAAGCAAAACACATATCATGTGGTGAATAAAAATATAGCTCCAAGTAAAGTTACCGATGAACGAAGACGAAGGAGGGGATGCCATCCGGGGCATCCCCAAGCTTAGGCTCTTGGTTGTCCTTGAATATTACCTTGGGGTGCCTTGGGCATTCCCAATCTTAGGCTTTTGCCACTCCTTATTCCATATTCCATCGAATCTTTAGCCAAAACTTGAAAACTTCACAACACAAAACTCAACAGAAAACTCGTAAGCTCCGTTAGTATAAGAAAATAAAACCACCACTTAGGTACTGTTGTAAACTCATTCTAAATTCATATTGTTGTAATATCCACTTTATTCCAACTTCTCTATGGTTCATACCCTCCCATACTACTCATAGATTCATCAAAATAGGCAAACAACACATAGAAGACAGAATCTGTCAAAAACAGAACAGTCTGTAGTAATCTGTATCAAACATATACTTCTGGAACCTAAAAAATTCTACCAAATTAGGAAGTCCTAGATAATTTGTTTATTGATATACTGCAAAAATAATCAACTGAAACGCACGTTCCTGTGATTTATGAAAACTAATCTCGTGCGCACAAAGTTTCTGTTTTCTGCAGCAAGATCAAATAACTGTCACCGTAGGTTATCCTAAAGGTTTTACTTGGCACAAACACTAATTAAAACATAAAATCACATTTAACCAGAGGCTAGATGGATTATTTATTACTAAACATAACCAAAAAGCAAAGAACTAAAGTAAAGTTGGGTTGCCTCCCAACAAGCGCTATCGTTTAACGCCCCTAGCTAGGCATGATGATTTCAATGATGCTCACATAAGAGATAAGAATCAAAAGATAAAGAGAGCATCATGAAGAATATGACTAGCACATTTAAGTCTAACCCACTTCCTATGCATAGGGATTTTGTGAGAAATCAACTTATGGGAACAACAATCAACTAGCATAGGAAGGCAAAACAAGCATAGCTTCAAAACTTTAAGCACATAGAGAGGAAACTTGATATTATTGCAATTCCTACAAGCATATATTCCTCCCTCATAATAATTTTCAGTAGCATCATGAATAAATTCAACAATATCACCAGCAACTAAAGCATTCTTTTCATGATCTACAAGCATAGAATTTTTATTACTCTCCACATAAGCAAATATCTTCTCATGAATAATAGTGGGAGCAAACTCAACAAAATAATTATCATGTGATTGAAAATTAAGATCAAGATGACAGGTTTCATGGTTATAATTATTTTTTATAGCATACGAGTCATCACAATAATCATCATAGATAGGAGGCATGCTTTCATCATAATAAATTTGCACATCAAAACTTGGGGGACTAAAAATATCATCTTCATCAAACATAGCTTCCCAAGCTTGTGGCTTTGCATATCATTAGCATAATGGATATTCATAGAATTCATACTAACAACATTGCAATCATGCTCATCATTCATATATTTAGTGCCAAACATTTTAATGCATTCTTCCTCTAGCAATTGAGCACAATTATCGGAATCCTTATTTTCACGGAAGACATTAAAAAGATGAAGCATATGAGGCAAACTCAATTCCATTTTTTTGGTAGTTTTATTTTATAAACTAAACAAGTGCTAAAACAAGAAACAAAAAGATTCGACTGGAAGATCTAAAGATATACCTTCAAGCACTCACCTCCCCGACAACGGCGCCAGAAAAGAGCTTGATGTCTACTACGCAACCTTCTCCTTGTAGACGTTGTTGGGCCTCCAAGTGCAGAGGTTTGTAGGACAGTAGCAAATTTCCCTCAAGTGGATGACCTAAGGTTTATCAATCCGTGGGAGGCGTAGGATGAAGATGGTCTCTCTCAAGCAACCCTGCAACCAAATAACAAAGAGTCTCTTGTGTCCCCAACACACCCACTACAATGGTAAATTGTATAGGTGCACTAGTTCGGCGAAGAGATGGTGATACAAGTGCAATATGGATGGTAGATATAGGTTTTTGTAATCTGAAATTATAAAAACAGCAAGGTAACAAGTGGTAAAAGTAATCATAAACAGTATTGCAATGCTAGGAAACAAGGCCTAGGGTTCATACTTTCACTAGTGCAAGTTCTCTCAACATGCAACAAAGAGTCACTCCAAAGTCACTAATAGCGGAGAACAAATGAAGATATTATGGGAGGGTACGAAACCACCTCAAAGTTATTCTTTCCAATCAATCCATTGGGCTATTCCTATAAGTGTCACAAACAGCCCTAGAGTTCGTACTAGAATAACACCTTAAGATACAAATCAACCAAAACCCTAATGTCACCAAGATACTCCAATGTCACCTCAAGTATCCATGGGCATGATTATACGATATGCATCACACAATCTCAATTCATCTATTCAAGCCAACACATAGAACCTCAAAGAGTGCCCCAATGTTCCTACCAGAGAATCACGATGAAAACATGTGCCAACCCCTATGCATAGGTTCATGGGCGGAACCCGCAAGTTGATCACCAGAACATACATCAAGTGAATCACGTGATATCCCATTGTCACCACAGATACGCACGGCAAGACATACATCAAGTGTTCTCAAATCTTTAAAGACTCAATCTGATAATTTAACTTCAAAGGGGAAACTCAATTCATTACAAGAGAGTAGAGGGGGAGAAGCAACATAAGATCCAACTATAATAGCAAAGCTCGCAATACATCAAGATCGTGCCAAATCAAGAACACGAGAGAGAGAGATCAAACACATAGCTACTGGTACATACCCTCAGACCTGAGGGTGAACTACTCCCTCCTCGTCATGGAGAGCGTCGGGATGATGAAAATGGCCACAGGAGAGGGATCCCCCCTCCGGCAGGGTGCCGGAACAGGGTCCCGATTGACTTTCGGTGGCTATAGAGGATTGTGGCGGCGGAACTCCCGATCTATTCTTCGTTCTGGAAGTTTTAGGATACGTGTGTATATATGGGTGCAGGAAATACGTCGGTGGAGCTTTGGGGGCCCCATGAGGCAGGGGGCGCGTCCTAGGGGAGGGGCATGCCCCCCACCCTCGTGGGCACGTCCCTTCTCTCCTGACATGGGGTGCAAGTCCATCCGGTAGCTTTCCTTCCAAAAATAACTTCTCCATTTGATTTCGTTCCGTTTCGACTTCGTTTTATATTCCTTTCCTTCGAAACACTGAAATAGGCAAAAAAAAAACAGCAAATCTGGGCTGGGCCTCCGGTTAATAGGTTAGTCCCAAAAGAAATATAAAAGTGGAAAATAAAGCCCAGTATAGTCCAAAACAGTAGATAATATAGCATGGAACAATAAAAAATTATAGATACGTTGGAGACGTATCAGCCAGTGACAGTGCAGAGGCTTGAGGACCCCGGGGAGGTGGTACGTCACCGTGTCAACGAGGAGGACGGGCATGTCCGTCTCTACTTGTTTGCGTTGGAGCACAGGTTCTCCAATACCTGGCAGGTTCTCCAGGGATCTCACTGGAACTATGATCCTGTGACAGTTCCTTCTCTTTGGGTGTCCACCGCCCTCGCCGATACCTGTCGTGCGCTTGGGTTTTAGTTGTATTAGTGATGTTATATGTATGATACTATTCGGGATGTATTAGTGATAATATTCGATGTTGTACGGACGCATGAGATGATTTACTTTTGCTTATTGAATGCATGCTAATTTGAATACTTATTTATTTTACGATTTGGTTTTACTTATTGAATGCTCATGTCAATATGAGTCCTATAAGATATTTTGAAATGTATATCTTGTGTTTCTCAAATAGGATATGTGCTGGCCCAAGTTGCCAGTCATGCTTGCAGGTTACACCTCCGAGTGGCCTATGATTTGCCGGAGTGTTGATTCATTTCCGTTCCGGCAAATTTCAGGCGCTCGATATGTCCTATTTTAGCAAAGGTCATGCCGGATTTTTCCGTGAATTTTGGCATGACTTGTGACAGAATATGTAGGAAATATCGAGTACCCGGATTTGTGTGTTGAGTATCCTGGTAGTTGTCTTCGATCGATTTTCAATTAATGTTTCAACTATGAACATAGGAAATGTCTGACAACGTAAAGGATTTTGGTATTTGCAAATACTGCGAAGACGAGCGCGGTCTGTGCGACGAAATCTTCCTAGATGATGATAGGCGCTTCAGCATCAAGCTGGATGAGAACTTCAAAGTGGATACAGTAAGTCACAACGACAAGTCTTTTTTCGTAATTAAGCATGACATCTGCTTCATTTGCTTCAACTTATAATTTGATTTTTTTACTGTTCTACTAGCGTATCCCCTGCCATGCAAGAATTTTTGTCTTGGATAAGATAGGTTTCAGTAAAACTACTATGGAGGTAAAGAGAGTTTACTTGAAGACCGAGCATGGTTGTATTTTCCATGCAAAATTATACAACGCAGACACCTATACCTATTTTGGATGCAAAACTTGACAAACACTATGCAAGACTGATGCATTTGAGCCTGATATGGTTATCACCTTTGATATTCGTCCGGAAGATGATATTGAAGGTAATATCTGTAGGGGAACGCGACAGAAAACAAAAAATTTCCAACCTACGCACCAGCCCAGGACCACTATGGAGACTGCATACATGGTTTGATCTTTTTCGTTACCGACTCGTAGCGCAGCGGGAAGTAGAGTCGATGACGATCGGCGGTGCAGATCCCCGCAGCTAGGATTTACAACCTCCCAACCGCGAGGATGTATACCCTCATCTGCTCCTCAGACAGCCCTCCGAGAGGCGGTCGAACAGCCCCCCTGGACGGTGTCGCAGACAGCCATTCGGGAGGACCTTCGAAACTCGAATGGTCACTCAGACAGCCCTTCGGGAGGACTCACAGAACTCGGACCGTCACTTGGACAGCCCTTTGGGCACTAAGATCAAAACTACGACCTCTCTACATAGTTGCAAAAGTTTCAGATTCATAGCCATAGAAAGGATCAGATTCAACCAAAGTGATTATATCAGGATCGACAAAGAATTCATAATCCTTATCAGTAACAAAGATAGGTGAAGTAGCATAAGCAGGGTCATATTTCATCCTAGCATTTAGAGTTTTTTGTTTCAGCTTAACTAATAATTTCTTAAGATCGCTTCTATCATTGATAATTTCTTAAGATCGCTTCTATCATTGCAAGCAAGAAAGTCTCTAGCAGTTTCTTCATCCATAACATAACCCTCAGGCACAACAGTCAATTCATATTTAGGGGGAGAATCTACATCATCACTTTCATCAATATTATCAGTTTCAATAATTTCATTCTCTCTAGCCCTAGCAAGTTGTTCATCAAGAAATTCACCAAGTGGCACAGTAGTATCAAGCATAGAAGTAGTTTCATCATAAGTATCATGCATAGCAGAAGTGGCATCATCAATAACATGTGACATATCAGAATTAATAGCAGAAGTAGGTTTAGGTGTCGCATGCTTACTCAAAACAGATGGTGAATCAAGTGCAGAGCTAGATGGCAGTTCCTTACCTCCCCTCGTAGTTGAGGGATAAATTTTTGTTTTCGCGTCTTTCAAGTTCTTCATAGTGACCAGCATATATAAATCCCAAGTGACTCAAAGAATAGTGCTATGCTCCCCGGCAACGGCGCCAGAAAATAGTCTTGATAACCCACAAGTATAGGGGATCGCAACAGTTTTTGAGGGCAGAGTATTCAACCCAAATTTATTGATTCGACACAAGGGGAGCCAAATAATATTCTCAAGTATTAGTAGTTGAGTTGTCAATTCAACCACACCTGGAAACTTAATATCTGCAGCAAAGTGTTTAGTAGGAAAGTAATATGATAGTAGTGGTAACGGTAGCAAAAGTAATATTTTTGGCTTTTGTAGTGATTGTAACAATAGCAACGGAAAGGTAAATAAGCAAAGAACAATATAGGAAAAGCTCGTAGGCATTGGATCGGTGATGGGTAATTATGTCGGATGTGGTTCATCATGTAACAGTTATAACATAGGGTGACACAGAACTAGCTCCAATTCATCAATGTAATGTAGGCATGTATTCCGAATATAGTCATACGTGCTTATGGAAAAGAACTTGCATGACATCTTTTGTCCTACCCTCCCGTGGCAGCGGGGTCCTATTGGAAACTAAGGGATATTAAGGCCTCCTTTTAATAGAGTACCGGAACAAAGCATGAACACATAATGAATACATGAACTCCTCAAACTATGGTCATCACCGGGAGTGGTCCCGATTATTGTCACTTCGGGGTTGCCGGATCATAACACATAGTAGGTGACTATAGACTTGCAAGATAGGATCAAGAACTCACATATATTCATGAAAACATAATAGGTTCAGATCTGAAATCATGGCACTCGGGCCCTAGTGACAAGCATTAAGCATAGCAAAGTCATAGCAACATCAATCTCAGAACATAGTGGATACTAGGGATCAAACCCTACCAAAACAAACTCGATTACATGATAGATCTCATCCAACCCATCACCGTCCAACAAGCCTACGATGGAATTACTTACGCACGGCGGTGAGCATCATGAAATTGGTGATGGAGGATGGTTGATGATGACGATGGCGACAGATTCCCCTCCCCGGAGCCCCGAACAGACACCAGATCAGCCCTCCCGAGAGAGATTAGGGCTTGGCGGCGGCTCCGTATCGTAAAACGAGATAAATCCTTCTCTTTGGTTTTTTTTCTCCCTGAACGTGAATATATAGAGTTGGAGTTGAGGTTGGTGGAGCACCAGGGGGCCCACGAGGCAGGGGACGCTCCCAGGGGGCAGGCATGCCTCCCACCCTCGTGGATAGGGTGTGGGCCCCTGGTCTTGATTCTTTCGCCAGTATTTTTATATTTTCCAAAAATAATCTCCATGGAGTTTCAGGTCATTCCGAGAATGTTTGTTTCTGCACAAAGATAATACCATGGCAATTCTGCTGAAAACAACATCAGTCCGGGTTAGTTCCATTCAAATCATGCAAGTTAGAGTCCAAAACAAGGGCAAAAGTGTTTGGAAAAGTAGATACGATGGAGACGTATCACAGAACAACCAGGAACATGCTACAGGAATTGGATCACAGTCGATACCACTAGACGCGCAGTGCCGTGCAGCGAAAGTAGAGTTGAGGCAGCGCGTTCCAGGAGTCGCCTCGCGTTCCCGGAGTCGTCTCCTCCTTGCCGATCTCCCACGTAGCTGATCGGATCCCGTGAACAGTTTTGCCGGAGCGGCACAAGTGCACCGCCTCTAACGGTATCCGCGCGTGCAGGAGGAACACTGTGCGGCGGACTGCTAGGACCGATCACACAGTCGGCGGCGAGTTGATGTAGGGTTTAACCCTATATGGCCGATCTTTCACGAAAGGAGCGGATCCCAATGAAGAACACGAAGAACACATGGGGAAACACAAGGGAAAACACAAAAGGAACTATCAAACCAACAAGATATAGTCACACATGTGCTAGATCCTCAAACACATCGAGATCACACGGTCCAAATCCAACAAAGGACAATACAAGAGGTAACCGAGTCTTCTTCGAGAGGAGGTCTTGATGGGGCCACCCAAGAGGGGGTCTTGAATCCAAGGGGATCTTCTCCGTAGAGGGGCCGCGGTCTCTCTCGTGGAGTAGATCCGTATGGATGAGCAATGCTCTATCTCAACTATGTGCTAAACCAATGCTAACCTTAGATAGGAGGAGGGAGAGGTCTATTTATAGTCTTAGTGCAAAAGGGGGAGAAGTGAAGGGGTACATGGGCCTTTGCCCGAAACTGGACACAGCCAGGTACCGGACGTCTGCTGGGGACCGGTCGTCCAGTGGCTCGCGGATGACCAGACGTCCGGTGGCGTCGGACGTCCGCTAATTCATATCAGGTGTGGCTGCGCCGGACGTCCAGTGACTTCGGTCGTCCGCTCACTGGAGAGTGTGGCTGGTCGTCCGGTCTCAGCCGGACGTTCGTTCACTGTAGCCTGGGACCTAGGGCAGATGTGTCTTCAGGCGTCGGACATCCGGTCCAGACCGGTCATCCGGTGTGAGGGGGTCCTGGATTAGGGGGTCTCCGGACAGCCGGACTATATCCTTTGGCCGGACTGTTGGGGACTATGAAGATACAAGACTCAAGACTTTGTCCTGTGTCCGGATGGGACTCTCCTTGGCGTGGAAGGCAAGGTTGGCAAATACGGATAGGTAGATCTCCTCCCTTGTAACCGACTCTGTGTAACCCTAGCCCCCTCCGGTGTCTATATAAACATGAGGGTTTAGTCCGTAGGACAAGAACAATCATACAATAGGCTAGCTTCTAGGGTTTAGCCTCTACGATCTCGTGGTAGATCAACTCTTGTAATACTCATATCATCAAGATCAATCAAGCAGGAAGTAGGGTATTACCTCCTTATACGTCTCCAACGTATCTATAATTTTTGATTGCTCCATGCTATATTATCTACTGTTTCGGACTATATTGAGCTTTATTATTCACTTTTATATTACTTTTGAGACTAACCTATTAACTGGAGGCCTAGCCCAGAATTGCTGTTTTTTGCCTATTTGAGTGTTTCAAAGAAACGGAATATCAAACGGAGTCCAAACGGAATGAAACCTTCGGAAACGTAATTTTCTTACCGAACGTGATCCAGGAGACTTGGACGCTACGCCAAGGCATCGGAGAGGCGGTCACGAGGGTGGGGGGCTCCCCCCCTAGGGCGCGCCCCCTGCCTCGTGGGCCCCTCGAAGCCCCACCGACGTACCTCTTCCTCCTACATATACCTAGTACCCCCAAACTACCAGATACGGAGCCAAAAACCTAATTCCACCGCTGCAACTTTCTGTATCCACGAGATCCCATCTTGGGGCCTGTTCGGAGCTCCGCCGGAAGGAGGTCGTCATCACTGAGGGCTTCTACATCATCATAGCCTCTCCGATGAAGTGTGAGTAGTTTACCTCAGACCTTCGGGTCCATAGTTATTAGCTAGATGGCTTCTTCTCTCTATTTGGATCTCAATACAATGTGCTCCCCCTCTCTCGTGGAGATCTATTCGATGCAATCTTCTTTTTGCGGTGTGTTTGTTGAGACCGATGAATTGCGGGTTTATGATCAAGTCTATCTATGAATAATATTTGAATCTTCTCCGAATTCTTTTATGTATGATTGGTTATCTTTGCAAGTCTCTTCGAATTATCTGTTTTGTTTGGCCAACGAGATTGGTAGTTCTTGCAATGGGAGAAGTGCTTAGCTTTGGGTTCGATCTTGCGGTGTCCTTTCCCAGTGACAGAAGGGGAAGCAAGGCACGTATTGTATCGTTGCCATCGAGGATAACAAGATGGGGTTTATATCATATTGCATGAATTTATCCCTCTACGTCATGTCATCTTGCTTAAAGCGTTACTCTTTTTTTAACTTAATACTCTAGATGCATGCTGGATAGCGGTCGATGAGTGGAGTAATAGTAGTAAATACAGGCAGGAGTCGGTTTACTTGTCACGGACGTGATGCCTATATACATGATCATACCTAGATATTCTCATAACTATGCTCAATTTTGTCAATTGCACAAAAGTAATTTGTTCACCCACCGTAGAAATACTTATGCTCTCGAGAGAAGCCAACTAGTGAAACCTATGGCCCCCGGGTCTATTCTCATCATATCAATGTCTATCACTTTATTATTGCTGTGCTTTTACTTTTCCTTTTACTTTTTGCTTTGCATCTTATATCAAAAATACCAAAAATATTATCTATCCTATCTATCACATCTCACTTGCCGAGAAGGGATTGGCAACCCCTAATCGCATTGGTTGCATTGAGATATTGTTTGTGCAGGTGCGAGGGACTTGTGCGTTGCCTCCTACTAGATTGATACCTTGGTTCTCAAAAACTGAGGGAAATACTTACGCTACTGTGCTGCATCATCCTCTCCTCTTCGAGGAAATCCAACGCAAGCTCAAGACATAGCAAGAAGAATTTCTGGCGCCGTTGCCGGGGTGGTCTTCGCTAAAGTCATCATAACAAGTACCTATCATAATCCCTATCGCTCGCACTACATTATTTGCCATTTGCCTCTCGTTTTCCTCTCCCCCACTCCACCCTTGCCGTTTTATTCGCCCCCTCTTTTTCGTTTTCCTTTTTCTCGCTTGCCTTTTTTTCCCGTGTGTTGCTTGTTTGTCGCGATGGCTCAGGATACTACCAAATTGTGTGACTTCACCAATACCAATAATAATGATTTCCTTAGCATTCCGATTGCTCCTCTTGCCAATACTGAATCTTGTGAAATCAATACTGCTTTGTTGAATCTTGTTATGAAAGATCAATTCGCCGGCCTTTCTAGTGAAGATGCTGCTACTCATCTAAATAGCTTCGTTGATTTATGTGATATGCAAAAGAAAAGAGATGTCGATAATGATGTCGTTAAATTGAAGATATTTCCTTTTTCGCTTAGAGATCGTGCTAAAGCTTGGTTTTCGTATTTGCCAAAAAATAGTATTGATTCTTGGAACAAGTGCAAAGATGCCTTTATCTCTAAGTATTTTCCTCCCGCTAAAATTATCTCTCTTAGAAACGACATTATGAATTTTAAGCAACTAGATCATGAACATGTTGCACAAGCTTGGGAGAGATTGAAATTAATGATACGTAATTGCCCTACTCATGGTTTAAATTTGTGGATGATTATACAAAATTTTTATGCCGGATTGAATTTTTCTTCCAGAAATCTTTTAGATTCGGCCGCGGGAGGCACTTTTATGGAAATCACTTTAGGATATTCTACTAAACTCCTAGAAAATATTATGGTTAATTATTCTCAATGGCATACTGAAAGATCTACTAGTAAAAAAGTGCATGCGATAGAAGAAATAAAGGTTTTGAGTGAAAAGATGGATGAGCTTATGAAATTATTTGCTACTAAGAGTGTTTCTTCTGATCCTAATGATATGCCTTTGTCTACTTTGATTGAGAATAATAATGAATCTATGGATGTGAATTTAGTTGGTAGGAATAATTTTGGTAACAACGCATATAGAGGGAATTTTCCTAGGCCTTATCCTAGTAATCCTTCTAATAATTATGGAAATTCCTACAACAACTCTTATGGAAACTTTAATAAGATGCCCTCTGAATTTGAGAATAGTGTTAAAGAGTTTATGAATTCACAAAAGAATTTTAATGCTTTGCTTGAAGAGAAATTGCTTAAAGTTGATGATTTGGCTAGGAACGTTGATATAATTTCTCTTGAGATTGATTCTTTAAAGCTTAGATCTATTCCTCCTAAGCATGGTATCAATGAGTCTCTCAAAGCCATGAGAATTTCCATTGATGAGTGCAAGGAAAGAACCGCTAGGATGCATGCTATGAAAGATACTTTTATTAAAGTGTGTTCTTCCAATTCCTATGAAAATCAAGATGAAGATCTAAAAGTTATTGATGTGTCCCCTATCAAATCTTTTTTTGCAATATGAATCTTGATGAAACTGAATATGATCTTCCCTTACCTAGAAGGCGTTCCAAAAATTCGGAGTATTTAGATCTTGATAATGAAATTGATGAAAGTGGGATTGAAAGAAATAAAACCCTAGATGTTGCTAAACCCACTAAATTGGATTTCAAGGAATTTAATTATGAAAGTTTCTCTTTAATTGATTGTATTTCCTTGATGCAATCTGTGCTAAATTCTCCTCATGCTTATAGTCAAAACAAAGCCTTTACCGAACATATCGTTGATGCCTTGATGCAATCTTATGAAGAAAAACTTGAGTTGAAAGTTTCTATTCCTAGAAAACTCTATGATGAGTGGGAACCTAGTATTAAAATTAAAATTAAAGATCATGAGTTTTATGCTTTGTGTGATTTGGGTGCTAGTGTCTCTACTATTCCCAAAACTTTGTGTGATTTCCTAGATTTCCGTGATATTGATGATTGCTCTCTAAACTTGCATCTTGTGGATTCCACTATTAAAAAACCTATGGGAAGAATTAATGATGTTCTTATTGTTGCAAATAGGAATTATGTGCCCGTAGATTTTATCGTTCTTGATATATATTGCAATCCTTCTTGTCCTATTATTCTTGGTAGACATTTCCTTAGAACGATTGGTGCGATTATTGACATGAAGGAAGGAAACATTAGATTCCAATTCCCCCTAAAAAAGGGTATGGAACACTTCCCTAGAAAGAAAATAAAATTACCATATGAATCTATCTTGAGAGCCACTTATGGTTTGCCCACCAAAGATGGCAATACCTAGATCTATCCTTGCTTTTATGCCTAGCTAGGGGCGTTAAACGATAGCGCTTGTTGGGAGGCAACCCAGTTTTATTTTAGTTTTTAGTTTTTTTGCTTCTATTTAGGAATAAATATTTGTTCTATCCTCTGGTTAGATTTGTTTTTTAGTTTTAATTAGTGTTTGTGCCAAGTAAGACCGCTAGGATAACCTACGGTAATAGTAGTTTGATTCTGCTGCAGAAAATAGAAACTTTGCATGCACGAAAATAATTATGATAAATCACAGGAACGTGATTTTTAGTTTCTTCTTTTTGCTGTAGATCAATAAACAAATTATCTAGAACTTCCTATTTTGGCTGAATTTTTCACGTTCCAGAAATTGGCGTTAGTTACAGATTACTACAGACTGTTCTGTTTTTCACAGATTCTGTTTTCCGTGTGTTGTTTGCTTATTTTGATGAATCTATGGTTAGTAAAATAGTTTATAATCCATAGAGAAGTTGCAATACAGTAGGTTTAACACCAATATAAATAAATAATGAGTTCATTACAGTACCTTGAAGTGGTGTTTTGCTTTTTTCGCTAACGGAGCTTATGAGATTTCTGTTGAGTTTTGTGTTGTGAAGTTTTCAAGTTTTGGGTGAAATCTTTTGATGGACTATGGAACAAGGAGTGGCAAGAGCCTAAGCTTGGGGATGCCCATGGCACCCCCTAGATAATCCAAGGACACCAAAAAGTGAAAGCTTGGGGATGCCCCGGAAGGCATCCCCTCTTTCGTCTACTTCCATCGGTAATTTTACTTGGAGCTATATTTTTATTCACCACATGATATGTGTTTTGCTTGGAGCGTCTTGTATTATTTGTGTCTTTGTTTGTTAGTTTGCCACAATCATCCTTGCTGTACACACCTTTTGAGAGAGACATAACTGAATTGAAATTTGATAGAATACTCTATGTGCTTCACTTATATCTTTTGAGCTATGTAGTTTTGCTCTATGTGCTTCACTTATATCTTTTGAGAGTTGAATATTTGCTCTATGTGCTTCACTTAGATCCTTTAGAGCACAGTGGTGGATTTGTTTTAAAGAAACTATTGATCTCTCATGCTTCACTTAGATTATTTTGAGAGTTCCGAATAGCATGGTAATTTGCTTAATAATAATGCGTTTGGTATTCAAGATTTGTGAAACTTTCTTTTGAGTGTGTTGAATACTAAGAAAAGTTTGATGATTGATAATTGTTTTGAGATATGGAGATAGTAATATTAGAGTCATGCTAGTTGAGTAGTTGTGAATTTGAGGAATACTTGCATTGAAGTTTGTGATTCCCGTAGCATGCATGTATGGTGAACCGTTATGTGATGAAGTCGGAGCATGATTTATTTATTGATTGTCTTCCTTATGAGTGGCGGTCATGGACGAGCTATGGTCTTTTCCTACCTATCTATCCCCCTAGGAGCATGCGCGTAGTACTTTGCTTTGATAACTTAGATTTTTGCAACAAGTATATGAATTCTTTATGACTAATGTTGAGTCCATGGATTATACACACTTTTCTTCCTTCCACCATTGCTAGCCTTTCTAATACCGCGCACCTTTTCGCCGGTATCATACACCCACCATAAACCTCCCTCAAAACAGCCACCATACCTACCTATCATGGCATTTCCATAGCCATTCCGAGATATATTGCCATGCAACTTTCCACCATTCTGTTTATCATGACACGCTCCATCATTGTCATATTGCTAGCATGATCATGTAGTTGACATCGTATTTGTGGCAAAGCCACCATTCATAATTCTTTCATACATGTCGCTCATGAATAATTGCATATCCCGGTACACCGCCGGAGGCATACACATAGAGTCATAATTGTTCTAAGTATTGTAATAGTTGAGTTGTAAAGTAAACAGAAGTGTGATAATCATCATTTTTTAGAGCATTGTCCCAAGTGAGGAAAGGATGATGGAGACTATGATTCCCCCACAAGTCGGGATGAGACTCCGGACGAAAAATAAAAAAAAGAAAAAAAAGTAAGAGGCCATAAAAAAAGGCCCAAAAAAATGAGAGAAAAAGAGAGAAGGGACAATGTTACTATCCTTTTACCACACTTGTGCTTCAAAGTAGCACCGTGATCTTCATGATAGAAAGTCTCTCGGTTTGTCACTTTCATATACTAGTGGGAATTTTTCATTATAGAACTTGGCTTGTATATTCCAATGATGGGCCTCCTCAAATTGCCCTAGGTCTTTGTGAGCGAGCAAGTTGGATGCACCCCCACTTAGTTTATTTTGTTGAGCTTTCATATACTTATAGCTCTAGTGCATCCGTTGCATGGAAATCCCTACTCACTCGCATTGATATCTATTGATGGGCATCTCCATAGCCCATTGATACGCCTATTTAATGTGAGACTATCTTCCCCTCTTTTTGTCTTCTCCACAACCACCATTCTATTCCACATATAGTGCTATATCCATGGCTCACGCTCATGTATTGCGTGAGGATCGAAAAAGTTTTGAAAATGTTAAAGTATGAAACAATTGCTTGTCTTGTCTCCGGGATTATGCATGATTAAATACTTTGTGTGGTGAAGATAGAGCATAGCATACCATATGATTTTGTAGGGATAACTTTCTTTGGCCATGATATTTTGAGAAGACATGATTGCTTTGTTCGTATGCTTGAAGTATTATTGTTTTTATGTCAATATGAGCTTTTATCTTGAATCTTTATAATCTGAATATTCATACCACAATTAAGAAGATTTACATTGAAATTATGCCAAGTAGCATTCCACATCAAAAATTATCTTTTTTATCATTTACCTACTCGAGGACAAGCAGGAATTAAGCTTGGGGATACCTGATATGTCTCCAATGTATCTATAATTTTTGATTGCTCCATGCTATATTATCTACTGTTTTGGACTATATTGGGCTTTATTATTCACTTTTATATTACTTTTGGGACTAACCTATTGACCGGAGGCCCAGCCCAGAATTGCTGTTTTTTGCCTATTTCAGTGTTTCGAAGAAACGGAATATCAAACGGAGTCCAAACGGAATGAATCCTTCGGAAACGTGATTTTCTCACCGAACGTGATCCAGGAGACTTGGACCCTACGCCAAGGCATCGGAGAGGCGGTCACGAGGGTGGAGGGCGCCCCCCCTAGGGCGCGCCCCCTGACTAGTGGGCCCCTCTAAGCTCCACCGACGTACCTCTTCCTCCTACATATACCTACGTACCCCCAAACTACCAGATACGGAGCCAAAAACCTAATTCCACTGCCGCAACTTTCTGTATCCACGTGATCCCATCTTGGGGCCTGTTCCGGAGCTCCGCCGGAAGGAGGCCGTCATCACGGAGGGCTTCTACATCATCATAGCCTCTCCGATGAAGTGTGAGTAGTTTACCTCAGACCTTTGGGTCCATAGTTATTAGCTAGATGGCTTCTTCTCTCTTTTTGGATCTCAATACAATGTTCTCCCCCTCTCTCGTGGAGATCTATTCGATGTAATCTTCTTTTTGCGGTGTGTTTGTTGAGATCGATGAATTGTGGGTTTATGATCAAGTCTATATATGAATAATATTTGAATCTTCTCTGAATTCTTTTATGTATGATTGGTTATCTTTGCAAGTCTCTTCGAATTATCCGTTTTGTTTGGCCAACGAGATTGGTAGTTCTTGCAATGGGAGAAGTGCTTAGCTTTGGGTTCGATCTTGCGGTGTCCTTTCCTAGTGACAGAAGGGGCAGCAAGGCACGTATTGTATCGTTGCCATCAAGGATAACAAGATGGGGTTTATATCATATTGCATGAATCTATCCCTCTACATCATGTCATCTTGCTTAAAGCGTTACTCTGTTTTTAACTTAATACTCTAGATGCATGCTGGATAGCGGTCGATGAGTGGTAATAGTAGTAAATGCAGGCAGGAGTCGGTTTACTTGTCACGGACGTGATGCCCATATACATGATCATACCTAGATATTCTCATAACTATGGTAAGTTTTGTCAATTGCTCAATAGTAATTTGTTCACCCACCGTAGAAATACTTATGCTCTCGAGAGAAGCCAACTAGTGAAACATATGGCCCCCGGGTCTATTCTCATCATATCAATGTCTATCACTTTATTATTGTTGTGCTTTTACTTTTCCTTTTACTTTTTTCTTTGCATCTTATATCAAAAATACCAAAAATATTATCTATCCTATCTATCACATCTCACTTGTCGAGAAGGGATTGACAACCCCTAATCGCGTTGGTTGCGTTGAGATATTGTTTGTGCAGGTGCGAGGGACTTGTGCGTTGCCTCCTACTGGATTGATACCTTGGTTCTCAAAAACTGAGGGAAATACTTACGCTATTGTGTTGCATCATCCTCTCCTCTTAGGGGAAATCCAACGCAAGCTCAAGACGTAGCACCTCCATCGAGAGGACCCGAACCTAGGTAAACATCATGTACCCCGCCTCATGTTACCATCCGCCGGTTTTGACACCGACACGGTGGCTGGAACTTCTTCGACAGCTCTTCTTCTTCTCCTTCTTCGTGTCCATCTTCTCCTTCCAATCTGCCTTGCTCCTTAGCTTCTCCAAGGTACCTGAGTATGCAAAGTATCTCCATTTGAGGTAGCAACCAAGTCTCGTGTATGGAAAGTGGTAGTTCAGAAAGGAGAGATGTCACCTCGGTTTCGAGAGCTCTTGCACGTGCTCGAGTCATGGGTCCACTAGGCACTTGGTGAGACGATGATAGGTCCATGGGGATGACCTTGGGATGCTCTGCATCATCTCCCCTCCCTTGGGAAGGATCCGACCTCGGATCGAAATCCTCATCACCATGGTACGGGGAAAGATCTTTGATGTTGAAGATGTCGCTCATGGAGTACTTGTCGCGTGGGATGTCGATCTTGTATGCGTTGTTGTTGTAGCGTGCTAGCACCTTGAAGGGTCCATCGGCTGCTGGTAGAATTTTGGACTTGCGTTCGTTGGGGAAGCGGTCCTTGCGAAGGTGTAGCCACACAAGATCTCCGATGTTGAATATCATGGGTTGTTTATTGATGTTGAGCTTTGTCGCGAGGTGGTGTACTTGGCACTCGATTGTGTGCCTTTTATCTTCATGCACCTTCTTGAGGTAGTTGACTCGTGCACTCGCGTCCATGTTGATGCGCTCTTGTAGTGGTAGAGGAAGAACGTCCAATGGGGACAACTGGTTGAAACCGTAGACGACCTCGAAGGGGGACTTGCCGGTAGTCGAATGTCTTGCACGATTGTAGGCGTACTCAGTGATAGGTAGGCACTCCTCCACTCCTTGATGTTCTTCTTTATCAACACGCGTAGTAGAGTGGAGAGCGTACAGTTCGTCACCTCCGTTTGGCCGTCGGTTTGTGGATGGTATGCCGTGGAGAATAGGAGTTTGATTCCGAGCTTGGCGCATAAGGTTTTCCAAAAGTAACTCAAGAACTTGACGTCGCGGTCCGAGACAATCGTCTTTGGCACTCCATGAAGGCACAAGATTTCCCTACAAAAGAGATTGGCAACATGTGAAGCATCGTCTATCTTGTTGCAAGGAATGAAATGTGCCATTTTAGAGAATCGGTCCACTACAACGAACACGGAATCCTTGCCGTTTCTAGTTCTAGGCAAACCAAGCACAAAATCCATGCTAATATCTTCCCATGGTTGATATGGAATTGGGGGTGTCATGTAAAGGCCATGAGATTGAGCTTTAGACTTAGCTTTGTGACATGTAGAGCATCGGTTGGTGAAATGGTTGACGTCGCGAAACATCTTTGGCCAAAAGTAGTTCTTGGAGAGCGTAGCAAGTGTCTTGTCGCGTCCGAAATGTCCCATTAGTCCTCCTCCATGAGATTCTTGCAAAAGCAACAAACGAAGAGAAGACTCGGGGATGCAAAGTTTGATAGCTCTCATAAGATAACCATCTTTGATGTAATAGCGTTCCCAAGATGGATGCGTCAAACACTTGGCATAAGGAATAGCAAAAGTAGGATCATGCTCATACAAGTCTTTTATATGCTCAAAACCAATGACAATTAACTCAAGTGTAGTAACAAGCATGCATATACGGGAAAGTACATCCGCCACAATATTTTCCTTGCCCTTTATGTATTTGATGACATAGGAAAAAAATACTCTATAAACTCACTCCATTTAGCATGACACTTGTTCAAGTTAGTTTGACCCTTAAGATACTTAAGCGTTTCATGATCGATATGGATGATAAATTCATGAGGGCGAAGGTAATGTTCCCATTCATGCAAAGCGTGCACTAAAGCATATAGCTCTTTGTCATAGATGGGATAGTTGAGTTGCGCGCCGGAAAGTTTCTCACTAAAGTATGCTATGGGGCGCTTCTCTTGCGTTAACACACCTCCTATGCCATTACCGCTAGCATCACAATGTATTTCAAAAGGTTTGTCAAAGTTGGGTAATGCAAGCACGGGGGCATGAGTAAGAAAATTCTTAATCTCATTGAAAGCGATATCTTGGGTTGTTCCCCAAACAAACGGTGCATTTTCCTTACTCAAAGCATGCAAAGGTGAAGCAACTGTGCTAAAATCCTTCACAAATCTACGGTAGAAACCGGCTAAACCAAGAAAACTACACACTTGTTGCAAATTGGTTGGTTGGGGCCAAGTTTTAATAGCATTGATCTTAGATTCATCAACATGAACACCCTTAGAAGATACTACAAAACCCAAGAAAACAAGCTTATCAACACCAAAGAGGCATTTTACCATATTAGCATAAAGTTGTTCTTTCCGAAGAGTTTGTAGCACGGTTCGAAGGTGGGTGACATGTGCTTTGAGAGATTTGCTAAACACAAGGATATCATCGAAGTAGACAACAACAAATTCACCTATGTAAGGGCGAAACACATAATGCATAAGACGCATGAAAGTACCGGGTGCTTCCGATAAACCCATAGGCATGACTAACCACTCATATAGACCAAACTTTGTTTTGACAACGGTTTTCCATTCATCACCCTATTGTATGCGGATTTGATAGAAACCACTTTTAAGATCAATTTTGGAGAAAATAGTGGCACCGCTAAGCTCATCAAGCATATCATCAAGGCATGGAATGGGGTACCTATAGCGAACGGTGATAGCATTGATATGTCTACAATCGGAACACATGCGAAAGCTACTGTCTCTTTTTGGCACAAGAATGACCGGTATGGCACAAGGACTCAAACTTTCACGCACATGTCCATGATCTATGAGATGTTTTACTTGCATTTGTATTTCTTTGTTTCTTCTGGGTTGACGCGGTAGGGAGCTTTGTTAGGTAGAGGGGCTCCGGGGATGACGTCTATTCGGTGCTCAATGCCTCGTAGTGGAGGTAGACCCGGAGGTAGCTCATCAGGGAAAACGTCTTGGAATTCCTGCAAAAGAGAAGATAACACCAAAGGTAGATTATGAGAGGTGTTAGTTTTTGGTGCTTCGTCCTTGCACAATAGGACATAGTGTAGGACACTTGATGGGTTCTCACACACTTCTCTCATCTCACGTTTGGTGGCAAATAGAACTAAGTTTTTCTTGTCGCTCATCATGGAGGCACTCAATTTGGGCTTGTGGCGCTCACTCTCTTTATGGTGGTTCGCTCTCTCACTATTTTCTCCATGATGGGTGGCTTTCTTGTCGGCGAGCACTTGGCTTGGAGACATAGGTCGTAGCACAAACTCTTTTCCTTTCATCTTGAAACTATAGTGGTTTGTGCGCCCGTTGTGGATGACACCTCGGTCAAATTGCCATGGCCGTCCAAGAAGAAGGTGGCAAACGGTCATCGGAAGGACATCACACTCCAAAGTGTCTTCATAAGCGCCGATCTTGAAAGAGACTTGTACCCTATGCTTGACTTGGATGGTGCGGTTGTCGCTTAGCCATTGAACCTTGTAGGGGTGCGGGTGCTTCATCTTAACCAAGTTGAGTTTGGAGCATAGTTCTTCACTCGCTAAGTTATGGAAACTCCCTCCATCAATGATGACCTTGATGGACCGTCCATTGATACCGGCCTTCGTGTGAAAGATATGGCATCTTTGGTCTTCATCTTGTTGATGCTAAAGAGTCAAGACCTTGGAGACAACAAGAGCAGGACTAGAATCTTCGTCACAAAAGACTTGATCATCTTCGTCTTCGTTGTTCACTTGCCGGTGCATGGCCACTTGATCAAGGGCTTCCATTTCTCCTTCACTCATAGAGTCATATGTTCCGTCTTCGTTGAGGATCGTGGTGCGCTTGTTGGTACACTCAAAGGACTTGTGGCCTCGGCCGCCGCATGTGAAGCATTTGAAGGAACTTGTCTTGATGGTCTCATCGGTTGGAGTAGATGATGATGAAGCTTTCGGCTTGAAGTTGCTTGTAGTAGGAGGACTACTTGAGCTTGTCGAAGTTTTCTTGTAACTTGACCTGTCGCCGTTGCTTGTAGGTGGCTTGGTTGAAGTAGAAGTTGTTGGAGTCGTTGAAGCTTGGGTGTTGGAGAAACCAAAGGCCTTGGATGAGAACTTTTGCATACTTGAAATCATCTTGCACTTGACGTTCCGCTTTGGTAGCTTGATGCACTAGCTCGATGAGGTTCGAGTATGGTTGGAAGTCGGCAATCTTCTTGATAGGATGATTGAGTCCATTCAAGAAACATGCCATAGTTTGCTCATCATCTTCTTTGACATTGGCTCGTATCATGGCAATCTCCATTTCCTTGTAGTATTCTTCAACGCTCTTGGTTCCTTGCTTGAGGAGTTGGAGTTTCTTGAAGAGATCGCGGTTGTAGTAGGTTGGCACAAAACGTGCTCTCATGACATCCTTCATTTGCTCCCAAGTGGTGATGGGTGGTTCACCTTTTGCTTCTCTCCTCTCAACACAATTTGTTCCCACCAAATGAGGATGTAAGCTTGGAACTCAAGGGATGCCATTGCGATCTTCTTCTCTTTTTCATAGTTGTGCAAGCGGAAGATTTTGTCGACCTTCAATGCCCATGAGAGATACTCCTCGGGGTCATTGCTTCCGGTGAACTTGGGCATGGTGAACTTTAGTTTGCCGTATCGTTGCTCTTCATTGTGTTGGGGACGGGGATGATGACGCCCTTGATGTGGAGGATTGTCAACCTCATGTTGCTCTTGGCATGGAGGCTCTTCATAGTCTGCATGTTCTTGGTGAACTTGGGGTACTCGTTGAGCTTGTGGAGGAATTTTGTCGAGGTTGTGGAGGAATGTGTCGAGCTTGTGGAGGAGCTTGAAGAACTAGACGATGCACAAGGCCTTCATATACTTGTTCTTGAACTTCATCGCGAAGTGCTTCTTCATGCTCACGAGCTTGTCGGCCTCGTTTGGCTATGGCTCGACTTGAATCTCGAAGGGCACATTGCGCTTCAAGAACTTGAGCTTCCCATAGTTGTTGTTCTTGACGTTGTGCCTCGGCATCTTGTGCATCTTGATGTTGGCGCGCTCTCTCCTCTTGTTCTTGTTGTCGTTCTTGTGCTTGCGCGAATGCCGCTTGGTTTTGACGTTGTCGGTGCGCTTGAGAGTCGGTGTCATGTAGAGGATTGCGGTTGGCATGATGATCTTGACGCGCGGCACGACGAAGAGTGTTCGATGTCGGGGTACTTGAGCCGGAGATAGGGTCGTTGGAGTGTCGACTCGAGCGGCTCCTTCTTGAGTAGGACGAAGTGGTAGAAGAGCGGTTGACCAACAAGGCACGAGTTTCATCCATTCTTGCATCATTCTCGTGCTTGTGTTCGTCGTGCTTGTTGTCGAAGTAGTCCCTTGTACATTGCTCGGAGAGTCGCAAGTCGGTGGCGAGGTTGTCGATGCGGTCTCTCATTGCTTGTTGCTCTTGATGCAAGGCTCGTTGTGCACCAAAGAGGTGGCTCTTTGTGACATAGGATGACATGTCGTCGTCTTGCGCCAAGAAGAGTGGGTTGGTAGAAGTGGTTGGCCTATCCATCATTCCAAACAAAGATATGTGAGTGGGAGAAAGAGAAGAACCAATACCAAATGTACCTTGACCGATGTTGAAGATGGATCAATGATCACTCAAGGTGTAACAAGGAAATAGCACAATTGGTACCAATTCTTGTCGGTTTCTCACACCGACACAAGTAAAAGCTTATGGTGGAACTTGGTTAGGATGGTGGCACAAAATTTGATGCAATTGTAAGTGAGACTCAATAATGTTGGAAAAGATTCACAAATTTGCAAATGCAACAAGTAGGCCAATAGCAAGATAAGGTACACGGAAACACACATGCAAATAGATAAGTGGGGTTGTGCAACCAAGGGTGAGCCAAAATGTGGAATCCACAAAAATCCTCTTGTTGCACAACACTAGAGAGACGCTAGCACGATTGCACAATAGGCGGATACGAAATTGTGCACAACCTACTAAGCAAAATGCAACGACTTCTATCCCAAGTATGCTATGTGTATGATGTTTTGGTGCTTTGATCCAAGATGATCGAGTATGACAATATTAATGTAGTATGATGCTATGGTTCTTGCTTATAAGCTCTTTGCTTATCTCTCCCTTTTGCTTAAAAGCTTGTTTGGCTCTTTGTTGTTTGAGCTCTTTTGTCATGCAATGCTTCACGAACCAAGATAGCAATTGAGTATATGCGATGGCCACTTTGTGACACAAGAGATTATACCAAGATATGCACCACGGTAATATGGTATGTATGCTATGGGAAGTATGATCACTAATGTGCACAAGTCACGTTGCCGGCAATACTCAAAGGCTAGTCTCGATGGGTAAGGTACGCAAAAGTAAGGCTATGGGGTTATCAATGCAATTGCAAGAAAGTAAGAGGCTATCACGATACCAAGATGAGATTGATACCGAAACGATGTAGCCGATCGTAGTAGTCCGTGGCGAAGATGAGCGGTAGTGATGTTGATGTCGAACCGTACCTAGATAGCCGAAACACAAAAGGACACAGTTATCACAACGCAAATTCTCCAAGACCAAATCGTGTCAAAATCGTCGAAGGTGGGTAGCGGACAAGCTATGGAGGTAGTATGCGGAAGTGGTGGTGGTATAGGAATGTGTATGCGGAAGTGAATGTGGTGGCTGAAATTTTTTGGGGAAAAGTTCAGTTTCGTCAGGGTCGGACGGACGTCCGGAAGTTGCGGCCGTCCGGTCGTCGGACGTCCGGGAGGCTCGGAAATCCGTAGGTTTGGTTTGGTTGGTAGGTTCCGGTCGTCCGGTGTGTGATGGACGTCCAGTCGTTCCAGAGGATCCGGACGTCCGGTAAACTGACGGTCGTCCGGTGGGTTGGGGTCAACGCGAGGCGCGAGATGCGGGACACGATTTTGGGTGGAATTTTGGAATTTTGGGGTCAAAATTGAGGAGATTTCGTGGATAGAAAGTGGAGAAAATTGGGGAAATGGTAGATCCACTCAAGGCAAAGCAAATCCATGGATCAAATCCAACAAAATTTCATCACACCAACAAATCGCAAAAAAAAATTGGGGCTATTTTTGTGGGGAATTTTCGAATTAGGTAAGAACACAACAAAATCAAGCTAGAAAACGAAGGGGGGGCTCCGAAATCGTGATCAACGTGGCTCATGATACCAAGATGATGTAGGGTGGAACCCTATATGGCCGATCTTTCACGAAAGAAGCGGATCCCAACGAAGAACACGAAGAACACACGGCGAAACACAAGGGAAAACACAAGAGGAACTATCAAACCAACAAGATATAGTCACACATGTGCTAGATCCTCGAACACATAGAGATCACACGGTCCAAATCCAACAAAGGACGATACAAGAGGTAACCGATTCTTCTCCGAGAGGAGGTCTTGTTGGGGCCACCCAAGAGGAGGTCTTGAATCCAAGGGGATCTTCTCCGTAGAGGGGCCGCGGTCTCTCTCGTGGAGTAGATCCGTATGGATGAGCAATGCTCTATCTCAACTATGAGCTAAACCAATGCTAACCTTAGATAGGAGGAGGGAGAGATCTATTTATAGTCTTAGTGCAAAAGGGAGCGAAGTCAAGGGGTACATGGGCCGTTACCTGAAACTGGACACAACCAGCTACCGAACGTCCGCTGGGGACCGGTCGTCCGGTGGCTCGCGGATGACCGGACGTCCGGTGGCGTCGGACGTCCGCTAATTCAGATCGGGTGCGGCTGCGCCGGACGTCCGGTGACTTCGGTCGCCCGCTCGCTGGAGAGTGTGGCGGGTCGTCCGGTCCCGGCCAGACGTCCGCTCGCTGTAGCCTGGGACCTGGGGCAGATGTGTCTTCAGGCGTCGGACGTCCGGTCCAGACCGGTCGTCCGGTGGCTGGAGCTTCTTCGGCAGCTCTTCTTCTTCTCCTTCTTCATGCCCATCTTCTCCTTCCGATCCGCCTTGCTCCTTAGCTTCTCCAAGGTACCTGAGTATGCAAAGTGTCTCCGTTTGAGGTAGCAACCAAATCTCGTGTATGGAAAGTGGTAGTTCGGAAAGGAGAGAGGTCACCTCGGTTTCGAGAGCTCTTGCACGTGCTCGAGTCATGGGTCCACTAGGCACTTGGTGAGACGACAATAGGTCCATGGGGATGACCTTGGGATGCTCCGCATCACGAGTGGAGGTGGCTATTCGCAACACATGCAAACCCTAGTGACAACGCACACACACACACAAGGAAGAACACCAAATGGCTTTGCCCCAAAACGCTCTTCCTTGGTGAACACTGAGACTACATATTGTTGCTGCCCTCATGGCTTCCTTTTCTCCTCTCACTATTTCTCTTATATATCAAACCAGATTACATGTGTGGGCTAATAACTAGACTCACGATACCTGCCACCACTAATCCACTAACTCACGCACTAACTAGACATGACCGCTTCTCATTCCCAGAATCACTCTAAGACTCGCAGGTTACATGCATAGAGCTAACAAACTTGACTACAATTTACACTAGGACCGCTTCTTCATGTCACTAACTAACTCCAACTTCTGCTCGGCTATGCACACATGCAGACCGGCTACTCCCCCGACTTGGACTGAGCACAACACACACGTCCATATAACACACCTAAATACATGCAACCACAAGCTATCAAGGTATCAATATTAATGTTAACATAGGGCAGGCAAAGTTCGACCAAATATATGATCGAGAAGCAGCTTAAGCATTTTGGTTATAATCATCACCAGCTCTTCTCACAAGTTATGTAAGACATTTATAACACTGTAGTTAAAGGCCCAATGAAAAAGTAACAGAGGTATGAGATAGAAAGAGTAACATATATGCTGGAAATCTGACACCGGAGGTTACACAAGTTGGTATATCCTGCACAGAACTATTCTCAACTGCTAACTTCCTCCTTAAAAGTGCTATCTGCGAAGGTTCTCGGGTTTAACTATTTAAGCCAAAGTAGAAACATGAAGTACTAAGCAACGAGAAAGAATTTCAACATAGAACAACGACAAATAATATATTCCCAAATGCTGACCTCCTCAATAGGACGCATTTGTGTAGGAAGGTCTTCATGAAAAGGGTAATGGTTTGCACGAAGCATCGCACATCTTCAGAATTTTGGCTTTCACAATCTCCCCTGAAAAAGTATTTTCCGAAACCTAGCTACATTGTCATATAAAAGGTGTCAGATGAGCGTGTTTTGAAAGATGGTAAATGTAACTTCAGAACTAAGCAGACATTGGGAAGAAAACTATGTGACAACAAGCATCATATAAACTTTTAAATGAATTTACTATTTGAGTAAATTCCAGTTTTTACCCCGTAGTGTGCTATTTTTTACACTAATTACCCTATTTAATAACTTTTCATTGGACCTCCTGCCTTCCAGCATTGCTAAGTCCCCGGCAGCGCCGCCTCTAGCAGCGTGCAACACACCCCATTCCACCCGGTTGGCGGCTTGTAACGCGGGAAACGCTTGTTATCTATAGTCTGATGGAAGTCCAGCATCAGACCATTCCAATGCCATCCATTCAATTGAAATCCGACGCCTCACAAACTGTGTTACTTTTGGCAGGGAAATAACTGCATGTAGCCCCGCCGTAAACCTCTCCCTTAATCTCTCCTACTCTCCTGCCGTTGAGCAGCACGGCTGCCACACCGGCCAGCTCCGCGCGCTGCTTCTCCAAACCACACATGCCATGGATCGAGCCCCCATCCTCATCTATGATTCGTGCTTTGCCAGGTCAAATCAGGTGCGCCATCGACTGAATCGGCTGCCGGAGTAGCACCGGCCGGTGGGAGAACATGCAGCGGAGCAACCCCCATCCTCCTAATTACAGTGCCGGTATCCCTGCAGTAGATGGTTGTGACCACCATCTCCAAAGCATTGGTTGCATCACCAGCTTGCATGGAGGTTGGACTAGTAGTCAGAGTACCACCTGTCCATCTTTTTACCTCTTTGAATCGCCCCTTCTCAGAATTGAAGGTATTGCACTGTGTCAATTTCCTCCAATGTATTATCATCTATTTGCTTCCGGTCTTTCTTATTTTGTTCATTTTTTATTGCTACAATTCAAATTTATTTGTAATGCATTGGCTGCCGAGTAGTCATTGGTACATATGTTCATTGGTTGCCTACTATTGTTCCGCTCACGTACTAGGTCAGCATCAAACAATTTTGTTGTTGCAGTATGTAGATCAGCAGATCTTTCATAGATATATAGGCAATTGTTGTTATTAACTAACTTCAACATTCTGTGTTTCTAAAGAAGATGAGATTTATGAAACTTTAGTTGGTTCCTGTATGTGGAGCTTATTTAGGTAGTTTCTCGATCACACGAATTTGTATAGATATGCTGGCGGCAATCTTTTAGTTAATTTCAGTTTTCAAATTCATATGTTTCCGCTTAAAATGAGATATGCTGAGATAGTAGTCTTTTGATGCTTCCTATGAATTGAGCTTCCAGTTAGTACTATATGTGCTTCTACTATCAAGATAATTTGCTTCTACAGTTCCCCATTTCTTTGTTGAATTAGGCATGTAGGTAGTAGAAACATGCATTTCCTCATGTTTGTCAGAATCTTAGTTAATTTTTTCTACCAATTAAGAGGAGTCGTATTGACATGGCATGTTTCCTCCTCATGGGGCTTCTAAATAATATCGCATATGTTTCTTCTGTCCCCATAGATTGCTTCCAATACTTCAGACTTCTTTTACAACAAAAAAGGAGATTAGTTTCGATATCACCATTGTCATATGACATACAGTACTATGTTTGTTTCTTTGGTCTACATTTTTGCTTCCATAGAACCATCCCATTTTTTCTGAAGCGGCTAATGTACGTTTTCAGTTTACCCACGGTAATGAATCAGGGCGAAGCTGAGTGTATGCTCAAGACTCATTATCTTTTGAATGGGAATGTACGGCACACAGCAGGCAGGAAGTGTACATGCTATGTACTGTACAAAGCAACTAGATTGCTAGTAAACCAAAGTCCAAGAGCATACCACATGGAAGCATATATGAAAAATAAAGGAAGTACACCACATGAGTCATGACGATGCTTTGTGAAAAAATTACTATGAATTAGGAAGCATGATTTGTAGTGTTGGATGCATGACTTTCATATGCTGGAAGCAAATTGATCACTTTGTATTTCCTCGAATCATGTGCCTAGTGTGCTTGAACCATGTGTTATGTGCACTCATCTTAATGGTCTTTTTGTTATTATTAAAAGGGTGCCTTATTGGCTTAATAGCAATTTTCTGGACAATTAAAATTAGTTTTTCATGTTTTTGAAGCAAAAAAAAAAGTTCATTACATAAGAATCAAATTTCTACTACCATAACAAGTTCAATTCACTGAGGAAGCAAGCTTAACTCACCGGGAAGCAAAATTCGTAACGCAAATTAAACAAAGAATTAGTACATTAGAAGCATATGGAGCATGTTTAATAACTATGGTGCACATGCTTAATAGCGATTTTTTGGTCAATGAAAATTAGGATTTGATGTTTTTGAAGCAAGAAATTTGATTACATAAGCATCAAATTTCTACTACCATAGCAAGTTCAATTCACCGAGGAAGCAAATTCACTGTTAGATGGAAGCAAGGAAAATGTCTATGTTGCCGAAGCAAACTCCATTCACACTGGAAGCACGTTTAAATAACCCAGGGTGCATGCTGGTTGTATGTTTGGAAGCAAATTAAAATGATAATGTTATCAGGGTTTGCGTCCAAAGAAGCAAACAACGTGATAAAGAAACAATTAATGGAGAGATCGCAAGTTAATTTTGAGCCATTAAATACAGTTAAAAATCACATTAAATATGGCTTGATTTATGGAGGTAGTTATGGAAGCGAATCTCAATACTGTAAATCCAAACCAACCATCCGTGTGCTCCTTTTAACAGGCGTCATCGCACGTACAAGATTAATTCAATCCTACGGTGCATGTGTAGTCTGATGAAAGCATTGTATAAGTAGTCTGATTGCTAGTGCTTCCCTTGTAACGCAGACCTTCTCGGCCTTAGGCGCAGCCGGTGGCAGCAATCAATGATGCCACCTGGTGACCTGCTACCTCCACAACCGCGATGCCTCTAGGCTGTTCACCGAACCGAGAGTATGGACGGCCACCTTCCTTTCCTTTGACTATTGCCTCCTTCAACCAATAGAACCATTTCTCATCCACCTCTGGTGCTATCAGTAGCCTCGCCCATTTGTGTATGCTGTTTTGATGAACTGCACAACCATCTAATGCGGTAATAAAACCCGACCCATAATTGGTTAATCACCGGTGTATTGACATAGCCATAAATCGATTATCAACAAACTAAGCAGAACGGAAATTCACGGGTAGGAACATGTCTCGCTTGCTAGAGTCCTCAACCGCTTAAGTTTATGGTGTATCTTTTTAGAGAATGTAATTAGTGTGCAAAATAAATAAATAAATTGACAAAGACATTTTTTTCATAGCTAAAGCAATATTCCCCCCACAAAAATTCTCAGCAAAAGCACTTTAAAAAATAAATGCAAGACTGAAGATACAACAAATACGGCATTGGCAAATCAAAGATATACTTCACATAACTTCAGTTTATTGTGTATCTTTTTAGATTCTGTAATTTGTGGGCAAAACGAATAAGTATTTTTTTTTGAACGAAGGGCAAAACTAGCTATAAGTAAATTGACAAACACAATTTTTTTTGGAAATGGAGGCGTACCCCTGGCCTCTGCATCATAATGATGCATGCAACAATCTTATTAAACAGTCTCGCAGTAGCACATAGTCATAAAAGTATTACATCTCGCAAGCGGAGCGAAAAAAAGAAAAAGAAAAGGACATGCTCAAAATCTGAACCGGTAAGGCAATATAAAGGATAAGCTCCCTAGAATCATATACTGTTATGCGACCGCCATCTGAACCGGTTGAATATAATCCGTGCTACCATCTCCCACTGGTTGCACCCAGTAACCAAAGGCAGCCTGGAGTCCATAGGAGTGAGTAAGGACCACGTACGGATCCATGCGGTAGCTCTGAAGATAACCTGCAAGAAAGATAAAGTGTTTTGTCTGTTAAAATCATATCATTTCTACAATTCCATATAGCCCAAAGAAGCGCACATATTCCGATCCGAATACAAGCCGCAGTAATAAGCTCAACCCCAGCTAACCAAGTCCCAAATAACGATTCAATGTCAACTGGAGGATTAATGTTAAAGGCTATATGGATCGTTCTCCAAAGCAATTTGGCGAGTGGACATCCAAGGAATAGATGGTGTATTGTTTCATCATGATCACAAAAGCAACAATATGAACTACATACCCATCGCCTCTTTATTAAGTTATCCTTGGTGAGGATTACTAAATTGATAAACACATATAGCTAAAGCAATATTTGCAATACAAATATTTCCCCCAAAAAGTAAAGGAAAAAGTTGAAAACCCCTTAAAATAATCTCAGCAAAACTGCTTTAAAAATTAACTGCAACTCTAAAGATACAATGAATCTGACAGTGGCGAATTAAAGATATACTTAACATAATGCAGGACGAACTGCAGATGCTACATACACATAGATGATTGATGATAATCTGAAGCGGTAGAGGGTGTCCAGCGGCATTGGCAGCTTCATGGAAGGGGTTCTTCTTTTCAAACATCTCTGCCAATGATGGCAACCTGTCAACAATGTCGCATCTTGCACCGCAAAGCAACTCCAGAGCACAAGCCTCTGTTGAAAACCAGGGGCTGGCGGATGCAGCGAGCTCCATAAGGCCCTTGAGGCCTTGTTCGGTTAATCCCCACCACAAGGGGACTGGAGAGGATTGGAGGGGTTTGATGTGGATTTTGACTTGCTAGGGATTTAATCCCTGCCAATCTGCTCCAAACCCCTTGAAACCTTTTGGAACCGAACAAGGCCTGAGGGAGTGAACCTGTGTGCGGAGCAGAGATTAAGCCTCTGTTGTATTGTTTATTCTTGGTGCATACAGACTCTTGGTCAGTTTCATGCACATTTACCATGATTGCCTTTGGAATCAACACACGTACGAGCAAGCTACCTGCTATCGATCGGTTCACTCAGTCTAGCATGCGCTGCAACTGGAACTAGCTCACTTTCCAAACTAGCTGGCTAAAACGTGCATGTCCAGTTGCCGTGTGATCGATTTTGCTCAATCTCTTTTCTTTTCAAAAATTCCCTGTAAGAAAAGTGTCAAAATAATTTGACATGACATATGCTATTTTCTGGACAGCATAGATCACTGTGCAAATAATGAATAAGAAAGCTGCATATTGTTGCGGCTACGTGCAGGTGGCTTATCATCTCTATCAATACGGAACTAACTTTTTGAACTCCACCGGATTTGCAGGTAATTAAATAACCAATTAATTAAACGATAAGAAGCATGCGTGGAGAACAAAACAGCGCCACCAAGAATGGGAGTATGTACTTCTGGGTGTACTAACCCATTTTCCACACACACAGAGAGAGAGAGATCCTGCTTCATTAGACTAGTCACAGTGCATAGTAACATGTTACTACTCTATGTTACTATTTCTATAGTGGTTAATAACATATGTGTGGTAACATGCAACATTTTATTTATTAGACTATAGACTCATCTTACTTTGATATTTGTGATGTTACTCATACTAGTAGTTACTAGCTATATTACCACATGCCTCTCTTTCTTCATTTATTGCTTGCCACATCATCTATTTTATCTAGATATGTGTGATGTTACTACCTATATTACTCCCACTGTGGGTAGCCTCACAACCATATATAGCAGCCAGATTGACATACAAATTTAACAAGGCCAAGCAAACAAGCTAGGGATGAACACATGCATATCAAACATGCATGCTGAAGAATGTCATCCAGTCTAGATAATACCCATCGCAGAATGGGAGAGGCACTGTTTTCTTTAGGGGAACGGGCAGACCCGCTCGGTCGGTATGGCCGTTAACACGGCAACGTCACCGCTGTCGGCCAGCGCGCGCGATTGGTCACATTAAAACGAGATGTTTAGTGTTTTTTGCCACTGTCAAAATTTCGTTGTGGCATTTTGTAAAGT
Organism: Triticum dicoccoides; assembly: GCF_002162155.2. Classification (NCBI taxonomy): domain Eukaryota; kingdom Viridiplantae; phylum Streptophyta; class Magnoliopsida; order Poales; family Poaceae; genus Triticum; species Triticum dicoccoides. The sequence goes on from NC_041392.1 coordinate 45,683,015, forward strand.
GGTGGTTTTTCGAGAGCAGCGACGCGTACGAGCTAGCTACCTGCTCTCGATCGGTTCACTCACTCTAGCATGCGCTGCAACTGGAACTAGGAGTAGCTCACCTTCAAAACTAGCTAGCTAAAACGTGCATGTGCAGTTGCTGTGAAAACTAGCCAGGGCAATCTGCAAGTGTCAAAATAATTTGACATGACCTGTTTTCTGGACAACTTAGATGCAGTGCAAATAATGATGAATAAGAAAGCTGCATATATATATAGTTCATCACAACCATAGCAGCATTATTTACATACAAATTTAACAAGGCCAAGCAAGCAAGCTAGGCACGGACACATGCATAACAGTACTAGTAGCTATGTCAAGGCAACCAAACATGCAGTCTAGATGATACATCACAGAAATGCGAATTAATTAGGACATCATTACACACAGCAGGAAGCATATATAGTACTACGGTCTGACTTCACAGCTGATAGCATCACACACAAGCTCGCCCGCTGCGACAGAAGATTCACTCAGACTCACTCTTCAATGGGCATGCATCTTGTTGAGTTTCTCCGTGAGCTCCACGTCCATCTCGGAACTGAAGTGGACGACGTCCATCTCTAGCATGTCATCCACGCGGCGGGTTCCGTAATGGGTGATATCGTGCGGGATGTATTTGGAGTCATCAGGATACACAATTTTCCTCGCGGTTTGCTTGCCATAGTAGCAACAGCCTATCAGCAAAATAAAACCCGACCATCCATGGTTCAGTGAGACTACTACAACACAAGATAATAAGAAGCAAATCAGCTGTGCCACAGAGAAACTAGAGGGGGGCTTACCCGCATACTCATAGGGTAGAGGGCAGCAGGTCTCTGGCCTTGGCCCACCCGAGAACAAAAACTCGGCGAAGAATAGCGTCCTCTCAAGCTGCAAATCAGATGTAGCAGTGAAGTTCACGCGGTAGCACATCTCACCCAAGGGGGGGCGGCCCTGGTTGATTGCCTCCACGCGAGAGATAATATCAAGTTTATATTTTGGTTCCTACAACATAGCAAGCAAGTCGAGAAAGAGAGTAGACCAAATGAAGGTAATTAAAGCAAATGTACGTAGCAGCTAGCTAAGGATATACGTACCCAAAAATGTTGGGTCGTGTAATCCTTCAGCACCTGTTCAATCTTTGAACGGAACCAATTCCTCCGCTCCTCACACTGGTAGAAAAAGGGCCTATAGTCCCGGTTCGTAAGGGCCTTTAGTCCCGGTTCAGGAACCGGGACTAAAGTGTCGGTACTAATACCTCCCCCCTTTAATCCCGGTTCAATCCAGAACCGGGACTAAAGGCCCTCCAGTGGGCAGTGCGCAGAGCCCAGCCAGGAGACCCTTTGGTCCCGGTTGGTGGCACCAACCGGGACCAATAGGCATCCACGCGTCAGCACTTCTGTGGCTGGGGTTTTTGTTTT
>NC_041392.1:45685166-45690795 GCF_002162155.2 Triticum dicoccoides
AAATTGTGAATGTTGTTATTTACGTACTTCATATTGTTTGTCAGTGTAGCCCCGCTCACAGGTCGTGTGGCGGATGGACTCGCAAACATAGTATCCACAGAAATCATTCCCTTGTTCCTGCCACAACCACTTTACAAGAAATAAAGGTTAATCAAACTGATAAGCAAGAATGCCAAATGGTATTGATGAAACTAGCGCTTGAATGACTAGTAGATGCGCTTAAAATGCTACTATAGCTAGTACTTACTTTCGGGTGTCTAAATTGCAGCTCCTTCGGCAGTCCCGGAGCTGTTCTGGTGAATTTTCTCCAAACCCTGCCGGACAAAGAAAACAATTACTTGATATATCAGAAAATGAACAAAGTTGCTGATATGGTGGATAATGATCGATTTAACTTACTTCTCGAGTATTTGAGTCATGTCTGCATAGTCCTTGGGATCTTTTCGTCTTGAGTCTAAGACGGTTACTAGTCCCTGCTCAAGCTTAATATGTAGGAGAATATAGTGGAAACTGCACACGCATGCATAACTCATCAATTACATTACTATAACCTTGACTAATATATAAGGGAAACCGAATACGCACAAGACAGTAACACTCACCTGAAGTTGTAAGGAAAGATTAATATATCTTTGTTTTGATTTATTATCAATGATCGTAGCATGCTGGCCTCGGTTTCTGCGGCATGAAGTTTAACCTGAGTTGCATCTATGAGATATGTGTTAATGAACCCAATATCACCGACTTGTCTTTTCTTCAATTCGACGATCTTCAATCTGCATAATATAGTGAGGATGATTATAAATACATGCAATGAAAGAGCTAACTATATAGAGAAACTTAATGACAGAAGTAGTACTACTTACAGACAGTAGCAGGCAACCGTTGTTTTATCGAGGGCCAATTGATTGAAAAACTGATAGAACTCCTCAAATGGAACAGGCAACAGATCAATTCCAACGAGGTCATGCTCCGGTTTAACTTTCACATACAAAGTACTCCTCCCCCCCAGAGTCTCTGCAGATTTTCAAGTACCAATCATGCAATCTTCGCATCATCGTTGATAAAGATCTTTCATCTTTGAAGAGAGGCTTCCCGTACTCGTATCTTTGTATCTGCATCTCCATGGGTTCATAATGTACTTCGTCGGGCAAGTAATCTGCAAGATTGCTATAACCGGGCACCATCCTCGGATCATTATCGACGTTGTGGCTAGGCACCTTGAGCGGGGGGCACGATTGCTTCGCTTGTTCGCCGAGCTGGGCAATTTGTTTCCCAGCTCGTCGTTCTTTCAGCCTTTGATCACTGACAGTACTTCCCGACCGCTCCGCTTCGGCAAATTCCTTTCCAATAATGCGGTCATAGTTTCCTTTCGGCGGATCAGACTTCGGTGGTTTTGTCAAGGCAGCCAGAGTGCGCTTCACTTTCACCCGATCTACCTTCTCCTCCGGAGGTGGATGTTTCTTTGCTTTCACCCCTTCAAAGAATTTCTTCACTTCTTCTCACGCGATCTCGGCGTTCTCCTCCTGGGTCCTCTCGTATGGTAACTTCTCTGGAGTCTTCAGAGAAGGACCGAATCTGTATGTCCTCCCGCCTCTGGTTGTACTGCTAGACGCCGACCAAGCAGATGTAGCGGTTGTCTTCTTTACTTGCTTAAGAGGCGGAGGAGAAGGACTACGACGCGCCGGAGCAGCTGGAGCGGCGGCAGGTCTCTTCCGCCCTTGCTGACGAGGCGGAGAAGGAGGAGGCTGGCTGCTCGGGCGCGTTGGCGCAGGCGGAGAAGGAGGCGGAGTGCCGCCACGCGCCAGAGAAGGAGCCGGCCGAGGGCCCTGATCGTCACTCGCCAGAGGAGGAGGCGGTGGAGGCGGAGTGCCCTGACTCGCCGGAGGAGGACGAGGAGGCGGTGGCGTCCAGTTCGGAAGGTTGATGAGCTCCTTCCGCCATAGGCATGGAGTCTTTAGAGCAGACCCCAGCCGAGTCTCCCCTTCACCGGTAGGATGGTCAAGCTGGAGGTCCTCAAATCCCTCCGTTATCTCATCCACCATCACCCTAGCATATCCTTCTGGAATCGGCCGGCAGTGAAAAGTTGCCCCGGGTTCAGTAGGATAAACAGAGCCAACAGCCGCCTTGACCTTCAAATTCATCCATTGCGTCATAAGGTGGCAATTTTGAGACTCCGTTATAGCATCCACGGGATAGCTGGCAGGAGCCATCAAGGCATGCTCCGGCTGAAGCAGCTCGGTGGAAGCCACGCTGCTTCTGCGCTGAGATGGCGGGGTAGCTTCGGGGGAGGCTTCGGCAGTACGTTTGCTGCGATTTGCTTCTCGTTCCTCTATCGCGTCTACCCTTGCTTGCATCGCCTGCATTTGGGTCTGCTACACTTTTTTCCTCCTCTCATGGGATTTGTAACCGCCTGCGTCCGGAAACCCAACCTTCCACGGAATGGAGCCTGGCGTGCCTCGTGTCCGTCCAGGGTGCTCAGGATTCCCGAGGGCCATTGTGAGCTCGTCATTCTCTCTGTCTGGAAAGAACGTCCCTTCATGCGCTGCTTTGATATACTGCTTAAGCTTACTGACTGGTATGTCCATTTGATCGTTCGTCCAAATGCACTTCCCTGTTACAGGGTCCAGTGTTCCGCCAGCCCCGAAGAACCAAGTCCGGCAACGGTCTGGCCAGTTAATTGTCTCTGGTTCGATCCCTTTATGAACCAGATCATTCTCAGTCTTGGACCACTTAGGCCGGGCTACGAGGTAGCCACCTGACCCCGTGCGATGGTGAAGCTTCTTCTTCGCAGCATTTTGCTTATTTGTCGCTGACATCTTCTGACTCTTTTCCGATGTCTTGTAGCCACAAATGCGGGCCAGTGATCTCTGATATTCTCATATCTGCCCTTGAATTCTGGTGTCTCGTTATTTTCAACAAACTTATTCAGCTCTTTCTTCCACCTCCTGAATAGTTCTGCCATCCTCTTCAGAGCAAAAGACTTGATTAATTTCTCTTTAACTGGGTTCTTTGGACTATCCTCAGGTGGTAGGGTGAAATTTGACTTCAGCTCAGTCCAAAGATCATTTTTCTGCATATCATTGACATAAGACACCTCAGGGTCTTCTGTAGCCGGCTTAAACCATTGCTGGATGCTTATCGGGATCTTGTCCCTAACCAGAACCCCGCACTGAGCAACAAATGCGCTCTTTGTCCAGAGGGGTTCAATAGGTTGGCCGTCGGGCGCGATTGCTATGATCTCAAACTTTTCATCCGAGCTCAACTTTTTCTTTGGGCCTCGTCTCTTTACCGAAGTTGTGCTCGATCCGGAGGGCTAGAAAAAAGAACAAAGACTTAATTAATATGTGTACATACCAAAACAATGAATGCATCAATCAGCTAGTCAGCATAGGCTTAACTAATATATATACCTGGCCGGACTCGGTTCGGTCACCGGAGCCGTCATCATGGTCTCCTTCTTGCACCGGCATTGGGTCACCGGAGCCGTCCTCATGTTCTTATTCTTGCACCGGCATTAGGTCACCGTAGCCAGCTTGTTCAGCCTCTCCTTCCAGACCATCGGTTTCGTTGAGAAACAACGAGATGGCATCACTTCCTTCTGCGATTATGTCCCTCAACAACGCTTCTTTTGTTGCTTCGTCTAGGGCGGTGTCCATAGTTTCTACAAATATTTACAACATGGCAATTATTATTCAAACATGACATATGGATATATTAGTGCCAAACGTAGAACTAGCTACCTAATCATAGTAAGCTATCGGGAGGGGGTATATATCGACAACGACGACACTACATCTATGTCCCTCGACGACCCTCGTTCCCGATAAAAAAAAGGAAGAAGAAGAAAAATAAGAGGAGAAGAAAGAATAGAGGAGAAGATCTCCTCTATTCTTTCTTCTCCTCTTTTTTTTCTTCTTCCTCTTCTTTTTTTATCCTCTTCTTCCTCTCATGTTCGATAGGATCGCCGAGGGGTCGGGAGGTTGCCTAGTGTCAAGGTATTCAACAAAACCATGTCTTCATCATTAGGCGAAAGTAACATGTGCATGATGGTATGAAGCTCTTCAAAGTTGTTCTGGAACGGACTCCCAGATAGGATAATCTGCCTTTTGGTACAAAGTTCAGCAAGAGCCTTCCGAATATCGCTATTTGGAAGGCCTTTGCTGAATTGGTACCAAAAGGCGGATTATTCTATCCGGGACTCCATTCCAAAACAACTTTGCAGAACTTCGTACCAACATGCCCTGGTTACTTCCGGCTAATGATGAAGGCATGGATTTCTTCAATACTTTGACACTAGGAAGCCTCTCTCGACCCCTCGGCGATCCTCGACCCCTCGACGACCCTCGACCCCTCGACCCTCCTCTTCTTCTTATTTATTTCTCCTCTTCTTTTCGGTAGAGGAAACCCTAAATAGCTAGCAAGTATCGTGGGTGTGAGATACATGTAGCCTTCGGTGTCGGACACTACATCCACGTCCCACAAGTGACGTGGGCGTCGAAGCCCGCGCCACTTGTGGGATGTGGATGTAGTGTCCGACACCGACGGTACATGTATCTCACACCGATGATACTTTCTATTTAGGGTTTCTCCTCTACCGCTCGGCGACCCTCTCGACGACCCTCGTTCCCGATAAAATAAAGAGGAAGAAGAAGACGAAAAAAGAAGAGAAGAAAGAATAGAGGAGAAGACTTCCTCTTCTTCCTCTCCTCTTCTTCCCCTTCTTCCTCGCCTCTCTCATGAATGTCCGGCGTTCTCGACCCCCCCCCCCACGTGTCGAAGAAAAAAAGAAGAAAAAAAAGAGGAAAAGAAGAAAGGAATAGAGGAGAAAAGAGAAAATAGAATATATATTCTATTTTTCTCTTCTTCTCCTCTATTCCTTTCTTCTTCTCCTCTTCTTTTTCTTCTTTTTTCTTCTTCTTATTTATTTCTCCTCGTCTTCCTCTCTCCTCTCGACCCTCGACCCCTAGGCGACCGTCGACCCCTCTCTTTTTTTTCTTCCTCTTCTATTTTATCCTCTTCTTCCTCTACCGCTCGGCGACCCTCGACGACCCTCGTTCCCGATAAAAAAAAGAGGAAGAAGAAGAAACCAAGAGGAGAAGAAAGAATAGAGGAGAAGATCTCCTCTATTATTTCTTCTCCTCTTTTTTCTTTTCTTATTCCTCTTCTTTTTTCATCCTCTTCCTCCTCTCATGTTCGACGACCCTCGACCTCTCGGCGACCCTAGACCCCCTCTCGACCCCCTCTTCTTCTCGCTCTTCTAATTCATTTGTTCATATGAATATACAAACATTTTCATATTTATAATAATTAATATCACCCAAAAAAATCTATGAACAGAAAAAAATCCTAATTTTTCTAAAGAACTATCTTTTGCATATATACATGAACATAGATATATACACAGAGAACATATATATACATATAAATAAAAAACAAGCATATATATGAAAAAAAGCATATATATGAAAAAAAATGCTAGCTAGGGTGCCGGCCGGACCAGAGGAGGACCGCGGAGTCGGCGGCGAGGATGGCGACGGGGCAGTGGGCGCGCGCTTGGGGTAAGAGACGCGGGCGACGGCGACGGCGGGCCGGGGCGGCGGGCGTCGGGCAAGGGGCCGGCGCGGGC
>NC_041392.1:45691208-45692208 GCF_002162155.2 Triticum dicoccoides
GGGGCGGCGCGCGTCGCGGGTGACGGCGACGATGGGCGCGGGCGACGGCGACGATGGGGGCGGGCGGCGTCGGGGCAGCCTGGCGGCATCAGGGACGGCAACTGCAAGATGAGAATGAAAAATTCCAAAGTGTGGCCTTATATAGAAGAGGCTTTAGTCTCGGTTCGTGGCAGCAACCGGGACTAAAGGTGGGCATTAGTCCCGGTTGTTGCCACGAACCGAGACCAATGGCCTCTTTTCGTCAGCCCAAAGGGCGGGAAGCGAAGCCCATTGGTCCCAGTTGATGGCACCAACCGGGACTAAAGGGGGGCAATGGTCACGGCTGGTGCCACCAACCGGGACCAAGGCCACCTTTAGTCCCGGTTGGTGCCACCAACCGGGACCAATACCCTTGTGCTGCCCCGCGCCCAAAAGTTTAGTCCCACATCGCTAGTTGACAGCGCCCAACACCAGTTTATAAGCTCTGCTGCCTCCTCCCTCTCGAACTCCTCTGAACTGCAGGCCTATGGGCCTAATTTGACACTGCTTTGCCTGTGGGCCTATTGGGCCTTCTGCGGGCCTGAATCCTGGCCCATGTAGGGTTTCTAGTCGTATTCAGGCCGTGGAGGCCGAGTAGGTGGCATTTTTTTTGGTTTTTTCTTTTTTATTTCTACATTTTTTTATTTTTTTATTTCTACTTACAACTAAATACTTACAGTTTTTTAGTGATTTCTTTTTGCTTTTAGGTCACAAAAATTATAAACTTTCTGTTAGTGCCATTAGTTTTAAATTTTAAATAGTTTAAATTTGAATTTTTAAAAATTTGTGTGAATCACTAGTTCATGAATAACTTTACTATAAAATTAGAATTTTTTTCTATTTATTTTTTATTTCTACTTACAACTAAATACTTACAGTTTTTTAGTGATTTCTTTTTGCTTTTAGGTCACAAAAATTATAAACTTTCTGTTTGTGCCATTAGTTTTAAATTTTAAATAGTTTAAATTTGAATTTTTAAAAA
>NC_041392.1:45692449-45708775 GCF_002162155.2 Triticum dicoccoides
AGTGATTTCTTTTTGCTTTTAGGTCACAAAAATTATAAACTTTCTGTTAGTGCCATTAGTTTTAAATTTTAAATAGTTTAAATTTGAATTTTTAAAAATTTGTGTGAATCACTAGTTTATGAATAACTTTACTATAAAATTAGAATTTTTTTCTTCTTTGCTATTTATTTTTTATTTATACTTACAATTAAATACTTATAGTTTGATTTTAGGTCACACAAATTATATTCTTTTTGCTATTGAATAATATTATAGTTTTATTTTAGTTGATCATAACATAATATTTTAATTGATTGTTTTTATTTTCATAAAAGTTTTGTAGTTCATTCTGTTTGCTATTAATTCATTCTTTGAGCTAAATGACTCTAAAATTGGAAAGCATTTCAAAATGAACTCTGAAAAGGTTGAAAGTTGGCATGGTATCATCATTTCACCCACATAGCATGTTCCAAAAAGTAGAGAGGGTTACGACAAAAACTTGATGCACTTCGTGTACAAAATGGACAATCACTTTCGAAGTATCAAAGTTTAGAACCATAAGACATGAAAGCATTTCAAATGAACTCTTAAAAAGTTGAAAGTTGGGATGGTATCATAATTTCACCCATATAGCATTTGCTTATTGCGGGAGAAAGTCTTCACTTTTTCTTCGCTTGTGTCATTTGCTTATTGCGCCGTAACCATGGATAATCTTCATTGTTTATCAGGATGCTTGGGTCAGCCTTGACATTGAAGGGAGGAATTTCATGAAACTTTTCATAATCTTCAGACATGTCTGTCTTGCCGTCCACTCCCAGGATGTCCCTTTTTCCTGAAAGAACTATGTGGCGCTTTGGCTCATCGTATGATGTATTCTCTTCCTTATCTTTTCTTTTTCTCGGTTTGGTAAACATGTCCTTCACATAGATAACCTGTGCCACATCATTGGCTAGGACGAACAGTTCGTCAGTGTACCCAAGATTTTTCAGATCCACTGTTGTCATTCCGTACTGTGGGTCTACCTGTACCCCGCCGCCTAACAGATTGACCCATTTGCACTTAAACAAAGGGACCTTAAAATCAGGTCCGTAGTCAAGTTCCCATATGTGCACTATGTAACCATAATATGTGTCCTTTCCGCTCTCGGTTGCTGCATCAAAGCGGACACCGCTGTTTTGGTTGGTGCTCTTTTGATCTTGGGCGATCATGTAAAATGTATTTCCATTTATCTCGTATCCTTTGTAAGTCAATACAGTCAACGATGGTCCCCTGGACAACTAGTACAACTCATCACAAACAGTGTTGTCACCTTTGAGACGTGTTTCCAACCAACTGCTGAAAGTCCTGATGTGTTCACATGTAATCCAGTCGTCGCACTGCTCCGGGTGTTTGGAGCGCAGACTGTTCTTGTGTTCATCGACATACGGGGTCACCAAGGTAGAGTTCTGTAGAACTGTGTAGTGTGCTTGAGACCAAGAATATCCGTCCCTGCATATTATTGAGTCTCTTCCCAGAGTGCCTTTTCTAGTCAGTCTCCCCTCATACCGCGATTTAGGGAGACCTATCTTGTTAAGGCCAGGAATGAAGTCAACACAAAACCCGATAACATCCTCTGTTTGATGGCCCATGGAGATGCTTCCTTCTGGCCTAGCGCGGTTACGGACATATTTCTTTAAGACTCCCATGAACCTCTCAAAGGGGAACATATTGTGTAGAAATACGGGCCCAGGATGACAATCTCGTCGACTAGATGAACTAGGACGTGCGTCATGATATTGAAGAAGGATGGTAGTGTTGGGGAACGTAGCAGAAATTCAAAATTTTCCTACGTGTCACCAAGATCTATCTATGGAGAAACCTGCTACGAGTAGAAGGAGAGTGCATCTACATACCCTTGTAGATCGCTAAGCGGAAGCGTTCAAGTGAACGGGGTTGATGGAGTCGTACTCGTCGTGATTCAGATCACCGATGATCAAGTGCCGAACGGACGCCACCTCCGCGTTTAACACACGTACAGCCCGGTGACGTCTCCCACGCCTTGATCCAGCAAGGAGAGAGGGAGAGGTTGAGGAAGACTCCATCCAACAGCAGCACAACGGCGTGGTGGTGATGGAGGAGCGTGGCAATCCAGCAGGGCTTCGCCAAGCACCATGGGAGAAGAGGAGGAGGGAGAGGGGCAGGGCTGCACTAACGAGAGATCAAATCATCTGTTATGGGCAGCCCCATGCCTCAATATATATAGGGGGGAAGGGGGTTGCGCCCCCTTTAGGGTTTTCCCACCCAAGGGGCGGCGGCCAGCCTCCAGATGGCATCTGGTGCGGCGGCCAAGAGGGGGGGGGGAGGAGTCCATCCTCCCTAAGGCACCTCGGAGGTGCCTTCCCCTTTGAGGACTCTTCCCTCTAGGGTTCCCTAGGTGCATGGGCCTCTTGGGGCTGGTGCCCTTGGCCCATGTAGGCCAAGGCACACCCCCTACAGCCCATGTGGCCCCCCAGGGCAGGTGGCCCCACCCGGTGGACCCCCGGGACCCTTCCGGTGGTCCCGGTACAATACCGATGACCCCGAAACTTGTCCCGATGGCCGAAACAGGACTTCCCATATATAAATCTTTACCTCCGGACCATTCCGGAACTCCTCGTGACGTCCGGGATCTCATCCGGGACTCCGAACAACATTCGGTAACCACATACAAGCTTCCTTTATAACCCTAGCGTCATCGAACCTTAAGTGTGTAGACCCTACGGGTTCGGGAGACATGCAGACATGACCGAGACGTTCTCCGGTCAATAACCAACAGCGGGATCTGGATACCCATGTTGGCTCCCACATGTTCCACGATGATCTCATCGGATGAACCACGATGTCAAGGACTCAATCGATCCCGTATACAATTCCCTTTGTCTAGCGGTATTTTACTTGCCCGAGATTCGATAGTCGGTATACTGATACCTTGTTCAATCTCGTTACCGGCAAGTCACTTTACTCGTTCCGTAACACATCATGCCGTGATCAACTCCTTGGTCACATTGCGCATATGATGATGTCCTACCGAGTGGGCCCAGAGATACCTCTCCGTTTACACGGAGTGACAAATCCCAGTCTCGATCCGCATAAAACAATAGATACTTTCGGAGATACCTGTAGTGCACCTTTATAGTCACCCAGTTACGTTGTGACGTTTGATACACCCAAAGCACTCCTACGGTATCCAGGAGTTACACGATCTCATGGTCAAAGGAAGAGATACTTGACATTGGCAAAGTTCTAGCAAACGAACTACACGATCTTTTGTGCTAGTCTTAGGATTGGGTCTTGTCCATCACATCATTCTCCTAATGATGTGATCCCGTTATCAACGACATCCAATGTCCATAGCCAGGAAAACATGACTATCTATTGATCACAACGAGCTAGTCAACTAGAGGCTCACTAGGGACATATTGTGGTCTATGTATTCACACGTGTATTACGATTTTCGGATAATACAGTTATAGCATGAATAAAAGACTATTATCATGAACAAAGAAATATAATAATAACACTTTTATTATTGCCTCTAGGGCATATTTCCAACAGTCTCCCACTTGCACTAGAGTCAATGATCTAGTTCACATCGCCATGTGATTAACACTCACAGGTCACATCGCCATGTGACTAATACCCAAGAGTTTACTAGAGTCAGTAGTCTAGTTCACATCACTATGTGATTAACACTCAATGAGTTTTATGTTTGATCATGTTGCTTGTGAGAGAGGTTTTAGTCAACGGGTCTGAACCTTTCAGATCCGTGTGTGCTTTACAAATCTCTATGTCATCTCCTAGATGCAGCTACCACGCTCTATTTGGAGCTATTCCAAACAACTGTTCTACTTGGAGCTATTCTAAATTATTGCTCCATTATATGTATTCGGTCTCTCTTCTCAGAGCTATCCGGATAGGTGTCAAGCTTGCATCGTCGTAACCTTTACGACGAACTCTTTTACCACCTCCATAATCGAGAAAATTCCTTAGTCCACTAGTTACTAAGGATAACTTTGACCGCTGTCCTGTGAGCCATTCTTGGATCACTCTTGTACCCCTTGACTGACTCATGGCAAGGCACACTTCAGGTGCGGTACACAACATAGCATACTGAAGAGCCTACGTCTTAAGCATAGGGGACGACCTTCGTCCTTTCTCTCTATTCTGCCGTGGTCGAGCTTTTAGTCTTAACTTCGTACCTTACAACTCAGACAAGAACTTCTTCTTTGACTGATCCATCTTGAACACCTTCAAGATCATGTTAAGTTATGTGCTCATTTGAAAGTATTATTAAGCATTTTGATCTATCCTTATAGATCTTGATGCTCAATGTTCAAGTAGCTTAATCCAGGCTTTCCATTGAAAAACATTTTCAAAATAACCCTATATGCTTTCCAGAAATTCTACGTCATTTCTGATCAACAATATGTCAACAACATATACTCATCAGAAATTCTATAGTGCTCCCACTCACTTCTTTGGAAATACAAGTTTCGCATAAACTTTGTACAAACCCAAAATCTTTGATCATCATCAAAGCATACATTCCAACTCCGAGATGCTCACTCCAGTCCTTAGAAGGATCGCTGGAGCTAGCATACCTTTTAGCATCCTTAGGATCGACAAAAACTTTCTGATTGTATTACCTACAATCTTTCCTCACGAAAACTGGTAAGGAAACTCGTTTTAATATCCATCTGCCAGATTTCATAAATACAGCTAATGCTAACATGAATCCGACGGACTTTAAGCATCGCTATGGATGAGAAAATCTCATCGTAGTCAACTCCTTGAACTTGTGAAAAACTTTTCGCCACAAGTCGATCTTCATGGACGGTGACATTACCATCCACGTCCGTCTTCTTCTTAAAGATCCATTTATCTTAATGGCTTGCCGATCATCGGGCAAGTCCACCAAAGTCCATGGATCCGTTCTCGGATTTTATGGCCTCGAGCCATTTATCGGAATCCGGGCCCACCATCGCTTCTCCATAGCTCGTAGGTTCATTGTTGTCTAGCAACATGACTTCTAAGACAGGATTACGTACCACTCTGAAGTAGTATGCATCCTTGTCATCCTACAAGGTTTGGGAGTGACTTGATCCGAAGTTTCATGATCAATATCATAAGCTTCCACTTCAATTGGTGTAGGTGCCACAGGAACAACTCCCTGTGCCCTGTCACACACTAGTTGAAGAGATGGTTCAATAACCTCATCAAGTTTCCACCATCCTCCCACTCAATTCTTTCGAGAGAAACTTTTCCTCGAGAAAGGACCCGATTCAAGAAACAATTCATATTGCTTTCGGATCTGAATTAGGAGGTATACCCAACTGTTTTGGGTGTCCTATGAAGATGTATTTTATCCGCTTTGGGTTCGAGCTTATCAACCTGAAACCTTTTCATATAAGCGTCGCAGCCCCAAACTTTTAAGAAACGACAACTTAGGTTTCTCTAAACCATAATTCATACGGTGTCATCTCATCGGAATTACGTGGTGCCCTATTTAAAGTGAATGTGGTTGTCTCTAATGCCTAACCCATGAACGATAGTGGTAATTCGATAAGAGACATCATGGTACGCACCATATCCAATAGGGTGCAACTATGATGTTCGGACACACCATCACATTATGGTGTTCCAGGCGGTATTAATTGCAAAACAATTTCCACAATGTCTTAATTGTGTGCCAAAACTCGTAACTCAGATATTCATCTCTATGATCGTATCATAGACATTTTATCCTCTTGTCACAATGATCTTCTACTTCACTCTGAAATTACTTGAACCATTCAATAATTCAGACTTGCGTTTCATCAAGTAAATATTCTCAACAACTACTCGAATCATCTGTGAAGTAAGAACATAACGATATCCACTACATGCCTCAGCACTTATTGGATTGCACACATCAAAATGTGTTACTTCCAACAAGTTTCTATCTTGTTCCATTTTACTAAAACCGAGGATTTCAGTCATCTTGCCCATGTGGTATGATTTGCATATCTCAAGTGATTCAAAATCAAGTGAGTCCGAACGATCCATTTGCATGGAGTTTCTTCATGCATATACACCAATAGACATGGTTCGCATGTCTCAAACTTTTCAAAAACGAGTGAGTCCAAAGATCCATCAACATGGAGCTTCTTCATGCGTTTTATACCATTATGACTTACATGGCAGTGCCACAAGTAAGTGGTACTATCATTACTATCTTATATCTTTTGGCATGAAAATGTGAATAACTACGACCGAGATTCAATAAACCATTCCTTTAGGTGCAAGACCATTGAAGGTATTATTCAAAAATAGAGTAACCATTATTCTCCTTAAATGAATAACCGTATTGCGATAGACATAATCCAATCATGTCTATGCTCAACGCAAACACCAATCTCGGTGGTAGAGGGAGCGTGCGATCCTTGATCATATCAACCTTGGAAACACTTCCAACATATATCGTCAGCTCACCTTTAGCTAGTCTCCGTTTATTCCGTAGCTTTTATTTCGAGTTACTAACACTTAGCAACCGAACCGGTATCCAATACCCTGGTGCTACTAGGAGTACTAGTAAAGTACACATTAACATAATGTATATCCAATATACTTCTATCGACCTTGCCAGCCTTCTCATCTACCAAGTATCTAGGGTAATGCTGCTCCAGTGGTTGTTCCCCTTATTACAGAAGCACTTAGTCTCGGGTTTGGGTTCAACCTTGGGTTTGTTCACTAGAGCAGCAGCTGAATTGCCATTTCATGAAGTATCCCTTTGTTCCCTTGCCCTTCTTGAAACTAGTGGTTTCACCAACCATCAACAATTGATGCTCCTTCTTGATTTCTACTTTCGCGGTGTCAAACATCATGAATATTTCAAGGATCATCATATCTATCCCTGATATGTTATAGTTAATCACGAAGCTCTAGCAGCTTGGTGGCAATGACTTTGGGGAAACATCACTATCTCATCTGGAGGATCAACTCCCACTCGATTCAAGTGATTGTTGTGCTCAGACAATCTGAGCACAAGCTCAACGATTGAGCTTTTCTCCCTTAGTTTGCAGGCTAAGAAAATCGTCGGAGGTCTTATACCTCTTGACGTGGGCACGAGCCTGAAATCCCAATTTCAGCCCTCGAAACATCTCATATGTTCCGCGACGTTTCGAAAACGTCTTTGGTGCCTCTACTTAAACCATTTATTTGAACTATCACGTAGTTATCAAAACGTGTATGTCCGATGTTCGCAACATCGACAAACGACGTTAGGGTTCAGCACACTGAGCGGTGCATTAAGGACATAAGCTTTCTACTGATCGCATAATCGCTACTATCAACTTTCAACTATATTTTCTCTAGGAACATATCTAAACAGTGGAACTAAAGCGCGAGCTTACGACATAATTTGCAAAAGGTCTTTTGACTATGTTCAGGATAATTAAGTTCATCTTATGAACTCCCACTTAGATAGACATCCCTCTGGTCATCTAAGTGATCACATGATCCGAGTCAACTAGGCCGTGTCCGATCATCACGTGAGACGGACTAGTCATCATCGGTGAACATCTTCATGTTGATCGTATCTACCATACGACTCATGCTCGACCTTTCGGTCTCCGTGTTCCGAGGCCATGTCTGCACATGCTAGGCTCGTCAAGTTAACCCTAAGTGTTTTCGCTGTGTAAAACTGTCTTACACCCGTTGTATGTGAACGTAAGAATCCATCACACCCGATCATCACGTGGTGCTTAGAAGTGACGAACTGTAGCAACGGTGCACAGTTAGGGGAGAACACTTCTTGAAATTTTGTAAGGGATCATCTTATTTACTACCGTCGTCCTAAGTAAACAAGATGCATAAACATAATAAACATCACATGCAATTATATAGTTGTGACATGATATGGCCAATATCATATAGCTCCATTGATCTCCATCTTCGGGGCTCCATGATCATCTTGTCACCGGCATGACACCATGATCTCCATCATCGTGTCTTCATGAAGTTGTCACGCCAACGACTACTTCTACTTCTATGGCTAACGCGTTTAGCAATAAAGTAAAGTAAGTTACATGGCGTTCTTCAATGACACGCAGGTCATACAAAAAATAAAGACAACTCCTATGGCTCCTGCCGGTTGTCATACTCATCGACATGCAAGTCGTGAATCCTATTACAAGAACATGATCAACCTCATACATCACATATATCATTCATCACATCCTTTTGGCCATATCACATCACATAGCATACCCTGCAAAAACAAGTTAGACGTCCTCTAATTGTTGTTGCATGTTTTACGTGGCTGCTATGGGTTTCTAGCAAGAACGTTTCTTACCTACGCAAGACCACAACGTGATATGCCAATTGCTATTTACCCTTCATAAGGACCCTTTTCATCGAATCCGTTCCGACTAAAGTGGGAGAGACTGGCACCCACTAGCCACCTTATGCACCAAGTGCATGTCAATCGGTGGAACCTGTCTCACGTAAGAGTACGTGTAAGGTCGGTCCGGGCCGCTTCATCCCACAATACCGTCGAAACAAGATTGGACTAGTAACGGTAAGCATATTGAACAACATCAACGCCCACAACTACTTTGTGTTCTACTCGTGCAAAGAATCTACGCAATAGACCTAGCTCATGATGCCACTGTTGGGGAACGTAGCAGAAATTCAAAATTTTCCTACGTGTCACCAAGATCTATCTATGGAGAAACCTGCTACGAGTAGAAGGAGAGTGCATCTACATACCCTTGTAGATCGCTAAGCGGAAGCGTTCAAGTGAACGGGGTTGATGGAGTCGTACTCGTCGTGATTCAGATCACCGATGATCAAGTGCCGAACGGACGGCACCTCCGCGTTCAACACACGTACAGCCCGGTGACGTGTCCCACGCCTTGATCCAGCAAGGAGAGAGGGAGAGGTTGAGGAAGACTCCATCTAACAGCAGCACAACGGCGTGGTGGTGATGGAGGAGCGTGGCAATCCAGCAGGGCTTCGCCAAGCACCATGGGAGAAGAGGAGGAGGGAGAGGGGCAGGGCTGCACTAACGAGAGATCAAATCATCTGTTATGGGCAGCCCCATGCCTCAATATATATAGGGGGGAAGGGGGCTGCGCCCCCTTTAGGGTTTTCCCACCCAAGGGGCGGCGGCCAGCCTCCAGATGGCATCTGGTGCAGCGGCCAAGAGGGGGGGGGGGGAGGAGTCCATCCTCCCCAAGGCACCTCGGAGGTGCCTTCCCCTTTGAGGACTCTTCCCTCTAGGGTTCCCTAGGCGCATGGGCCTCTTGGGGCTGGTGCCCTTGTCCCATGTAGGCCAAGGCGCACCCCCTACAGCCCATGTGGCCCCCCCGGGGCAGGTGGCCCCACCCGGTGGACCCCCGGGACCCTTCCGGTGGTCCCGGTACAATACCGATGACCCCGAAACTTGTCCCGATGGCCGAAACAGGACTTCCCATATATAAATCTTTACCTCCGGACCATTCCGGAACTCCTCGTGACGTCCGGGATCTCATCCGGGACTCCGAACAACATTCGGTAACCACATACAAGCTTCCTTTATAACCCTAGCGTCATCGAACCTTAAGTGTGTAGACCCTACGGGTTCGGGAGACATGCAGACATGACCGAGACGTTCTCCGGTCAATAACCAACAGCGGGATCTGGATACCCATGTTGGCTCCCACATGTTCCACGATGATCTCATCGGATGAACCACGATGTCAAGGACTCAATCGATCCCGTATATAATTCCCTTTGTCTAGCGGTATTTTACTTGCCCGAGATTCGATCGTCGGTATACTGATACCTTGTTCAATCTCGTTACCGGCAAGTCACTTTACTCGTTCCGTAACACATCATCCCGTGATCAACTCCTTGGTCACATTGCGCATATGATGATGTCCTACCGAGTGGGCCCAGAGATACCTCTCCGTTTACACGGAGTGACAAATCCCAGTCTCGATCCGCATAAAACAATAGATACTTTCGGAGATACCTGTAGTGCACCTTTATAGTCACCCAGTTACGTTGTGACGTTTGATACACCCAAAGCACTCCTACGGTATCCAGGAGTTACACGATCTCATGGTCAAAGGAAGAGATACTTGACATTGGCAAAGTTCTAGCAAACGAACTACACGATCTTTTGTGCTAGTCTTAGGATTGGGTCTTGTCCATCACATCATTCTCCTAATGATGTGATCCCGTTATCAACGACATCCAATGTCCATAGCCAGGAAAACATGACTATCTGTTGATCACAGCGAGCTAGTCAACTAGAGGCTCACTAGGGACATATTGTGGTCTATGTATTCACACGTGTATTACGATTTCCGGATAATACAGTTATAGCATGAATAAAAGACTATTATCATGAACAAAGAAATATAATAATAACACTTTTATTATTGCCTCTAGGGCATATTTCCAACAGGTAGGAACACCAGCTCGAAACTGACAAGACATTGCGCCAGATCACTCCTTAGCCTTGGTACGATTTCTGGATCGATCACCTTCTGAGAGATTGCATTGAGGAATGCACATAGCTTCACAATGGCTAATTGAACGTTTTCCGGTAGAAGCCCCCTCAATGCAACCGGAAGCAGTTGTGTCATAATCACGTGGCAGTCATGAGACTTTAGGTTCTGAAACTTTTTCTCTGGCACATTTATTATTCCCTTTATATTCAACGAGAAGCCAGTCGTGACCTTCATACTGAGCAGGCATTCAA
Organism: Triticum dicoccoides; assembly: GCF_002162155.2. Lineage (NCBI taxonomy): Eukaryota > Viridiplantae > Streptophyta > Magnoliopsida > Poales > Poaceae > Triticum > Triticum dicoccoides. The sequence continues at coordinate 45,703,176 of NC_041392.1, forward strand.
AGAAGATTTCTTTCTCTTCTTTCGTAAGAGCGTAGCTGGCAGGACCTTTATACTGCTTCGGAGGCATGCCGTCTTTTTCGTGCAAACGTTGCAGGTCCTCTCGTGCCTCAGGTGTATCTTTTGTCTTCCCATACACGCCCAAGAAGCCTAGCAGGTTCACGCAAAGGTTCTTCGTCACGTGCATCACGTCGATTGAGGAGCGGACCTCTAGGTCTTTCCAGTAGGGTAGGTCCCAAAATATAGATTTCTTCTTCCACATGGGTGCGTGTCCCTCAGCATCATTCGGAACAGCTAGTCCACCGGGACCCTTTCCAAAGATTATGTAGTGTAAATCATTGACCATAGCAAGCACGTGATCACCGGTGCGCATGGCGGGCTTCTTCCGGTGATCTGCCTCGCCTTTGAAATGCTTGCCTTTCTTTCGACATTGATGGTTGGTCGGAAGAAATCGACGATGGCCCAGGTACACATTCTTCCTGCATTTTTCCAGGTATATACTTTTAGTGTCATCTAAACAGTGCGTGCATGCGTGGTATCCTTTGTTTGTCTGTCCTGAAAGGTTACTGAGAGCGGGACAATCGTTGATGGTCATGAACAGCAACGCCTTAAGGTTAAATTCCTCCTGTCTGTGCTCATCCCACGTACATACACCGTTTCCATTCCACAGTTGTAAAAGTTCTTCAACTAATGGCCTTAGGTACACATCAATTTCGTTGCCGGGTTGCTTAGGGCCTTGGATGAGAACTGGCATCATAATGAACTTCCGCTTCATGCACATCCAAGGAGGAAGGTTATACATACATAGAGTCACGGGCCAGGTGCTGTGATTGCTGCTCTGCTCCCCGAAAGGATTAATGCCATCCGCGCTTAAAGCAAACCATATATTCCTTGGGTCCTTTGTAAACTCATCCCAGTACTTTCTCTCGATTTTTCTCCACTGCGACCCGTCAGCGGGTGCTCTCAACTTCCCATCTTTCTTTCGGTTCTCACTGTGCCATCGCATCAACTTGGCATGCTCTTCGTTTCTGAACAGATGTTTCAACCGTGGTATTATAGGAGCATACCACATCACCTTCGTAGGAACCCTCTTCCTGAGGGGCTCGCCATCAACATCACCAGGGTCATCTCGTCCGATCTTATACCGCAACGCACCGCATACCGGGCATGTGTTCAGATCCTTGTATGCACCGCGATAGAGGATGCAGTCATTAGGGCATGCATGTATCTCCTCCACCTCCAATCCTAGAGGGCATACGACCTTCTTTGCTGCGTATGTACTGTCGGGCAATTCGTTATCGTTTGGAAGCTTCTTCTTCAATATTTTCAGTAGCTTCTCAAATCCTTTGTCAGCCACAGCATTCTCTGCCTTCCACTGCAGCAATTCCAGTACGGTACCGAGCTTTGTGTTGCCATCTTCGTAATTGGGGTATAACCCTTTTTTGTGATCCTCTAACATGCGATCGAACTTCAGCTTCTCCTTTTGACTAATGCATTGCGTCCTTGCATCGACAATGACCCGGCGGAGATCATCATCATCGGGCACATCGTCTGGTTCCTCTTGATCTTCAGCAGCTTCATCCGTGGCAGCATCATTGGGCACATCGTCTGGTTCCTCTTGATCTTCACCAGCTCCCCCCGTTGCAGCATCACCGTATTCAGGGGGCACATAGTTGTCATCGTACTCTTCTTCTTCGCCGTCTTCCATCATAACCCCTATTTCACCGTGCCTCGTCCAAACATTATAGTGTGGCATGAAACCCTTGTAAAGCAGGTGGGAGTGAAGGATTTTCCGGTTAGAGTAAGACCTCGTATTCCCACATTCAGTGCATGGACAACACATAAAACCATTCTGCTTGTTTGCCTCAGCCGCATCGAGAAACTCATGCACGCCCTTAATGTACTCGCGGGTGTGTCTGTCACCGTGCATCCATTGCCGGTTCATCTGCGTGCATTATATATAATTAAGTGTCCAAATTAATAGAAGTTCATCATCACATTAAAACTAAAGTGCATACATAGTTCTCATCTAACAACATATAGCTCTCCAGAGCATCTAATTAATTAAACCATACATTAAAACTATGTAAAACATTTCAATGCGAAAACAAATGCGATCATAATCGCAACCAAGGTAACAATTGATCCAACGGCATAATGATACCAAGCCTCGGTATGAATGGCATATTTTCTAATCTTTCTAATCTTCAAGCGCATTGCATCCATCTTTATCTTGTGATCATCGACGACATCCGCAACATGCAACTCCAATATCATCTTCTCCTCCTCAATTTGTTTTTCCTTCAACAAATTGTTTTCTTCTTCAACTAAATTTAACCTCTCGACAATAGGGTCGGTTGGCATTTCTGATTCACATACATCCTAGATAGATAAAATCTATGTCACGTTGGTCGACATAATTTTCATAAACAATAAATGAACCAATAGTTATAAAGATAATATACATACCAAATTCGAATCATAGACAGGACGAGGGCCGACGGGGGCGGATACCAAAACCATCGCACTATATAAGATGCAATAATAAATGTAAGAAAATGATACAAGTATCTATCTAAACATACAAGTAAGAATATTTTTCCTTTCAGAAAGAAGATAAGAACAAGAGGCTCACCACGGTGGTGTCGGTGATGAGATCGGCGCGGGTGATCAACGGCGGTGAAGACGGGGACGGGGCGTGACGGACCGCTAAATCTAGACAAATCTCGAGGAAAATGGAGCTTGGAGGTCGAGCTTCGAGAGGAGAAAGCTTAAGTAGTGTGGCTCGGGCATTCCATCGAACACCTCATGTGCATAGGAGGTGAGCTAGAGCACCACAAAGCCCTCTCCCCCTCGGCCAGAAAAAATAGAGCACTGTGCTCTGCTCTTGCGCGAGGGGGTATATATAGGCACCTCATTGGTCCCGGTTGACGACACGAACCGGTACTAAAGGGAAGCCTTTGGTCCCGGTTCAAGCCACCAACCGGGACCAATGGTGGTGGACCAGGAGCGAGGCCCATTGGTCCCGGTTCGTCCCACCAACCGGGACCAAAAAGTCCAGACGAACCGGTACCAATGGCCCACGTGGCCCGGCCGGCCCCCTGGGCTCACGAACCGGGACCAATGCCCACATTGGTCCCGGTTCTAGACTGAACCGAGACTAATGGGCTGAGTCGGCCTGGACCATAGCCCTGTTTTCTACTAGTGTCATACTTTGATCTCATGCTTGACACCAACTTCCGAGACTCTGGAAAAAGTTTAGGAGCTCGCACAATGCCACCAGTTTTGGTAGCCGAGCATTTGAGCCACATGCGCCTCATATGAGGTGTCATGTCATCGAGGCGCAACATAGTATGGCCAGTTCGAGCCTCAGTCATCAAGGAGAGCAGCGCGCTTCGCTCATCAAGCATCAGTAGCAGCAGCCGGTGCAGTTCACCCAGCTGAAGCGGTAGAGGGTGTCCAGCGGCCTTGGCAGCTTCATGGAAGGGGTTCTTCTTTTCAAGCATCTCTGGCGATGATGGCAACATGTCAACAATGTCACATCTTGCACCGCAGAGCAACTCCAGAGCACCAGCCTCTGTTGAGAACTGGGGGCCGGCGAATGCGGCAAGCTCCATTAGGCCCTTGAGGTAGTGAACCAGTGTGCGGAGCAGAGAATGGGGGTCCAGGATGTCATTGTATTTCTAAATCTTGCTGCGTTCAGACTCTGGGAGAGGGCAGCTGTGGCTGTTGTACCAGATGGAGTTGACGATGATGTTGGAGACAGGGTCCATGGAGCCGTAGCAGTGGCCGGCCATGAGGAAGCCGCGCATGAGTGAGCCGGATGGTTTGGGAAGCAGCTTGAGCGCCTTGATGCAGAAGTTGTGAATCATACCTTGGAGGCGCATCTTGAGGGTTTGCAGGTAATCGCAGACGTGACCGCTACACGGGGTCTTCTTCAAATATTGTTCCAGGCCATCTGCTCTTCCCAGGCAACGTTGGAGCTTGTTGGGCAGTCCGCATTGCAGCGATGAGATGGGTTTTCCGTCCAAGGAGAGGGCGGTGGAGGTGATCCTGCAGGTGTCCTCTGTAGTGGAGGGGGTGGTTGACCACACGACATCGAGGTTCTTACGGACATGGAGAATCGGCCCTTTTATGGTATGGATTATGGTGGCAAGACAGGGCGGGCTCATCATCTCGCGCAGTACGCGGTCGATTGCTCCGACATCATCAACCTTGAGAGGGGCATCTGCTGCTGAAAAGAGTAGCTTCTCCAGAAGGTGAAAGTCATCCTCTTTGAGCCGGGACGACATGAGCTTAGTCAAAACGCCGGGGGAAGGGTGACCGGCCATGGTGGCCGCCCACTCGAGGGCAGCCTGCGTCCTGTCGGATTCAGGGTCCAGTGCCTCCACCTCTTCATAGTAGAGATCGTGTTGGAGGAGCATGACGGCGAGGCTGAGATTGGCATCGGCCCAGTAGAGGTAGCGGGCGGCCTGTTGCTTGGTGCAGAAACATCCGAAGTAGGCCATGAGGAAGCCCACGAGACTGTTGTAGGACCTGTTTGCAATGTCGTGCCACTGCCAGGCGTTGTGCGCTGGTCTTTTGAACTTCTTCGTGGCGGGTGGAGCGGTGGAAGCTGCCGCGGCGGCGCCTTCGGGGAGGAGGGCGAGGGTGTTGAGGATGATGTTGGAGACGGGGTCAAGGAGGCCGAAGCAGGTGCCGGCGGTGGTGAGCAGGTCGCGGAGGCCTGGAATCCTGTCGCAGGGCAGCTGGTTGAACGCCTGGTCGTAGAAGTCGACGATGAGCTCGTAGATGGCCTTTTCGAGGTCGGGGTAAAGAGGCAGAGGCGCATCGTCGGCGCGGCAGTTGAGGCTGTGCGCGCAAGACACCAGCCCCCTCCTCCCAAGAGGAACAGAACCAGACGCCATATAGCAGCGGCAGCGATCTGCGAGCGGAGACGGCGGGCGGGTCGGGCGCTGCTGAAATTGCTTCTGGAGAGAGACGTACGTGCCGGTCCAGCTCCGGGTGTTTATATGGGCTCGATCCATCGATCGTCTTACCGATCCGTGCCATATTCGATTCGGTTACCAAACCGACCCGGTCCTTCCTAGGCAAGGAAGGGAAGGATTTCACGCAAACACGTTGTTGCCTGCAAACACGTTTCTCGCGAGCACGGCGCGCGACGTCAGTTCCTTTCCTTCCCCGAGAATCATCCTTTTCTTTTCTTTCCTTTTTCACATCGACGACTCGCGGCAAAACTTTTATCTTTTTTCCATCACGATCGAATCGAATCGATGGCCTTCACTTACCTTACCACGCCGGCGAGACGAGCCCTCTCGCCGCGCCGCCCGTCCGTCCATGGAGACCTCGCCTCCTTCATCTCCGCTCGGTCACCGCACCCGCCGCCTCCATCGTCGACTCCCCACCCAATTCCTCCACCTCACTAGTCAATCGCTTCTCGTCGCCGCCAACAACCACAAACAACACGCCTGCCGGCGCCTCAATCAATCCATCGAGCTCACAAACTAGTACGTATTTCACTCCAAGCACAACAAAGATCCTCTTTTCTTCAACGCCGGCAACCAACCAAGGCGCAAACCACGTGACATATGTGGTAAGCAATT